>NW_006771007.1:370430-388500 GCF_000442215.2 Lipotes vexillifer
TTTTGGCTACCCAGAGTTTAAATATAAAAGTTAATACAGTGTTCATATTCTCTTAGATTAAATGAATACTTAGTGTATTAAGCAGTAGAGTAGAAGTATAAAAGCACCATGAAACCCTGGAAATGTTGCATCAACTCTGGCAGGCAACCTCGTCTCCCAGTTTCGAACTAGATGTTCCTGGAGTGGAAGAACATTCAAGTATTGAGGCAAGAAAGTGTAGGCATGGTATATTTGGGGAGTGGAATGAGATAAGTCTGGAATCTTAGATTGAGCCTGGGATGAAGGACTACCCTGCAGAGTTAGGAGCCCTTGACTATTTACCAAGGAGGGAATAGCATAAGCAGATTTGTGGTGTTCATCTCTCTGGCTTTGCTTCTGATCTGTCCCCCTCCCTTTGAATTTGAATTAATTCTTTTTATACTAACCTCTGTCATTAGCTATTCCTGAAAGCCTTTCCTGCTCCCCCTTTTTTCCTTTTCCCAGCATCCTCCACCAGGTTAGGTTAGGTGCCCCTCTTTAGTGGTCCTATCACACCTTGTACATATTTTTATTACTGTACTTCTTTTGGGAAGCAGGCAGGAAAGTTATTTTCCTTTTTATACCTGAGAGAGAAAATAAAGCTCAGAAAAATAAGACTTGCCCTAGTAAGTGGTTGACCCTGGAGTTCTGACTTCTAGACCAATGTTGATCCCCACCCATATCACAAGTCTACATTTGTTGATGTAATTATTCTGTAGTGTTTTAGGAGTTAAATTTCTGTAATGTGGACTTTAACTTTCTTCCCTAGGGGAATTTCTTTTCATTAACGTGTCCATCACTTAGCCAGGAAATGATAAAGCCAATGGTTGCACAGAACCAGAGTAGTCAGAAGTAAAGATGAGAACTGTTTTATTGCTATCAAATTTCTAGTCAGATAACTAACTTAAAAATAATTAACGGAGGGCCTACATTTTTGTGTATATGTTTTTGTGTGTGTGGGGGGTTGTGTGCAAGAAAAAGCTCTTCCTTTCTTTGTCTCCCATCTAAGTATAAGTAGACCAGCTCTATTTGCAGATATACCTGATTATGTCTCTTGGCTAAAAGCCAGAATACTTTCAGCAGGGTGGGTCTTTTCCATTTTCGTTTGAGATCATAAAATTTATGGCACTGTTAGGACATATATGATAGCTGTAAAGGACATCTATTATAAAGGCATTCATACAGAAATTCCCAAAGCTTCAAAAGTAGAATTTGATGCCAGTTTTAATTGTTTTGGTAGAGCTTGTCATGAGATATCTGGTTTGGAAAATGTTGAGATTAACTTACTGCAAAAGTGAGCCTTTAATGCCCCTTTCTTCAAGGAATATATTATTTTTTTCATGAACTTTTTGAAAATTAGAAATGAAGAAATTGCTTTCTGTGTTTTAACCTTGTAACTTTTTATTGTGATAAAATTCACATAACATAAAATTTACCATTTTAGAGTGTACAGTTCATTAGCATTAAGTACCTTCATGATGTTGCACATCTAGTTCCAAAACATTTTCATCACCCCAAAAGGAAACCCTGTACCCATTAAGCAGTCACTCCCCATTCTTCTTTTCCCTCAGCTCCTGGCAACCACTGATCTCCTGTCTCTATTGATTTGTCTATTCTGGATATTTCATATAAAAGGAATCATATAATACATGGTCTTTTGTGTCTGGCTTCTCTTACTTTACATGTTTTTGAGGTTCACTCCCACTGTGGCATGTATCAGTATGTCATTCCTTTTTATGGTTGAATAATATTCCATTGTACGGATATACTGCATTTTGTTTATCTATTCAAAATGGACATTTGGGATCTTTCCACCTTTTGGCTTTTGTGAACAATGATGGTATGAATATTTGTGTACAAGTTTTTGTTTGAACACCTGTTTTCAATTCTTTTGGGTATGTACTGGGTTATATGGTAATTCTGTGTTTAACTTGTTGAGGAACCACCAAACTGTTTTCCACAGTGGCTGCACCATTTTACATCCCCAGTGTATAAATGTTCCAATTTTTTCACATCTTTCCCAACGTTTGTTACTTTGGGGTTTTTTGTGTGTGTGTGTGTGTTTTATGGCCATCTAGTAAGTGTGAAGTGATATCTCATTGTGGTTTTGATTCCCACTTCACATCTTTTTTTTTGCGGTACGCGGGCCTCACTGTTGTGGCCTCTCCCATTGTGGAGCACAGGCTCCGGAAGCGCAGGCTCAGTGGCCATGGCTCACGAGCCTAGCCGCTCTGCGGCATGTGGGATCTTCCCGGACTGGGGCACGAACCCGTGTCCCCTGCATCGGCAGGCGGACTCTCAACCACTGCGCCACCAGGGAAGCCCCCATTTCACATCTTTTCATGTGCTCTTGGCTATTTCAATTTCTTCTTTGGAGAAATATCTATGTAAGTCCTTTGCCCATTTTTAAATTTGGTTGTCTATCTTTTTATTGTTGAGTTGTAGGAGTTTTTAAAAATTAATTATTTATTTTTGGCCGTGTTGGGTCTTCTTTGCTGCGCTCAGGCTTTCTCTATTTGCAGCGAGCGGGGGCTACTCTTCCTTGTGGTGCGTGGGCTTCTCATTGTCGTGGCTTCTCTTGTTGCGGAGCATGGGCTCTAGGTGCCCAGGCTTCAGTAGTTGTGGCTCGCGGGCTCTAGAGTGCAGGCTCCGTAGTTGTGGCAGCCGGGCTTAGTTGCTCCACAGCATGTGGGATCTTTCAGGACCAGGGCTCGAACCCGTGTCTCCTGCATTGGCAGGCGTATTCTTCACCACTGCACCACCAGGGAAGTCCCGTAAGAGTGTTTTAAAAATATATTCTAGATACTAGGGCCTGATTAGACATATGATTTGCAAATATTTTTCTCCCATTCTGTGAGTTGTCTTTTTACTTTATTTATTTTTCAGTTTTATTGAGATAAAATTGGCATACAGCACTGTATAAGTTTAAGGTGTACAGCATAATGATTTGACTTAACAATCATCATGAAATGATTACTACAGTAGGTTTATTGAACATCTGTAATCCCATATAGATACAATATTAAAGAAATAGAAAAAAATTTTTTTCCTTGTGATGAGAACTCTTAGGATTTACTCTCTTAACAACTTTCACGGGGATTTCCCTGGCAGTCCAGTGGTTAAGACTCTGCGCTCTCAATGCAGGAGGCACGAGTTTGATCCCTGTTCGGGGAACTAAGATCCTGCGTGCCACACAATGCGGCCAAAAAACAAAACAAAACAAAAAATTTCATGTATACCATACAGTTATGTAAGTATTATTTTGTCATGTTATACATTATACCCCTAGTACTTATTTGTCTTATAACTGGAAATTTGTACCTTTTGACTACCTTCATCTAATTCCCCATCCCCCTACCCCTGCCTCTGGTAGCCACAAATCGGATCTCTTTTTCTATGTTTGTTGTTTGTTTTTGACGTATTATTGACCTACGGCACTATGTTAATTTCTGGTTCATAACATAGTGATTCAATATTTCTGTACATTTCAAAGTGATCACCATGATAAGTCTAGTTATCATCTGTCACTATACAAAGATATTACATAATTATTGACTGTATTCCCCACACTGTATATTTCATACCTGTGACTCATTTACTTTGCAACTGGGAGTTTATACCTCTTAATCTTTCTCACTTATTTCTCTCCTCCCCACAGCCTCCTCCCCTCTGGCAACCACCTCGTTGTTTTCTGTATCCGTGACTCTGTTTCTGTTTAGTTGTGTTTGTTCATTTGTTTTGCTTTCTAGATTCCAAATATAAGTGAAATCACACAGTATTTGTCCTTTTCTGTCTGACTTATTTCACTTATTATAATACCCTCTGGGTCTATCCATGATGTTGAAATGGCAAGATTTCAGTGTTTTTATGGCTGAGTAATATTCTGTTGTGTATATATATACCACATCTTCTTTACCCATTCATCTGTTGATGGGCACTTAGGTTGCTTCCATATCTTGGCTATTGTATATACTGCTGCCATGAATATAGTCATGCACATATCTTTGAGAATTAGTGTTTTGGTTTTTTCAGATAAATACCCAGAAGTAGAATTGCTGGATCGTATGGTAGTTCTATTTTTAATTTTATGAGGAATCTCCATACTGTTTTCCATAGAGGCTATACCAGTTTACATTTCTACCAACAGTGCATGAGGGTTCCCTTTTCTCCACATCCTCACCAACACTTGTTATATTTTTGATAATAGCCATTCTGACAGGTGTGAGGTGATATCTCATTATGGTTTGGATTTGTATTTGCCTGATGATTAATGATGTTGAGCATCTTTTTGTGTGCCTGTTGGCCATCTGTAGGTCTCTTTTTACTTTCTTTTTAAAAAATATTTATTTATTTATTTATTTATTTATTTATTTATTTATTTTTGGCTGTGTTGGGTCTTCATTTCTGTGCGTGGGCTTTCTCTAGTTGTGGCGAGTGGGGGCCACTCTTAATCGCAGTGCGCGGGCCTCTTACTGTCGCGGCCTCTCTTGTTGCGGAGCACAAGCTCCAGATGCACAGGCTCAGTAGTTGTGGCTCACGGGCCTAGTTGCTCTGTGGCATGTGGGATTTCCCAGACCAGGGCTCAAACCCATGTCCCCTGCATTGGCAGGCAGATTCTCAACCACTGTGCCACCAGGGAAGCCCTCGTTTTACTTTCTTGATAGTGTTTTTTGGTGCACAAAAGTTTTAAAATTTGATGAACTCCAATTTACCTTTTTCTTTTGTTGCTTGTGTTTTTGGTATTATATTTAAGAAACCACTGCCAAATCCAAGATCATGAAGATTTATATTTTCTTTGAAGAATTTTATAGTTTTGGCTTTAATATTGAGGTCTTTGATCCATTTTGAGTTAATTTTTGTATCTGGTACAAGGTAAGGGTGCAGCTTCATTCTTTTGCATGTAGATTAACTTGAAGATTTTTAAACTATAAAATAGATAATAAATAATACTATACATGTATGTTAGTTAAGTAAAGCTATTTGTGGCGATATCTAATCACTCTTTGGGTAGTTGTGGGGAAGAAATGTTTCTAAATGCATTTTTGAAGGCCTTATATTTGAAGTGTGGTGATTCTAAAACTCTTTATGAGTCAATGAGACTTTTATGATCAGGAAACTTCAATATGGCAAGCTAGATAATCCTTATGCTAAAGTTACGTAAGTGATTTTTTTTTCTTTTTTGGCCGTGCCTCACGGCTTGTGGGATCTTAGTTCCTTGACCAGAGATTGAACCTGCGCACTCGCCAGTGAAAGCAGAGTCCTAACCACTGGACTGCCCCATAAGTGATTTTTTTTGTAAAGTGATCTTTACTTTTTTGTAAAGTGATTTTTTTTGTAAAGAATATTGTTTGTGTCGGGTGAAATCTTTGCTTAAACCTAGGGAAAAAAGCAGATTTAGCCTATAATTACCATAAGTTGATATTAGATTTATGCTAAAAGTAATGCATATGTATGTGTTATATAGTTTATTATTGTGAGCCAACTTCTTGACGAAAACATATAACAGTCAGTACCTTGTGGAGACTTTTTACTTGTAACTTGGGCTATAATCACCATATATTATTCTGTTTATTTAGGGATAATGTAAGATTATTTCAGTTTGTTTTCTTGTAGAAATGAGAATTAAAATTTAGCACAGCACAATTGGTTGTTAAATCTCAGCCTCTAGTTAAACATAATTAAAATAGGGACAATTATTTGAAATTAAAAAAAAATTAGGGGATGTGTTTTAATACAAGAATGGAAAATCTGCTTGATCAGCCTTAAGACCTGTAAGGTGCTAGTTCATCTCTGATTATATCCACTGCTGCCCAGAGAATAAGTTTTGTCCTGCTGGGCTACTGTGGTATTTCCATCGAATTCGCCTTTGAAGGTGTCTTTCTGGCAAGAGAAAAAACTCTTGTTGAAGATCCGTGGTTTATTTGCGAAGGAACCTTTCAAATACACTGATAACTTACTCTGAATCTGTGAATTATAACTTATCCAGTGTATATGTAGGTTCTACTGTTCATTCAACAAATATTTATTGTGTTCTTCCAGTTTGCCAGGGTTGATGTATTGGGAATAGATGAAAAGGAAGCAAAGCTGACGATGACCCTGCCATCTTTGAGCTTACATTACAGTGGAGGACGACAGACAGTCAACAAATATTTCAGAAAATAAATGCTAAGAAGAAAAAATTTTAAAGGGTGCTGGGATGTTAGGGAGGAGCCTCTTTGGCTCATGTGGTTAGTTTGGAAGCCTTCTTTGAGGAGGTGACTGAACAGAGATCCAGATGTTAAGAGTATCCCTTCTGGGGCTTCCCTGGTGGCACAGTGGTTGAGAGTCTACCTGCCGATGCAGGGGACGTGGGTTTGTGCCCCCGTCCGGGAAGATTCCACATGCCGCCAAGCGGCTGGGCCCCGTGAGCCAAGGCCAATGAGCCTGCACATGCTGAGCCTGCGCGTCCTGAGCCTGTGCTCCGCAGCTGGATAGGCCACAACAGTGAGAGGCCTGCGTACGGGAAAAAAAAAAAAAGTATCCCTTCTGTTATTATTTTGTTAAATTGTTAATTTATCCTTTCTAAAATAACACTTTAGTTTCTTACTATTTAGAATATGAGTTACTGCTTTTTGTTTCTAAGGAAAAAAACAACAGGTACTTTCCTTATGAGAAGAGACAGTGTTCCCAAGTGGAAATGTCCCTGGAGTAGGAGTCAGCCTGGGTTCTGGTCTTGCCTTAGTATAATCTTATGCAAGTCTATATATTTTCTTATCTGTTACTAAACAAAACAAAAGCACTACCTATTTAGCAGGGTTTCTTTGCTAATAAATGAGAAAATATACTTTATAAATTATACAGCTACATATGAAATGCAGTGTATCCTATTAATCTATTTTTGGCATCAACGTTTCTCAATTGAGACATGTTTTCCCACCAATGTAAAGCATTTATGTCTCTCCCCATGTGGTAAATTTTAGCACCAAATGTCTAAACTCATTGGTTAGTCAGAAGGGGTTGGGTTCTTAGAAAGTGGTAGTGTGGTAGAAAGTATGTTGGATTCAGAGCTGGAAAACTGGGCTTCCAGAATTCTCTCCTTTACTTACTAGCTCTGTGATGGGCAAGACACTAAACTTCTCTGAGCCTTCTTAATTTTCAGGCAAATACCAAGTAGCTCTCAGGGTTGTTGTTAGGAGTAATTGAGTTAAATAGGTGAAGTTCTTTTGAAAACTATAAAGAAAGGTTTGATAGACTTTCTCCATAAAGGACCAGATAGTAAATACAGTGCTTTAGGCTTTGTGGGCCATAGAGTCTCTGTTGCCACAACTCAGCTCTGCTGTGTAGCAGTCATAGGCAATATGTAAATGAATGAGCATGGCTGTGTTCCAATAACACTATTTATGAACACCAAAATAATGAATTTTGAGTAATTTTCATGTGTCATGAATACTATTCTTCTTTTGATTTTTTTTTCAACCATTTAAAAATGTAAAAATCTTTCTCAACTCACCTGCTGCACAAAAACAGGCTGGGAGGTAAGGTAGGTTTGGCCTGAGGGCTGTATGTAGTTTGGCTACCACTGTTATAAAGGGTTAGGCAGAGTAAAGTATTAATTAGGGATTCCAGGCTAGGTGATTGGTAGATAGAAATTGTTTAATTTTTTTTTTTTTTTTTTTGCAGTACGCGGGCCTCTCACTGCTGTGGCCTCTCCCGTTGCGGAGCACAGGCTCCGGACGCGCAGGCTCAGCGGCCATGGCTCACGGGCCCAGCTGCTCCGCTGCATGTGGGATCTTCCCAGACCGGGGCATGAACCCATGTCCCCTGCATTGGCAGGCGGACTCTCAACCACTGTGCCACCAGGGAAGCCCGAAATTGTTTAATTTTGATGATGAAAGAAGATGGAGATGATTTCAATTCTGTTTCTAATATGGATCCAGAAATTTTTTCACATAAAATGGGCATCTCTAATGTGATGTGGTTGTGCAGTGTATGTAGCTATGCAATTCAGGATTGTGTATAGTGTGTGCATGTGGCTCCAAGTCATATGTGACCCTGTGTTATGAGTAGTTAAGAGTGGACTTGGGAGTCAGTTGCCTGGGTTGAATTTTGTCCTTGGTTTTTACTAGCTGTGTAATCTTAGGGAAGTTTAACTTAATTTTTTGAGCCTAGTTTCCTCATTTGTAAAATGGGAATAATTTTACCTCAAGATTCTTATGATTACATGAGAAAATGCATGGAAGGGCTTAGAGTGCTTAGCACAAAGCACTCAATAAGTGTTAAGTGATAATATTCATTTGGATATAAGTTGTATATACCTTATTTTATCCTTCCTTCAGTTATTTTAAGAAATTATAATATCTTTAACTGGTTCTTGGTACAGGTTGTTGATGGACAATTCTTCTTTAACGAATTAAAATAATATAGAGGTAGATTAAAACCAAGTCCCCCTTTACCCAATTTCCTGCCCTCCCAGTGGATAATCATTGTTAAGAGTTGACTGTGAACTTGTACAGTCATTTTTCTCTGTATTTACATGCATATGTATGTGCATATACAAATAAAAAATATGTATTTTATTACTTACTTTTTTCCCAAAGAATGTCTTAAGGCTCTCTCTTTTTTTTTAAGAAATTGGTTCAAAGTATTTTTTTTTTTTTTTTTTCTTGCGTTATGCGGGCCTCTCACTGTTGTGGCCTCTCCCATTTGCGGAGCACAGGCTCCGGACGCGCAGGCTCAGTGGCCATGGCTCACGGGCCCAGCCGCTCCGCGGCATGTGGGATCTTCCCGGACTGGGGCATGAACCTGTGTCCCCTGCATCGGCAGGCGGACTCTCAACCACTGCGCCACCAGGGAAGCCCTCAAAGTATTTTTTTAATTAATTTGTTTTATTTATTTATTTTTGGCTGCGTTGGGTCTTCGTTGCTGCACATGGGCTTTCTCTAGATGCGGTGAGTGGGGGCTACTCTTCGTTGTGGTGCGTAGGCTTCACTTGTTGCAGAGCATGGGCTCTAGGCGCATGGGCTTCAGTAGTTGTGGCTTGCAGGCTCTAGAGCTCAGGCTCAGTTGTGGCGCACAGGCTTAGTTGCTCTGTGGCATGTGGGATCTTCCTGGACCAGGGCTCAAACCTGTGTCCCCTGCATTCAGGCAGATTCTTAACCACTGTGCCACCAGGGAAGCCCTTAAGGCTCTTTTCGTGTCAGTATGTATATGTTCACTTTATCCTTTTTAATAGATACATAGTATTTCATACTACGTGCTTCTTTAACCACTAGGATCAGTTTAGAGCATATCCTTCCAGTCTTTTTTATGTGCATTTACACATATATGAGTACATTTAGAAACATAAAGTTTTGTCTTTTATATATGTATTTATATATAATATTTAATATATAAATGACATATAGGTATGATGTATGTGTTGTACTACAACTCACTTTTCTCAATAGTATATATGTGTGGGAGATTTTTATACATCAGTGTATAACCACCTCTCAATTTTTAAACAGATGCATATTATTATGCAGTACAGGTGCACCACTTTTTATTTTACCATTCTCTTATAGATGAATATGTAAGTTCTTTTCAGTTTTTTTGCTGTTGCAAACAATAAAAAATCCTTCAGTAAAAAATCCTTGTACATATGTATTTGTACACATACAGGAATATTTATCAGATACTAAGAAGTGGAATTGCTGGGTGACAGGTATGCACTAGATATTTGGAATTTGCCATATAAAGAGGCTATTCCAGTTTATCTGCCAACAGTGCATGGAGTACTGAATTTCTCACACTCAAAATGTGATATTAACAGATATATAATTTTCGCTCATCTGATAGACAAAAAATGATATTGAATTATTTGAATTTGCATCTCCTTGCTTACTAAGGAGTTTGAGCCATCCCCCTACCATGCATGTATTGTCCATTTGTGTTTCTTCTTACTGATTTTTCTTTTAGCTCTTTATACATTCTGGATATTAATGCTTTGCTATACAAGTTGCAGATATTTGCTCCCGGTCTGTTGCCTATCTTTTAACCTTGTTCATGGTCAAATGGCCAAATGTATTTTGTTGTTGTTGTTGTTAATGGTCTTTGTATTTTATCTTTTTAAGGGAGCCTTTCTTCAGGTTAGAAATATATTCTGCCATATTTTCTTTTCATAGTTATATAGTTTTGTTTTTTATGTTTAGCCCTTTTATCTACATGGAATTTATTTTTGTGACTGATTTTAAGTAGGGCTTTAACTTTTTTCCCCCAAAATGGATAGCCAGTTATTCTGACACCATTTATTATGCTATCTGTTCCTCATAAATGTGAAATGCCAGCTTTACCATGGACTGCATTGCCATACATACATGTGTCTCTTTCTCTACTGATTGTTCTCCATTAGTCCAGTTGTATATTTCTCTGATGAAACCACATTGTTTAACTTACTATAGCTATAAGTAATATTTGTTAAAGCAAACTCTCATTGTTCTTTTTCAAGATTTTCTTTGCTTTCCTTGTACTCTTTTCAAATCAGTTTGTCAGTTTGGGACAAAAACATCTCTTTGGGATTTTTATTGAACTTGCATTGACTTTGGAATAATCTCAGAGGGGGGTTTGTGAAGATCCTAATATTGGGTCTTTCTACCAAAGAAAGGTGTATTTTTTGTACTTCAGTAAAATTTTAGTCTTCTTTATATAGGTGTTACATCTTTTTGAGTTTATTCCTAGATGATTATTTTATAGCTCTGTTGCTCTTATGAGCAGGTTGCTCTAATGAGCAGGATAGCATCTATATCTATATATCTATATCTATATAGTAATTGCAGTGACCTGCCCTCCTTCCGGAGCACCCAGCCCTTCCTGCCCCCTCCTGGTGCCACCTGCCCCTGGAACCCTTATCTTAGGATAGGTTTTCTTTTTTAATTCATTCATTTATTTATTTAGGCTGTGCCGGGTCTTAGTTGTGGCACATAGGATCTTCATTGTTGTATGTGGGATCTTTTAGTTGCAGCATCTGGACTTCTTAGTTGTGGCATGCATGCGGGATCTAGTTCCCTGACCAAGTATTGAACCCGGGCCCCCTGCATTGGGAGTGCAGAGTCTTACCCACTGGACCATCAGGGAAGTCCCTGATAGTTGTTTTTTAATTACATTTTCTAATTGATTATTGCTGATGTATAGCAAAGCTATTGATTTGTTTGTTGATTTTGCATTTAGCCTTTCTGCTGAGCTCTCTCGTTACTTCCTATCATAGTTTTTTAGTTGAATTTGCTTGGATTTTCTTGACAGGTAATTATATAATCTGCAAGTTTTGAGTTCTGTCTCCTACTTTCCAATATTCGTATGTCTTATTTTATTTCCGTAAGTGGTAGCAATGATAATAGCAATTCTTGGCTTATTCCTGACTTTAATTATTGTTTATGTGAGAGATGCTTAATCTCACTCATGAGATAATTGCTAATTGAAACAACACTATGATTCCTTTTTTAAACCTATCAGAGTGTTAAAAATCAAAGTGTTTGATAACACCTTTTTTTTGTTGTCAAGGCTGTGGGGTAAAAGACACCTTGCACATTGCAGGTGGTAGTTTAAATTGGTACAATGCCTGTGGAAGGCAGTTTGGCAGCATTATATAAAGGTACACATGAATTATGTGTACTCTTATGGGTATATTAGTATACTTCATTAAAAGTTAAATATGCAAATTTCCTTTGATCCAGCAATCCCACTTCAGGGAATTTACATATATATATACACGTATATACACACAGACATACATATATGCAAAATGAAATATGCAATTTTATCTGTCATAAGCAAATAATCAAATACTATTACTATATAGGTATTAAAAAATAAGAATGAGGGAATCTCATGTACTGACAGGGAAAACAGTCTTAAATTATTGTGACTATAAAAAAAAGCTTGGTATATACTATGCTACTTTTCATGTAGAAAGGAAGAGAAAGGACATATATTTATATTTGCTTATTTGCTGTAAGAAACTCTGGAGGGCTACACAGAATCTAATGAGTGGTTACTTGTGGGAGAGTGGTGGGGGGAACTGAATGGATAGGAAACAGATTTGGGAGTGAACCTGTCCATTATATACCTCTTTCTTTGATTTTTGAATCTTATGATTATATTTTAAAAATTAAATTAAAAATGGTTTCTTGAATTATTTCAGCTCTTCCAAGGACATTTTTTTCTTGTTCTTTCTGTGTTACATGTTTTCTTCAAAATGGCTGTCTCCTGATTCTGTTCGTATTAAAGAATGACCTAGTAGAAGGGCTGACTGGGAGTTCTGTGTACCTAGGCAGGTTGTCAGCTGGTTTTGGGGGGAGTGGGTGGGCAGCTGGCTTTTACACTTGGAGGGCCCAAATGCCAGAGTGCAGAGGGCTTTGTACTAGGGTGCCCTTATTCTTCCTAGTTTGTTGAATTTGCTATTCTATCTGCAGGAATTTCTTTATTTTGGGGGGAGAGTTTGTCAACTGTGTCATAATTCAGACCTTCAGTTAACCCCTGTTTTTAGCCCTTTTCTCACTCTGGTTCTCTTTAGGATCAGTCTTCTTTGAGTGTGGAACCCCTCTGGGGTTTTGTCCTGCGAGTCAGCTCCCTCCCAGGTTGGAACCCTTTCTATTACATATTTCAGGTTGTAGCATTCCTTTGATTTGTGTTATCAGCTAGTTCTTTCCTGTTTGCTCTCTGTCAGAAATTGTTGAAATCTTGTATTTGCTATGCCATTTTCCATTCCTGTCTTTGACTTGTGATTTATACTTCTGTACTATTTTACCATCACTTTTTCAGGGTCTTGGAAAGTACAAGAGATATAGGTGTTCGGTTCACCTTCTTGAACTAGAAGGCGGCAGTGGTATATCTTAAGCTTGGGTAAACTATAGGGTCCTTGAGGACAAAGACTGACTTTTGCTCTTTTATCCCCAGACCCTGACACAGTGCTTGGCACTTGGTAAATGTTTATTGGTATGAATACACATGTATGAGAGAGAGAGAGGATTGTCAGTGGAAAATTTACTGTGTAATTCTGACTATTTAAATATGCATTCTTTCAATTGCTGTTTCCAAAAGTTAAAGAAATTATTGAGTCATTGCCAACGTACTGATTGTATGCTGGATTTCCCATGGATAGAACCATGATAAGCTACAGGGGGAAACTTATCTTGAGCTTTTAACTCAAATGCTCCAAGATTATATATCAAATATATTGAAGGAGTACATATGGGACACAGATTTGTGAGATTTTCCCTGTAATTTCAATCTCTATAGAAGTGCTTTTGCAGTTGTTTTTATACATATTCCTAGGGCTTAAATCAATGTGTTATCATTTTATGAAGGAAATAATGGTCACACATGGGTTATGATACATAGCTGTTGAACTCAGTAAGAGACTTTAGGTTTGAGGCCTGATTTTTGTGGACTATTTTACTGAGCTATGTTTCTGCACTGCTGAGTATAGAAGAGATACCCTGGTCACTGAAGCATACCCCTTTAGCAATGCCACCATGATTTCTTACCAGAAAACTCTGAAAGAATGTATTATATACTTTTCAGCTTTACTAAATAGTCTCCTCCTGAAAAATCATTTAATGTTTTCTTGAGTATTATTGTATAGCGCTTTAGTATAGTGCTGCCCTTAGGGGTTATTAAGAGGTAGGAAATAAAAGCTTCCATTTATTGATTATTATATTGTGCCAGGCACTGTGCTAAGTACTTTACATGTATATTGCCATTTTATTTTCATATTATTCCTGTGAGATTTCACAAATGAAATAAAAAATGAATGAGGTTAGGTAATTTGCCCCAAATCTCTGAGGAGTGAGAGGCAGAACCATGATTGATTCCAGATTTCTCCCACTCCAAAGCCTGAGTTCTGAAACTCTGTTTTATGGTCAAGAAGCTATTGGATCCATGATGAAAAGGCCCCAGATATACTATGCTTAGTGAAGTTCTTTGCCTGTTTTGTTAAAATTTGTTTTTCTTATTCATTGTTTATCCTTAGGCCACCAGCTATTACATTTTATTGTTGTCAAGTCTTTTCTCTTCAGACCAATGATTCTCAACCCAGGAATCCAGGCAGAAGATAAGGAGAGTGGACAGAATGGGGTGGTGGTGGTGGTGAGGGAGGTAGAGAGTATAGTTTTAAAAAGGCATATTTGGGGCTTCCCTGGTGGTGCAGTGGTTGAGAGTCCGCCTGCCGATGCAGGGGACATGGGTTCGAGCCCTGGTCTGGGAGGATCCCACATGCCGCGGAGCGGCTAGGCCCGTGAGCCACAACTACTGAGCCTGCGCGTCTGGAGCCTGTGCTCCGCAACGGGAGAGGCCGCGATAGTGAGAGGCCCGCGCACCGCGATGAAGAGTGGCCCCCACTTGCCACAACTAGAGAAAGCCCTCGCACAGAAACGAAGACCCAACACAGCACAAATAAATAAATAAAAATAAAATTAAAATTAAAAATCTTTGCTAATCTAATGGCAAAAATAATAAAAAAAAAATAAAAATAAATAAAAATAAAAAGGCATATTTGATATTATGATGGCTTTGATTTTAGTCACAATATTTTAAGATTCTTAAAGACATCATATTTTATTGAGATATAATTTATATATCATAAAATTCACCAATATAAATGTCAGTGATTTTTAGCAAATTTATAGAGTTCTATAAACCTTGATTACAATCTAATTTTAGAACATTTTCATCACCCCCAAAATATTTCTTGTGCCAGTTTGAAGTCAGTCCTATTCCTATACCCCAGCCCAAGGCAACAAATAATCTATTTTCTGTCTCTATAGATTTGCATATTCTAGACATTTCATATAAATGTAACCATACAGTACGTGGTCTTTCCTTTGGCTTCTTTCACATAGCATAATATTATCAAGGTTCATCTTTATTGTAGCATGTATCAATACCTCATTTCTTTTTATTGCTGCATAATATTGTATTGCATGGATATAACACATTTTGTTTATCCAGCTGTTGTTAGACATTGAATTGTTTCCACCTTTTCGCTATTGTGACTAGTGCTGCTATGAACACTTGTGTATAAATTTTTGTTTGGACATAAGTTTTCATTTCTCTTGGGTAGATGGTATTCATATAGTAACTCTATGTTTAACTTGTTGAGGAACTGCCAGACTGTGTTCTATTGTACATTCCCACCAGCAATGTATTAGGGGTCTATTTTCTCCATATCCTCACCATCACTTGTTACTGTCTTGCCTTTTTTACTGTAACCATCCTCATGGGTATGGAGTAGTATTTGTGATTATGAGTTGTATTTCTCTAATGAGTAACAATGTGGAACGTCTTTTCATGTGTTTATTGGCCACTTGTATATCTTCTTTAGAGAAATGCCTATTCAGATCTTTAGCCCATTGGATTATTTATCTTTTCACTATTGAATTGTTGGAATTCTTTATATATTCTGAATACCAGTCCCTTATCAGGTATATGATTTGCACATATTTTCTCCCAGCCTTTTCACTTTTCACTTCCTTGATGGCATCCTTTGAAGCACAAAAGTTTTAAATTTTGTTGAGGTCCAGCTTCTCAATTTCTCTTTTATCACTTGTACTTTTGCTGTTGTACTTAGGAAACCATTGCATAACCCAGAGGCACTAGAATTTACTTTAATGTTTTCTTCTAAGAGTTTTATAGTTTTAGTCCATGTTCCACTTTGAGTTCATTTCTTGTATGGTGTGAGGTAGGAGTCCAACTTCATTCTTTGGTATGTGGATATCCAGTTGTCCCAGTACCATTTGTTGAAAGACTGTTCTTTTCCCATTGAATTGTCTTGGCCTCTCTGTTGAAAATCAGTTGACCATAAATGTTAAGGTTTACTTCTAGACTCTCAATTCTATTTCATTGATCTATATACCCTTACCTTATTCTGTTCATTTCTAATTTAATTCTTTTGTGGTAGGAGAGCATACTTTGGTTTCAATCCTTTTAAATTTATTGAGATTTATTTTATTACATAGTACATGATCTGTTCTCGAGATTTTTCCATGTGTGCTTGAAAAGAATGCATATTTTGTTCTTGCTGAGTGGAGTGTTCTATAGATGGCAGTTAGGTCAAGTTGATTGATAGTATTGGTCAGGTTTTCCAAATTCTTGCTCGTTTTCTGTCTCATTTTTCTCCCCATTATTGAGAATGGGGTACTAACATCTTCTACTGTTATTACTGAATTGTTTATTTCTCTCTTCAGTTTTGTCAGTTTTTATTTAATGTATTTGGGGCTCTGTTGTTTGATGTGTATATGTTTATAATTGTTACATTGTCCTGGTGAATTAATCTCTCCATGCTTATAAAATGTCCTTCTTTGTCTCTAGTAATATTTTTTGTCTTAGGGTTGGTTTATAAAGGCTGAAGGAACTCACTCATTTCCCCATTTCTCTACTTTGCTGCTTCTTATTCTACAGTTTGGGAAACCAGGTGACCAGACATTATAATTAAAATTATTATACCAAAGCAGCACTACTTTCCCCTCTATTTTTATATTAGGATTCTGAGTAAGATTTCATTTTTTAAAAGAGGTTCTGCAGTTAAAAAATTTTGAAGTCTTTTTCCTACTTAAATTCTCTGATTTTTACCTATTTTTGTCTGCTTAGCAATCCTTTTGTCTTACTTATGGATCTTTGCTTTTGAGGTTTCTGGATAAGTTACCTTTAGTTAAGTGAATAGAGTTATTCTTTTTTCTTTTGAATAGAGTTATCCTTACTTAAAAATGTCCAATCTAAAATGTTAACATTTGGGGATGTGAGTGAAGGGTATACTAAATTCTTTGTATATTATTGCAGGTCTTTTTCCAAGTCCAAAATTATGTCAAAATAAGTTAAAGAAAAAATTCTCTACCTAAGTGAGGCATTGTTAATTACCTTTTCCCACTTGCAGGTAATACTAGTCTTATTGACTTTCAAAGTATATTGATTTGGCAGTGTAGAGTACTGATGAAGATACAGAGGAACTGGAATTCTAATGTACTGTTCCTGGGAATGCAAAATGATACAACCACCTTGAAAAACAGATGGCAGTTTCTTTAAAGGTTAAGCATACATTTTCTGATACAGCCATTCCACTCTTAGGTACTTTCTCAAGATAAATGAGAGTATATATGTCCATGTAAAGATTTGTACACAGATCTTCATAGCAACCTTATTCATAATAGTCCATAAGTGAAATTCAACCCAAATGTCATCAAGAGGTGAATAAATAAACAAATTATGGTATATCCAGATAATGAACTACTTAGAGGAATTACAAAGGGACAGGAGTAAGAGCTCTTGGTGGAGAAGCATATGTTCATTGTCTTGATTTTAGAGATGGTTTCAGAGGTGTACATCTGTGTCAAAATTTATCAAATTGTACATTTTAAATACATGTAATTTACTGTATGACAATTATACCTGAGAAAGTTGATTAAAAGAATTTTAAGCCCCTTGGGGAAAAATATGATGGATTGATAGAAGGGTATGAGAACTAGATTGCTAACCAACGTTCATACAATATGAAGACTTATTGAGCTATATGCCAAGTAGTCTGCTAAGCACTGAGGACTACAGTGGTAAACAAGATAAGACACAGTCCCTGGAGTCTGCTGGTTGCTAAGATTGGACAGAAAAAAGAACAAACTTCTTATTAAGAAAAAAGGGATTAAACAGTCAGGTGACTTTTCTCCTTAATGATTTCCTTTGTGGAGTGATTTTAATATATCCTTTTTTCCCCTTCAGGTTGCTATGGAAACATATGACCACATAAAAGGAAGTCTATTCTGATAATTCTGATACCTGAGATGCAACTGGACTGAAGAGTGGAACAGGAAAAATTTTAGTGCCAACCTTAATTACAATGGATACTGACTCAGGAGAGCCAGCTAGCACAGAAGATTCTGAGAAACCTGATGGAGTTTCATTGGAAAACAGAGTTCGTCAGGTTGCAGCAACTTTGACAGTGGAAGCTAGACTAAAGGAGAAAAACAGTACCTTCTGTGCTTCTGGAGAAATTATAGAAAGGAAGAGATTCTTTCGAAAGAGGGTTGAGATGATAGAAGATTGCAAAGTTGCT
>NW_006771007.1:388583-431670 GCF_000442215.2 Lipotes vexillifer
AAGAGTGTTGAGATGATAGAAGATGGCAAAGTTGCTGAATCTTCCTCCAAAGATGAGAGAATAAAGACTGCAACAAATATTCCAAGAGTAGAAAAGCTTCCTACAAATGTGCTAAGAGGCAGACAAGAAGTTAAATACGAGCAATGTTCAAAGGGAATGTCAGAATCCTCAAAAGATTGTTTCAAGGAGAAAAATGAAAAGGAAATGGAAGAAGAAGCAGAAATGAAGGCTGTAGCTACTTCTCCTAGTGGCAGGTTCCTGAAATTTGACATAGAGCTGGGAAGAGGAGCATTTAAAACAGTATATAAAGGACTGGACACTGAAACATGGGTTGAAGTTGCTTGGTGTGAGCTGCAGGTGTGTATACAATCTTCTTGGTTTTAATAAATTCCAGTTTTAGCTGGCCTGGGCTTCTGAGTGATCCAGTATTAAAATGTATCATGGATTAAAATAAAACGAAGGAATTGTCCCCACATCCCTGAAATTATGTTCCTTTCTTAGATCCTCTTAGGAGCTCACGCCAAACTTTTGTTTTTCCTGTTGTTTTCCCCTCTGTTTTAAAGGGAAAAAGTCTATTCTGCCTTTCTTTGAGGAAATGCTCCTAATTCATTACCCTTAGGAAATTCCCAAAACTCTTAATGTCTCATTTTGAAAACTTTTAGTAAATGTATGCCTTATGAGTTGATTGTTATACTAAATATTTGAGAGTGTGATATGTTAGGGATATATTCAGTGTGATATTTCCCATCTCTCTTTTTCTTTCAACAGACTTTTGGGGGTTCATGTGTTGTTTTTCAGAACAGGAAATGGTTTTCTTGTTTCTTTGAGGGCTTCTAGTAATATAAACTCCTTTCCATGCCTTTGAGTTTACCTCAGAGAGGATCTCTGGAAGAAATAATCACCAGAATCTACTGAGCTTAGTCAACTGGAATGTTGTTTAGGAAGGAGAAGTGAAAACATCAGAAGAATAGTTGAATTACCTAGATATTTGTTTCCATACTAAATGTTTATATGGTACTTGTAACTAATGAAGGACTAAATGGAGACAGAACATCATAGAAAGGGTTATAATAGGAATAGTTTCAGACAGATGTAGGTTAAACATAAGGAGAAGCTTTGTGACCTCAGCCAGCTCATGGGAAATGGTCAGTGTTCACAAGAGGTGCTTAAAATTAAGATTAAATAAAGCCAATCACTAAGTACAGGTTTTTTTGTTGTTCAAATTCCAGTGGTCTCTGTGTGTGGGTGTGTATGTATGTATCATGATTTCACACCTTCTGAATTTGCTATAGATTGCTATTTAGATAGGTTGAAATTTAGTCTTGGTCCCTGCATTTCTAGGAAGCCTTTTGTTTCAAAACTTTACTCTGTTTTTTTCTGTTTTTTAAAAAACTTTACTCTCCTTTTGTTTCAAAACACTTACTCTGTCAGTGTTTGCTTTGTATGCAGATTCAGGAGACTATTGTCAGAGACTGAGATTCTGTAAGTCTGGGGTGGGATGCAAGACTGCAATTTTTTTTTTTTTTTTTTTTTTCGGTACGCGGGCCTCTCACTGTTGTGGTCTCTCCCGTTGCGGAGCACAGGCTCCGGACGCGCAGGCTCAGCGGCCATGGCTCACAGGCCCAGCCGCTCCGCAGCATGTGGGATCTTCCCGGACCGGGGCACGAACCCGTGTCCCCTGCATCGGCAGGTGGACTCTCAACCACTGCGCCACCAGGGAAGCCCAAGACTGCAATTTTAACAAGCTTTCAAAGTGCTTCCAGTATAGGAAGTCCCTTGACGACTCTTTGGAATGCAAGTTACCTAGCAGTCCAGCCATTCTAGTAGTTCTTAAAAGATGTGTGCGTGTGCTGTGTGGGTTTTGCTTGGTTTTCTTTTTACCCCCTTTTTACCCTTTAAGAATTTTATTTTAAGGTCTGTGTCACAGTAGGAATATTAGATACTGCGAGTAAACAAACATTAAGATCACCTGAAATTATACTACTTTGAGGATGCTTTAAATATTTCAGTATATATCTTTATGGACTCTTTCTTTTGCATAAATGTATATATGACTGTATGCCACCGCCATGGAATTGTACTATTAGGTTTGAACAAAACTTTTTTTAACTTATCATGAACATCTTTTCATTACTGGTAATTGTACATTTACATCATTATTTTTAATAGATGCCCTTATAAGTTATTCAATCTATTGTTGGACTTCTACATTTTTCTCCGATATTTCACTATTATAACCATGGTTGTGATCAATATCCTTGCATATATATATTGAAAATTATGTAAATTTTAATTTAATCTCTGCATTGTGATTTCAGTAACACTCATCTTTTTTTGGAGTGGGGTCCACAAAATGTAAAATATTTACTATCTGGTCCTTTGTTGTTGCTATTGTCATTTGCTTTTTTTCTTCCAGTTTTATTGAGATATAAATGACATACAACACTGTGTAAGTTTAAGGTGTACAGCATAATGATTTGACTTAAATACATCATGAAATGATTATCACAGTAAGTTTAGTGAACATTGTCTCAAATAGATACAAAATTAAATAGAAAAAAAATTTTTTTCCTTGTGATGACAACCCTTAGGATTTACTCCCTTAACAATTTTCATAGATAACATACAGTAGTAGTGTTATCTTTAGCATGTTGTACATTACATCTCTAGTACTTATTTATCTTATAAATCTTTTGACTGCCGTAACACTCATCTTTTAATGATACTCTGTTTGTAAATGGGGGAGATAGTTTCCATTCACTTGGTAGTAGGACACATAGTGAAAATATGTCAAGTATTTTGCAAATTGTGTACTCTAGCTATGCTAAAGAATGTTTAGGTAAAACTTGAAAATATTTTAGTGGTAGGAACTGCCTAGGGGAATACCTTCTATTATTCACCTGTGGAAAGGTTGAAAGATCCCATAAGGTCTTACTACTCCAAGTGTACTCTCTGGACCAGCAGCATGGACATCACCTGGGAACTTGGAGCCGCAGGTTCCTAGGCCTCATCCCAGACTATTGAATCAGAGTCTACCTCTTAGTAACATCTGCAGGTGATTTGTATGCACAGTAGAGCTTGAAAAGCACTGAAATAAGGGACTAATTCCAAGAGCTAGCTGAATCAGAGGAGGAATTCCCTTAATACACCAACATGAGCTTTATATTATATCATTTATACCAATTCTTGGCATCCACTCCAGACTTTCTAAATTAGAATCTTCAGGAGGTGAGGCCCAGGAACTTACTTTTTTTAAGAAATTAATTAATTAATTTTGGCTGTGCTGGGTCTTCGTTGCTGCGTGCGGGCTCTAGTTGCGGTGAGCCGGGGGGCTACTCTTCCTTGCGGTGTGCGGGCTTCTCATTGCAGTGGCTTCTCTTGTTGCAGAGCACGGGCTCTAGGTGTGTGGGCTTCAGGAGTTGTGGCTCGCGGGCTCTAGAGCGCAGGCTCAGTAGTTGTGGCACACGATCTTAGTTGCTCCGTGGCATGTGGGGTCTTCCCGGACCAGGGCTTAAACCCGTGTCCCCTGCATTGGCAAGTGGATTCTTAACCACTGTGCCACCAGGGAAACCCCAGGAACTTACTTTTATTATTTATTTATTTATATTTTTAATGAAGTTTTATTTTATTATTATTATTTTTTGGTCACACTGTGCAGCTTGAGGGATCTTAGTTCCCCAACCAGGGATCGAACCTGTGGCCCCTGCAGTGGAAGCTCAGAGTCCTAACCACTGGACCACCAGAGAATTCCCCACAGGAACTTACTTTTAAAAGTTCTCCAGGTAATTGGATATATAGCCAGATTTGGGGATCTCTCATGTGGAGTAAATGTTGTAAATTTTAATTTACAAAAATAAAGTACATTTTAATTTATACAAAGAACAACAATTGCAATCTTCTATTCTGAAAGGAATGTCAGAATTAGTGGACTTAGTTGATACAATTTTTGGATCTCATGTCACTTTCTGCATATTTGGAATTAGGAAAAACTAACTTATTTAGAATCCCAGAAGGATAAGGGCATCATCTTTTAATTACTTTCCTGTGAGTAGTATGCAGTTTGTAATGTACAATTTCTCATATTTTTTCTGTAAAGTCTTACTCTTTATTATATAATTAAATAATTTTGTTGAAAAACATCCCAGTGAGCAGTTTAAATGTTTAAATTATTCTTGATTCTTTCCCAACCTTTGTTTATATATATATGTGTGTGTGTGTATAATATATAAAATTAGTGTGTCTATACTTTTTTTTATCAATTTGACATATATTTTCTATTTATTAACATCATTAAAATATGTAAACTATATTTTATTGCATACACACCACCTCTTAATCTTCTCCCCTGAAATTTGGCAGTTCTTTTCTTTCTTAAAATTTTATTTTTGCATGTTTGATTTGAAATTCACAGCTCACAAAAAGGTTTTTATACCTTTTTCTCTTGATCGCATTTCTGCCTATTGTAGATATTTGAGCCTTGTGTAACAATTCTTAAAAGCCTCATATCCATTTATTTAGAATACATGGACTTTAGGGCAGTGCAAAGAACAAGGAGAGACAGATTTTACTGCTGATATTTGACTTTGAGGATGTTGAAAACAAACAAACAAATCCTTTGAAGATGTGGGTCAGATTTAGGATTTGGCCATAAACATTTGCATTTCAACAGTTTGTCATATTTTATGGTTCCTATGATTTGATTTTTTAATGCAGTATTGGGAAGAACCTGTTGTTCTTTGTAAAGAACTTGTAAATTACTTGGTAATTGCTTGGTAAATTGGTAATTTATTGTGAGTGAGGGCTGTCAGTCATACGTTTTATTTAGAAGACTTTTAGTTCATGATGTTGAAAGACCTGGTCACATGTCACTAAAAGACCTGTTTAGTAACTTTTAGAAGGAGTCAGTCACAAGAGTTTGTAATAGTTTTCTCCTACACTAACAACATGAAAATCAACAACACCTTGCTTTTACATATGGAAACACAACCAGTTTTTGCTTTACTTCCGCTAGCATGCTTGTCATTTGTTTTCTTGATGGAACTGAGTTTTCATATAACGCTATTTTCCAACTGAAGGAACATCATAGATATGTAAAATTTTTTGTTATTTGACTGTTTCTAAAATGTATTTGAGTGTGCTTGTAATAAGCTTCACTGTGGGGTCAATTCTGTGATTGTGTGCTTTTCAAGGTAATTAAACAGGCCTTCTTTAAGTAACATCTAACAACTAGACCTCTAACAAGTCAGCTGTAGTCTCTGAACTGAGCCAAAAATGGCACTGAAAAGAAAGATTTAAAAAAAGACATAGTTGACTGTAGCAAGTTGATGTGTTGAGTGAGCCTTCTAATACACTTTGATTATAGTAGTGAAGATATTCCAAGCAATGAAGTAGAAGTAACAGTTTAAAGGTCTGTACTTCCATGCCTAAAGTATCTTATCAAAATTGTGGAGGAACTTGTTTCTGTTTTATTTTCATTTATCAAATAAAAACACTTTGGGGAGAAGTGTATTTTTAGGCAGACGTACATTTAATTGTGAAATTAGAATTAGATAATAATGTGAAAATAGCTGAATTTCCAATAAAGGAAAAAGTAATTAAAATATATGCTAGAATTTCTGTTTCTGAATAAATATTGTTGTCTAAAGTATTCACTCTGGGATATTTTTGCTCTTAAAATATTTTTGTTATGACCCTCTTGGAAGTGATTCCAGATTCTGTTAGAGCTACACAAGAAAATGCTTCATTACATATAAGCACACCCTAAATAGTGTTATTCAGTTTTAATTTCCCACTGTCTTCATCAGACCCAGCCCTCAAAGTGCAATACTCTCATAGGCAAAGAATGATTACATCGAAGGGAGGAAGGATAAAACTTGCTTAACTATATATGTTCTAGTTTCTTTGTTTAAAAGCTAGTCACATAACTTTATTAAGTATAAACCAAAGACAGATGTTTTCATAAAATGACAAAGGGTGAGAGTGGCAGGAGACAGACTTGGTCTGGGAAATACCATTAATTTCCCCAGTTAGTTCAATGAGTTAGTTTTGAGCTAACGATCTGCTTGATAGATAACAAATTGATACATCTAGTTGGCTGAGTGAATAATTGCACCCCAAAGATGTTCATGTCCTAATCCCTAGAACCTATAAATATGTTACGTAACATTGCAAAATGGATTTTGCAGCTACAATTAAACTAAAGATCTTGTGATAGGTAGATTATCCTGGATTATCTGGGTGGGCCCAGTGTAATCACAAGGATCCTTTCTTTAAAAAAAAAAATTATTTATTTATTTGGCTGTGTTGGGTCTTAGTTGCGGCACGCAGGATCTTTCGTTGCGCCGCGCAGGCTTCTCTCTAGTTGTGATGTGCGGGTTTTTCTCTCTAGTTGTGGTGCATGGGCTCCAGGGTGTGTGGGCTCTGTAGTTTGTGGCACGCGGGCTCTCTCATTGACGTGTGCAAGCTCAGTAGTTGTGCTGCACAGGCATAGTTGTCCTGCAGCATGTGGGATCATCTTAGTTCCCCGACCAGGGATTGAACCCACGTCCCTTGCATTGGAAGGTGGATTCTTTACCACTGGACCACCAGGGAAGCCCCACAAGGGTCCTTTTGAGAGGAAGGATGGCCATTAGTCAGAAGGAGATCTGACAATGGAAGCTGAGGTCAGAGTGATAGGAATGTGGGCAACCTCTAAAAGCTGGGAAAGGCAAGGAAACAGATTCTTCCCTAGAGTGTACAGAAGGAACACAGCCCTGCCAACACCTTGATTTTAGTTGAGAGAGACTCATTTGGATTTTTTTTTTTTTTTTTTTTGCGGTATGCGGGCCTCTCACTGTTGTGGCGTCTCCCGTTGCGGAGCACAGGCTCCAGACGTGCAGGCTCAGCGGCCATGGCTCATGGGCCCAGCCGTTCCGTGGCATGTGGGATCTTCCCGGACCGGGGCACGAACCCGTGTCCCCTGCATCGGCAGGCGGACTCTCAACCACTGCACCACCAGGGAAGCCCTCATTTGGATTTTTGATCTCTACAATTGGAAGATAATAAATGTGTGTTGTTTTAAACCACTAAATTTGTGGTAATTTGTTATAGCAGCAATAGGAAATGAATACAGTACACATAGCTATGATTTATTCATTTGTTCATTCATTCAACAAATAAATATTCAGTACCTACAGTGTACCAGAACTGTGCTAAGTGCTAGGGACATAATGGGGATAAAAAGCAGACACAGGCACCATTTGCATAAAGCTTACAGTAGAGCGAGTTTATAGTCAGTAAGAAGAAGGCTTGGAGATTGGAATTAGTGAAAAGATGAAAGGGCTGTTAAATATAGATTTGTTTGATAGAAATGGTAGGGTTGGGAAGAGCAAGCGACATGGATACTACTCCTTTACTACTTAGTTTTCTTTTTTATTTTGAGGTAATTTGCTACTAACAGAATAGTTGCAAAGATAGTATAGAAGTTCCTGTATGTCCTTCACTCAGTTTTCCCTTATGCTGATATTTTAATCAGAGAACATTTATCAAAACTTAAGAAATTAGTATTACTACAGAACTATTAACTAAAGTACAGAACTTGTTTGGATTTCACCAGTTTTCCTACTGGTGTTCTTTTTTCAATGGTATGATCCAGTTCAGGATCCCACATTGCATGTAGTTATGTCCCTTTAGTCTCTTCCAATCTGTGACAGTTCTTCAATCTTTGTTTTTCATGATCTTGAACTTTTTTTCTTTATTTTCATGATCTTGAACTTTTAATGAGTACTGCTCAGTTAGTTTGTAGAGTGTTCCTTAATTTGGGTTTGTCTTATGTTTTCACATGATTAGATTTAGGCTATGAATTTTGGCAAGAATATCATAACATTTATTAATTGGAATTACCTCTTAGTTTTATGTGGTCTCTTCTTAAGTATGACTGTTAAGTTTCTGAAAACCCAACAATTGGGGAAATTTGTCATTGAGGAACTTTAGTATATCTTAAGTTATTAATAATGGTGTCATACACTTTTGCATTTATCAAAATTAGTATTAATTGAGTACTTATGCAGGTACTTAATTTGAATATTTTATTTAATATTGCAATAGTTATATGAGGTAGGGATGATGAGTTTTCAGGTGGTAGAAGTGAGGTTTAGATACATTAAGTAACTTTCCCAAAGGGGTAGAGTAAGGATTTATAGTCCATCAATTGTATATATAAAACACTTACATAGATGATTTAAGAATTTCTTCCTCATTACTTATTTGAGCAGATCACTCTTTCATGTTTTTAACCATTTTATAACAAATGATTTCTTAAATGGACACTGTTTAAAATAAGATTCTTTTTTTCCCCCCCAAATGAGTTAGAACTTAATTTTGGGCTTCAGGACCAGCGTCAGAGACTCTAGTCTGAGAAATCATCATTCCTGTAAAATAAGGTTCTTAACATTAAACTAACTGCTGAAGCTCAAAGGGTACTAGTTAATGGTGTCATTTAAGGACACTCTGGCTTGGGGGCTCTGAGGAACAGTTTCATGGTTGGGTTGCCATGGTTCAGTGTCTGGCCTTCACCTTTTGTCAGTGTCTAGAGGTGGTTGGACACGTTGGGGAGACTGACTTGTGCTAACTCAAATGCCTAGGTTTAGGACAGAAATTTATTAATTTAGAATGAATTAATGAATTAATTTTATCTGATATAGTTGTTAGGTCATATGGTCTAATTGGTCTGTAGGTTAGATACATGGGAAGCTAAATTATAATCAGAAGCTGGCTTAGTAAGTACAGAGTCAGAGCAAAGGTACTAGATGTTCCTGTGTGTCCTGCTAAAACTGACCGAATGAACTGGATGCTCAGGTCCTACCTGGATGAGGACATCCTCTGTTCAACAGTACTGGAAGACAAGTGAACCTGGTTATGTCTGTGGTTCATCCCCCTTTCCATATGTTATCTTTATCACCATCGATGAGCACTTTTCTTTAGGTATTAATACATACCATTGCTGTCTAAAAGCTTTAACATGCTCATATGGCCAAACTGTGATTATTATATGCTGATTTCTTGATTAAATACTTTGATGTTACCATTTACAAATTATAATTACCCTAATGTGTGTTTATTTCATTTAGTTTTACACATATCTCTCCATGGAAAGCGGTTTGTGAATGAGGTATCTGAGGTCATTACTGTGAATATTGTTTCTGAGAGGCAGAGCTTTGAACTAGGAAGTACTTGGGATTCATAATACAGCAGACCTAAGTTCGTTTGCCTGTGCCAGTTAGGTACCTTGGGCAAGCTAAGCAGTTTAGCATTTTGGAGCTTTACTTTTTCACTTTTTTTAAAAAGAAAAATATAATAAATATTTCTGATATCCAAAAAAGAATAAAGAATAACATAATGGAAATTGTGTACCTATTGTTCAGCTTGAGAAATAAAACGTTGAGAATTAGAGATAATGCTTATAAAGCACATGGTACATGTTTGAGTATTCAATAAATGTTAGTGATAAAATACTGAGTAACCTCATATTTATCCAGAATATTCATTGATATTTAAGAACCATTTTGAAGCCTTCATAGCATTCATCTTCACTTGAACAAGTTATTTTATAATACAGCTTTTATAACAATGTTGATGATTTCTTCCTTTTTTCACATTTGCAGAAACAGATCCACATAGCCTCTGACCTGGTTCTGTAGTTCATTGTTGGTGTTTGCATTAAGAGACATAGCTGATAACGCCATAGTTTACCTTTTGGAAACTAAATGCTTCTTATCTTGAATAAATACATACACAGGTTAGTCATGTTGGTATTGTGCCTTGTCTCAGGAAGGGTTTTGCATACATTTTTAGCATTCCATATATTATAGTAGATTAAGTGTTTAGTTAACATGAGGACAGTATTTCTTTTTAAAGAAGTGTGGAGTAGTTAAAATCTGTTTGGTAAATTTGTATTTGACCTCTATTATATTTATCAGCCATATAAATTAATATTTGTAACACTGAAAAATTGATATTTGATGCTATTTTTTGGTGACGTTACTACTGGAGACAGTAGATTTAGGGATCATTTTTGTAGACTATAATTTTCCGACTCTGTCAGCTCCATTAACTGTCACTGCTCTCTAGTTTGCCTTTTGTGGTTCATCACTCCTTTCTTGAGTACTAACTCTACTCATTGGCAACATGTGAAAATTACCTTATCAAAGTGGTTATCATTAATACAATAGAGTGTGTGTGTGTGTGTGTGTGTGTGTGTGTGTGTCAATCTGTCTGTGTTTAAGGGAGGATTACTACAGTAGCTGAAAACTTTCCTCTGATTTTGGTGCTAGTTTGACAGGTTTATTTTCCTCTCACTGAATTAGAAGTGGACCTTTGAAGATCTTGGCCATACCTTTTTAGTGGACTTTACCTCCAGCATTATGTCTGGGACAGCAGTTGTAATTTTGTAAAGCTGTTTACTCTTAATGCTGACTACTTTTGATCCATAGGATCAAAGGATAAAGTGGAATAATTTAGTTTGGTATATGAAAGACTTGTGTTCTGCTAATTTAATCAGAAAGCATCAAAATTTATTCATTATTCTTCAGAGTACATCTGCTGATCTATCATGAGAGGATGACTCCTAGCTAATTACAGGGACATTTAGGATTTATTAGTCATTTTAGGTTAGCTAGAAAAGCATAAACACTTTACTTGTTTCCAGCTCTCTTCTAAGTTTGTTATTCCTTGCTTTTGTTCTTTGAGTTCCTTAACTCTTTTTTTTTTCAGGCTTTAAAAAATATTGAGATACACTGTGTAAGTTTAAGGTGTACAACTGTTGGTTTGATACATTTATATATTGCAATATTATCACTATAGTAACGTTAGTTAACACCTTTATCATGCATGTCACATATTTATCATTTCATTTTTGTGTTGAGAACAGCCAAGATTTAGTCTGTTAGGAACTTTGAAGTTTACCATACAGTATTGTTGACTATAATCACTATGATGTATATTAGATCTCTAGAACTTATTTCTCTACTAGTTGTAAGTTTGTACCCTGAAATAACATTCCCCTACCCCTCAGCCCCTGGTAACCACTATTCTACTCTGATTTTACAAGTTCAGATTTTTAGACTCCACATATAAATGTATGATATTTGTAATTTGAAGGGATATCTGCATACCCATGTTCATTGCAGCATTCACAGTAGCCAAGATATGGCAACAACCTAAGTGTCTGTCAACAGAAGAATGGGTAAAGTAGATGTGATGTGTATACATATACAATGGAATATTATTCAGCCATGAGAAAGAAGGAAATCCTGCCATTTGTGACAACATAGAAAGACCTTTAATGCATTGTGCTCAGTGAGATGTCAGAGAAAGACAAATACTATAAGTTCCTTAACTCTTTTTTAAAATAAATTTTTATTGTGACAAAATGTACATAACATAAAATTTACCATTTTAACCATTTTAAGTGTACAATTCAGTGGCATTAAGTACGTTCACCCTCACTACCACCCATTTCCAGAACTTTTTCATCATCCCAAACTGAAACTCTGTACCCATTAAACAATAACTCAGGTGTCCATCGACAGATGAATGGATAAAGATGTGGCACATATATACAATGGAATATTACTCAGCCATAAAAAGAAACAAAATTGAGTTATTTCTAGTGAGGTGGATGGACCTAGAGTCTGCAATACAGACTGAAGTAAGTCAGAAACTTACTAACACATATATATGGAATCTAAAAACAAAAAAAAAGGTTCTGGGGCTTCCCACTAGGGAAGGCCTCACATGTCGTGGAGCGGCTAGGCCCGTGAGCCATGGCCGCTGAGGCTGCGTGTCCGGAGCCTGTGCTCCGCAACAGGAGAGGCCACAACAGGGAGAGGGCCACATACCGCTAAAAAAAAAAAAAAAAAAGGTTCTGATGAACTTACGGGCAGGACAGGAATAAAGATGCAGACTAGAGAATGGACTTGAGGACACGGGGAAGGGGAAGGGTAAGCTGGGACAAAGTAAGAGAGTAGCATTGACATATATACACTACCAAACGTAAAATAGATAGCTAGTGGGAAGCAGCTGCATAGCACAGGGAGATCAGCTCAGTGCTTTGTGACCACCTAGAGGGGTGGGATAGGGAGGGTGGGAGGGAGACGCAAAAGGGAGGGGATATGGGGATATATGTATACATATAGCTGATTCACTTTGTTTTACAGCAGAAACTAACACAACATTGTAAAGCAATTGTACTCCAATGAATATGTTAAAAAAAAAAAAAACAACTCCCCATTCCCCACTCTTCCCATCCCCTGGTAACCACTATTCTACTTTCTGTCTCTATGAATTTGTCTATTCTAGGTATCTCATATAAGTGGAATCATACAATATTTGTTCTTTTGTGTCTGGGTTATCTCACTTAGCGTAATGTTTTCAAGATTCATCCATGCTGTAGCATGTATAAGAATTTCATTCCTTTTTAAGACTGAACTTGTATGTATATACCACACTTGTTTTATCCATTCATCCATTGATGGACATTTGTATTGTGTCCACCTTTTGGCTATTATGAGTAACACTGCTATGATATTGATGTACAAATATCTGCTCAAGTCCCTGCTTTCAATTCTTTTTGATATATACCTAGAAAGTGAGATTGCTGGATCATATTTCAGTTTTTTAGGAACTGCCATACTGTTTTCCATAGCGTTCATTTTACATTCCCGCCAGCAATGAACAAGGGTTCTATTTACTCCACATGTTTGCCAATATTTGTTATTTTCTGTGTGTGTGTGTGTGTGTGTGTGTGTGTGTGTGTGTGTGTTTAATAGCCATCCTAATGGGTGTGAAGTGGCATCTCATTCTGGATTTGATTTGCATTTCTCCAATGACTAGAGATGTTGAGCCTCTTTTTGTGTGCTTATTCACCGTTTGTATTTCTGTTTTTGAAAAATGTCTATTCAAGTCCTTTGCCAATTTTTGAATTGGGTTGTTATTGTTGTTGCTGTTGTTGTTGAGTGACAGGAGTTCTTTTATATATTCTGAGTATTAATCCTTTATTAGATATAGAGCTGCAAATATTTTCTCCCATTCTGTAGATTGCCTTTTCACTGTCTTATGGTGCCTTTAATGCACAAGTTTTTAATATTTTTCTTTTTCTAGGGGGGGTGGTACGCGGGCCTCTCACTGTTGTGGCCTCTCCCGTTGCAGAGCACAGGCTCCGGACGCTCAGGCCCAGCGGCCATGGCTCACGGGCCTAGCCGCTCCGCGGCGTGTGGGATCTTCCCGGACCAGGGCACGAACCCGTGTCCCCTGTATCGGCAGGCAGACTCTCAACCACTGTGCCACCAGGGAAGCCCAAGTTTTTAATTTTGATTAAGTTCAGTTTATATATTTTATCTTTTGTTGCCTGTGTGCTTTCACTTAAAAATTCATTGCTAAACCCAGTGTCATGAAGATTTTTCCCCTATGTTTTCTTATAAAAGTTTTATAATTTTACCTCTTATGTTTATTAGGTCTTTGATGCAGTTTGAGTTAATTTTTGTATATGGTGTAAGGTAAGGGTAACCACTGTTTTGCTCTCTGTTTGTACAAGTTCTTCATTCTTTTGCACATGGATACTCAGTTTCTCCAACCTTTTGTGAAGAGACAATCCTTTCTCCATTGAAAGATCTTGACATCCTTGTCGAAAATCATCTATTTGACTATTTATACGAGAGATTATTTCTAGCTCTATAGTCTATTCCATTGATCTTTATGCCAGTATCACAGTGTTTTGATTACTATAGCTTTGTAGTAAGTTTTGAAGTCTAGAACTCCAACTTTGTTCTTTTTTCAAGACTGTTTTGGTTATTTGAGGTCCCTTGAGATTCCATATGAATTTTAGGATGGGATTTTTTTTTTTAATTTCTGGGTTTTTTAGGATAGTTTTTTTTATTTCTGCAAAAAAATTGGATTTTGATAGAATCTGCAGATCTCGTTTGGCATTGACATCAAACAATATTAAGGTTTTCAATCTGTAAAAATGGGATGTGTTTCTATTTATTTATGTCTTCTATAATTTTAGCAATGTTTTGTAGTTTTAAGTGTTATAAGTCTTTTGCCTCCTTAGATAAGTTTCTTCCTAGATATTTTATTCTTTTTGATGCTATTATAAATTGAATTATTTTCTTAATTTCCTTTTTGGATTATTTATTTTAGTGTATAGAAGCACAACTTTTTTTTTCTTTTTTCATTAGGGTGAATTTATTTATAATTTATCATTACATCAGTGCTATCCCCCTTGGGGTTCCCAACTTTATGCAGGATATCCCTTTATATTCTAGAAACACAACTTATTTTTGAGTGTTGATTTTGTATCCTGAAACTTTGCTGAACTAGTTTAGTAGTGATTGATTTTTTTAATATATATATATACATATATATCTTCTTTTTTAATTTTTTTTAACATCTTTATTGGAATATAATTGCTTTACAATGGTGTGTTAGTTTCTGCTTTATAACAAAGTGAATCAGTTATACATATACATATGTTCCCATATCTCTTCCCTCTTGTGTCTCCCTCCCTCCCACCCTCCCTATCCCACCCCTCTAGGTGGTCACAGAGCACCGAGCTGATCTCCCCATGCTATGCGGCTGCTTCCCACTAGCTATCTATTTTATGTTTGGTAGTGTGTATATATCCATGCCACTCTCTCACTTTGTAACAGTAGTGATTGATTTTGAGTGTCTGGAAAAGGAAGCTAACCACTAGTAAAAAGGAAAAAAATATGATATATTTTTAAGTTAACAGGAATAAAGTAAACAGCAAAGTAAAATAAATAAAGAACCTAAAATAAGATGGAAGGACTAAAATTAAGTATATCTTTTGTTATATCAAATGTGGACAGATTGCACTTGCAGGAGTACCAACCAATATTAATATCTATTATAGAAGAAAGGAAGTAAACTTAAAGCATTAAACAGGGTATTATACAGTTATTTACTTCACAGTTTAAGAAGATAAAGCCCTTTGATAAAGACTTATAGGCACCAAAAAGATTCTGGCTAATATTTTAAATTCAGAACCTCTAATAGATTAAAGGAAAATGGATAAACATATAGCTGTAGTAGGAAATTTCAGGTGCAGATCAAGCGGACGAAAAGTGAATAAATATAGAGGAAGTGAATTATATAATCCACAAACTCCATTTGATGGATATATAGAAGCTTATGTTCTCCAAATGGGGAATATACATTTTTATGGTCTACAAGCCACTAAAAAAGTTGGTTAAATATGTGGCCCAAAGAAAACCTTAATTTAAAAGAAAAGAGATTTTATATTCTGCATTACTCAATAGAATTAGAAATAAATAATGAAAAAAGTAACCAAAAAACTCTTAACTAATTGGAGATCAGAAATCACACTCCTAGATAAAGTTTGGATCAAGGAGAAAATCAAAACTCAAAGTATAAACTACCTAGAAAGCAATGAAAAAGAAGACATTGCAACAAAACTTGTGAGTCATTGCAAAAGCTATACCCAGAAGAAAATTTATCAGCTAAAATGTCTTCATTATTAATGAACAGTAACTGTTGGGTTGGCAAAAAAGTGCCTTCGTTTTTTAAGTAAAAATAAAAGACACATTTTTCATTTTCACCAAGAAATTTATTGAACAACGTATTCACCCTTTTGTTCTACTACCTTCTGCCATTTTTCAGGCAACTTCATAATTCCATCTTCCCAAAACTTTTTATCATTTTTTTTTTTCGGTACGCGGGCCTCTCACTGTTGTGGCCTCTCCTGTTGCGGAGCACAGGCTCCGGACGCGCAGGCTCAGTGGCCATGGCTCACGGGCCTAGCCGCTCCGCGGCACGTAGGATCTTCCCGGACCGGGACACGAACCCGTGTCCCCTGCATCGGCAGGGGGACTCCCCACCACTGCGCCACCAGGGAAGCCCCACTTTTTATCTTTTTAAGCAAAGAACTCTTCCAGGTGCCTTTTACAGTCTTCCAGGCAATGGAAATTTTTTCCATTAAGAGAATTTTGTAAAGACCGAAATAAATGGAAATCTGAAGGTGCAATGTCTGGGGAATACGGCAGATGAATCAGAACTTCCCAGCCAAGCTGTAACAGGGTTTGCCTGGTCATCAAAGAAACATGTGGTCTTGTGTTATCCTGATGGAAGATTATGCGTTTTCTGTTGACTAATTCCAGATGCTTTTCGTCAAGTGCTGCTTTGAGTTGGTCTAATAGGGAGCAGTACTTGTTGGAATTAATCGTTTGGTTTTCCAGAAGGAGCTCATAATAGAGGACTCCCTTCCAATCCTACCATATACATAACATCACCTTCTTTGGATGAAGACCAGCCTTAGGTGTGGTTGGTGGTGGTTCCTTTCGCTTGCCCCACGATCTCTTCCGCCCCATGTTATTGTACAGTATCAAAGGAATTCACATAACCAAGCTGGTGCAAATGATTTTCACCGCTTGATTTGGATATTCTGAATATGTCGGCTATCTCCCACACGGTATAACGTTGATTGTTCTCAGTGAATGTCTCGATTTGATGGTTATCAACTTCAACTGGTCTACCCAACTGTAGAGCATCGTCCAGCGAGAACTCTCCAGCATGAAACTTCGCAAACCACTTTTGACACGTTCGGTCCGTCACAGCACCTTCTCCATACACTGCACCAATCGTTTTTTGCATTTCGGTTGCGTTTTTACCTTTCTTGAAATAATAAAGTATAATATGCCAAAAATGTTGCTTTTTTCCCTTCCATCTTCAATATTAGAATCACTACACAAAAATTCACCAATTTTGATGAGTTTTTTTAAATGCATGCTGATATGACAGCTGTCACATACAATCTAACAAAATTGTTTTGAATGAAGTTAAAGACTATTAAGTGCTACTAGAGCCATCTTATGGAAAAAACTGGCCAAACCTGTGGCCAACCCAATAGAAGGAATTTAGTACCTATCTTAAGACATTAGGGAAATAACAGTAAAAGAAAGCAAAATAAAGGAAGAGGGAATTAATAAAGATAACTGAAATCAAAAATTATAAATATAAAGATATGAAATTCTAATATTTTGGGCTCTCTGAAAAATGATTAATAAACCTGATGAAAGAAAATATGAAGGCAAAAAATACATGAGAGAAGATATGAGAAATGCAACATAGCCAGCTCTGGAAGAGTAAAAGAATTATAAGAGAATATGATGTGCACATTTGACAACAAATTTTCCTAACCTTTTCATATGAAACATTTCAAATACAGAACAAAGTTGAAAATCTTAGTGAGAACATTCGTAATATCTGCTGTCTAGATTCTACCTTTCACATTGATAACACAGTTTAAATCTTAAGTAATGGATTACTCCTAATCAAAATATAAACCCAAAATGTACAGGAGGAAAAGAAAAGTTAAATAGGCCAGTTATTAAGACGATGTAGAAAGGGGATTTAAGCTCTTTTTTTCCCCCTCTTAATACCAGGGCAAGGAAGCATCCCAAGAATTTGCAATGAGAAATTGTTTATAATAAAGAAAACTTGGATCAGTCCAAATGCCCACCTAAACTGAATGGCTAAATTGTGTTAGAATGGCTAAATTGTGAATGGCTAAATTGTGTTAGAACTATCTAATGACATACTATATAATAGTTAAACTAGAACTATACATATCAAAATACATAAATATAAAAAATGCATTATTGAGCAAAATAATTTGCAAAAGGACACATACCATGTGATAACCAATTATATCTCCTAAGTAGCAAGGAATAATTGGAAATTGCAATTTTTAAAAAGTACCATTTACAGTAGCACCCAAAAATGAAATACTTAAGTATAAATAACAAAGTATGTGTAGAATCTGTATGCTGATAACTAAAAAACACTGTTAAAAGAAATCGAAGATCTCAGTAAATGGATTGGTTGGTTGGAAGACTCACTGTTGTTAAGATGTTCATTCTCTCCATATGACCTAGAAATTCAAAACAATTATATCAGAATCCCAGCAGGAATGTTGCTACATGTTGACAAGCTGATTCTAAAACGAATATGGAAAGGCAAGGAACTAGAATAGCTGAAACAATTTTGATAAAGAAGAACAAGTTTGAAGAATTCATGTTAACTGATTTCTAGACTTACTCTAAAGGTATAGTAATAATACATGTATGGTATTGGCAAAAAGGTACACACACAGATCAGTGGAACAGAATAGAGTTCAGAAATAGACCCAAACACATATGGTCAAGTGATTTTAAAAAGGAAAATGGTGCAATGTTAATTTGGCATAGAAAGGATGGTCTTTTCAATGAAAGGTGCTGGAACAATTGGACATACATATTCAAAAAAATGAATCTTGACCTAACTCTCATACATTATACAAAATTTAACTCAAAATAAACTATAGACCTAAAAAGTAAAACAAGAAACTAAAACTTCTAGAAGGAAACATATGAGAAAATCTTTTTGAAATTTTGGTTAGGCAGAGAGTTCTTGGATATAACAACAAAATCATGATCCAAAGAAAAAAATCAATAAATTGGACTTCATCAAAATTAAAATATTTTGCTCTATGAAAGACACGTTAAGAGAATGAAAAGACAGTCCACAGACTGGCAGAGAATATTTTCTTTCCTTTTTTAAAAAAATTTATTTATTTGTTTTTGGCTGCGTTGGGTTTTCATCGCCGCGCACGGGCTTTCTCTAATTGCGGCAAGAGGGGGCTACTCTTCATTGCGGTGTGTGGGCTTCTCGTTGTGGTGGCTTCTCTTGTTGCAGAGCACAGGCTCTAGGCGCACAGGCTTCAGTAGTTGTGGCTTGTGGACTCTAGAGCACAGGCTCAGTAGTTGTGGTGCACCGGCTTAGTTGCTCCACGGCATGTGGAATCTTCCCAGACCAGGGATCGAACCTGTATCCCCTGCATTCACAGGCGGATTCATAACCACTGCGCCACCAGGGAAGTCCCCTGGCAGAGAATATTTTCAAATCACATATGTGACAAAGGACTTGTGTCCAGAATCTGTAAAGAACTCTCAAAACTTAACAAGGTAAAACAACCGAATTTTAAAATGGGCTAAAGATTTGAACAGACATCTCACCAAAGAAGACAGATATATGGCAAGTAAGCATGTGAGAAGATGCTTTAAATAAGGAAATTATATTGTTAGGGAAAAGGAAATTAAAACCATAATCTCATACTCCAGTACAACTATTAGAATGGCTAAAACCAACCAAACCAGAAAAGCCACCTGACAGTACCAGCTGTTGGTGAGGATGAAGAATGCAGAGAAACTCTCATATATTGCTGTCTTCTTCTTAAAAAGTTAAGCATACCTTATGACCAATCAATCCTACATGAGATAGTTACCCAAGAAAACCTATGTTCACACAAAGACGTGTACATGAATATATTTATAGTAGCTTTATTTGTAATTACTCAAAACTGAAATCACCCAAATTCTCCTCATCTGGGGAATGGACAAGCCGACTATGGTTCATCCATAGGTGGAATACTATTCAACAATTAAAAGCAACAAACTATTGATACTTGCAAAATAAGGATAAATCTAAAAGACATTATGCTAAGTGAAAGATGCCAGGCTCAAAGGCTTTCTTCTCATTTATAAGAGTTTCTAGAAAAGACAAAATTATAGGAATAATAAATAGATCAGTGGTTTCTAGAATTTAAGGGTGAGGTGAGAGTTTGACTATAAAGGGATGGTGCAAGGGAGTTTTTTCGGGGGAGTGATGGAACTGTTCTGTATTTTAATTGTGGCAGTGGTTACATGATTTTATGCATTTGTTGAAACTCATGAAACTGTACACCAAAAAGAGTCAATTTTACTAGATATAAATTTTAAAATAAAATTTAATATATGGCTCAGGAGAAAGAAGCTGAGAGACTATCAGCTCTTTCTCCCTACCCCCGCCCTGCACAAAAAAAATCTTACTGAAACTCTGGACAAATGGAAAGCCATGTTCTTAGATGGTTTATAGATGCCAGTTTTATCCAAAATTTTATATATATGTTTCCAATTAAGATTCCAGGGGATTCAATCTATTTTATTTTATTTTGTATTTTATTGATTTATTTATTTACTTTTAAACTTTTTATTTTATATTGGAGTATAGTTGATTAACAATATTGTGCCAGTTTCAGCTGCACAACAAAGTGATTCAGTTACACATATACACGTATCTATTCTTTTTCAAATTCCTTTCCCAATTAGGCTGCCACATAATATTGAGCAGAGTTCCCTGTGCTATACAGCAGGTCCCCGTTGGCCATTCATTTTAAATATAGGACTGTGTACACATCAATCCCAAACTCTCTAATCATCTCTCCCCCCCATCCTTCCCTCCTGGCAACCACAAGTTCGCTAAGTCCGTGAATCTGTTTCTGCTTTGCAAGTAAGTTCATTTGTATCATTTTTTTAAGATTCCGCATATAAGGGATATCATACAATATTTCTCCCTCTCTGACCCACTTCACTCAGCATGACAATCTTCAGGTCCATCCATGTTGCCACAGATGGCATTACTTCATTCTTTTTAATGGCCAAGTAACATTCCATTGTATATATGTACCACATCTTCTTCATCCATTCATCTGTTGATGGACATTTAGGTTGCTTCCATGTCTTGGCTATTGTAAACAGTGCTGCTATTGTAAAGTTGCACTGAGCAGCTTATGGGATTTTAGTTCCACGACCAGGGATCAAACCCGGGCCCTTGGCAATGAGTGCGCAGAGTCCTAACCAGTGGACCACCAGGGAATTCCTGATTCTTTTTTATTTTAATTGAAAAATATGATCTTAATTTTTTTATGGAATATAAATAGATTAGCCAAGAAAATAATGAAGAATAGGAAAGTGACTTAGTCTTACCAGTTATTAAACATACTGAAAGCTACTGCCATAGGAATAGACAGATTGGTGGAAGGAAGCAGAACCCATTGTAGCTGGAAATTTAATATACAACAAACATGTTATTCAAGTCAGTGAGAAATGAATGGTTCAAGTGGTGCTAGCAAAACTGATTAACCATCTAGATGAAAATACTGCATGTACAGAAATGGATTCCAGATGGATTAAGAAGTTAAATATAAAAAGTAAAGTCTTAGAAGACTAAAATTTAGATATTTACATAAGAGATATTCAATAAGGTAAAAGATATTACTGAGTGACTATGGAGTGTACTAAATGGTCATTATCTGAAGAAAAGACTCTTCTGTGCCAGTCTTCTCCCCCTAATTTTCCAGATATAACTGCAGTTATTCATTTGTATATCTGTCTAGTCCTTTTTCAATACATTTAAATATATACTAGAAAGCATAGCATTATTCGGGATGGTTCTTCTTTTATGTACAAAGTATATTATAAATTTTCTTTCAGATCGATTTTTTTCACTCAACAGTAGGTCTTACAGATCTATTCATATTAGTACACATAGATCTAGCTCATTCGTTTAACTGTTACTTGTTTATAACCAAGTTTAGCATACTGTGACCCATTTGATCCTGGACAGGTTACTTAACCACCTTAAGCTCAGTTTTTTTTTTTTTCAAAATGGCGATGACAATAGTAGTGACTATCTCACTAGGTTGTTGTAGGGACTAAATGTGTTAATACACAAAAAAAATTTAAGACAGTGCTTGGCATATAATACAGTTTGTTACTGACATTTTGATTATTTCTAATTTTTCACAATTACAGACCATGCTGCAACTGACTGTCCTTTTACATATTTTCTTATACACATCAAGGAATAATGTAAATAACCATAAATGAAATTGCCAGAGCTCTGGTGTGCTGCTTAACTAGGGTTACTATGAAGTCTTAAAAAAAACCTCTTTTAACAGAAGTCTTTTCCTTTTATCAAGTTGCCATTTCTTCTTCTCTCTTGAGTTTGATAAAAATACATTCTAGGGACTTACCTGGTGGCGCAGTGGTTAAGAATCCGCCTGCCAATGCAGCAGACATGGGTTCGATCCCTGGTCTGGGAAGATCCCACATGCCTCAGATCAGCTAAGCCCACGGGCCCTAGAGCCCGTGCTCCACGACAAGAGAAGCCCACACACAGCAAATAAGACCCAACACAGCCAAAAATAATTAAATAAAAAAAAATTCTATCAAGGTATACATTTTTTATCTTAAAAAAATCTTTTGTTTGAACCCTTCTCATATTTCAAACACTACTGTGGATTTATTTATATATTTCTTTTTTCTTTTTGGTGGGGTTTAGGAAGGGATGGGAATTAATTTAATATGTTGTTAAGCATCTTGAAATGGAAATCATACCTAAATTTTTAACTAGCATATTTGAATATTTCTCTATCAACATCAAAGCTTAAAATAGTTCTGTCACTCCTTTCTCTCCTGCTCCCCCTTGCAGAAGACAGAAGTAGTTTTTATTCTTCCCTCTCTATTAGATTTTAATGAAATAATCTGGAATTTTAATTCCAGACTTAACTTTTTGCATTACAGTTGACCTTTGAACAACGTGGGGAATACGGGTGCTGGCCCTGAGCAGTTGAAAATTCATGATAACTTTATAGTCGGCTTTCCATATCTGCAGTTCTGCATCCAAGGATTCAACCAACCACCTATCATGTAGCAATGTAGTATTTATTGAAAAAAAAAATCCATGTGTAAGTGGGTCTATGGAGTTGAAACTTGTGTTGTTCAAAGGTCAGCTGCATATATCTTCTATTTTAATTACTGTTTAGAAAATTTTACCAAACATATTAGCCACAATTACTTAGGCTTCATTTTTTTTTAACATCTTTATTGGGGTATAATTGCTTTACAATGGTGTGTTAGTTTCTGCTTTATAACAAAGTGAATCAGTTATACATATACATATGTTCACATGTCTCTTCCCTTTTGCATCTTCCTGCCTCCCACCCTCCCTATCCCACCCCTCCAGGGAGTCACAAAGCACCTAGCTGATCTCCCTGTGCTATGCGGCTGCTTCCCACTAGCTATCTCCCTTATGTTTGGTAGTGTATATATGTCCATGCCTCTCTCTCGCTTTGTCACAGCTCACCCTTCCCCCTCCCCATATCCTCAAGTCCATTCTCAAGTACATCTTTGTCTTTATTCCTGTCTTACCCCTAGGTTCTTCATGACATTTTTTTCCTTAAATTCCATATATATGTGTTAGCATACGGTATTTGTCTTTCTCTTTCTGACTTACTTCACTCTGTATGACAGACTCTAGGTCTATACACCTCATTACAAATAGCTCAATTTCGTTTCTTTTGATGGCTGAGTAATATTCCATTGTATATATGTGCCACATCTTCTTTATCCTTTCATCTGATGATGGGCACTTAGGTTGTTTCCATCTCCTGGCTATTGTAAATAGAACTGAAATGAACATTTTGGTACATGACTCTTTGAATGATGGTTTTCTCAGGGTATATGCCCAGTAGTGGGATTGCTGGGTCATATGGTAGTTCTATTTATAGTTTTTTAAGGAACCTCCATACTGTTCTCCACAGTGGCTGTACCAATTCACATTCCCACCAGTAGCGCAGGAGTGTTCCCTTTTCTCCACACCCTCTCCAGCATTTATTGTTTCTAGGTTTTTTGATGATGGCCATTCTGACTGGTGTGAGATGATATCTCATTGTAGTTTTGATTGGCATTTCCCTAATGATTAATGATGTTGAGCATTCTTTCATGTGTTTGTTGGCAGTCTGTATATCTTCTTTGGAGAAATGTCTATTTAGGTCTTCTGCCCATTTTTGGATTAGGTTGTTTGTTTTTTTGTTATTGAGCTGCATGAGCTGCTTGTAAATTTTGGAAATTAATCCTTTGTCAGTTGCTTCATTTGCAAATATGTTCTCCCATTCTGAGGGTTCTCCTTTGGTCTTGTGTATGGTTTCCTTTGCTGTGCAAAAGCTTTAAAGTTTCATTAGGTCCCATTTGTTTATTTTTGTTTTTATTTCCATTTCTCTAGGAGGTGGGTCAAAAAGGATCTTGCTGTGATTTATGTCATAGTGTTCTGCCTATGTTTTCCTCAAGAGTTAGACAGTTTCTCGCTTTACATTTAGCTCTTTAATCCATTTTGAGCTTCGTTTTCTGTATGGTGTTAGGGAGTGATCTAATCTCATACTTTTACATGTACCTGTTCAGTTTTCCCAGCACCACTTATTGAAGAGGCTGTCCTTTCTCCACTGTACATTCCTGCCTCCTTTATCAAAGATAAGGTGACCATATGTGCGTGGGTTTATCTCTAGGCTTTCTATCCTGTTCCATTGATCTATCTTTCTGTTTTTGTGCAAGTACCATACTGTCTTGATTACTGTAGCTTTGTAGTATAGTCTGAAGTCAGGGAGCCTGATTCCTCCAGCTCCATTTTTCGTTCGGAAGATTGCTTTGGCTATTCGGGGTCTTTTCTGTTTCCATACTAATTGAGAAATTTTTTGTTCTAGTTCTGTGAAAAATGGCAGTGGTAGTTTGATAGGGATTGCATTGAATCTGTAGATTGTTTTGGGTAGTAGAGTCATTTTCCCAATGTTGATTCTTCCAATCCAAGAACATGGTATATTTCTCCATCTATTTGTATCATCTTTCATTTCTTTCATCAGTGTCTTATAATTTTCTGCATACAGATCTTTTGTCTCCTTAGGTAGGTTTATTCCTAGATATTTTATTCTTTTTGTTGCAATGGTAAATGGGAGTGTTTTCTTGATTTCACTTTCAGATTTTTCATCATTAGTGTATAGGAATGCAAGAGATTTCTGTGCATGAATTTTATATCCTGCAACTTTCTCAAATTCATTGATTAGCTCTAGTAGTTTTCTGGTAGCATCTTTAGGATTCTCTATGTATAGTATCATGTCATCTGCAAACAGTGACAGCTTTACTTCTTCTTTTCCGATTTGGATTCCTTTTATTTCCTTTTCTTCTCTGATTGCTGTGGCTAAAACTTCCAAAACTATGTTGAATAAGAGTGGTGAGAGTGGGCAACCTTGTCTTGTTCCTGACCTTAGTGGAAATGCTTTCAGTTTTTCGCCATTGAGGATGATGTTGGCTGTGGGCTTGTCATATACGGCCTTTATTATATTGAGGAAAGTTCCCTCTACACCTACTTTCTGCAGGGTTTTTATCATAAATGGGTGTTGAATTTTGTCAAAAGCTTTCTCTGCATCTATTGAGATGATCATATGGTTTTTCTCCTTCAATTTGTTAATATGGTTAATCACATTGATAGATTTGCGTATATTGAAGAATCCTTGCATTCCTGGAATAAACCCCACTTGATCATGGTGTATGATCCTTTTAATGTGCTGTTGGATTCTGTTTGCTAGTATTTTGTTGAGGATTTTTGCATCTATGTTCATCAGTGATATTGGCCTGTAGTTTTCTTTCTTTGTGACATCCTTGTCTGGTTTTGGTATCAAGGTGATGGTGGCCTTGTAGAATGAATTTGGCAGTGTTCCTCCCTATGCTATAGTTTGGAAGAGTTTGAGAAGGATAGGTGTTAGCTCTTCTCTAAATGTTTGATAGAATTCACCTTTGAAGTCATCTGGTCCTGGGCTTTTGTTTGTTGGAAGATTTTTAATCACAGTTTCAATTTCATTGCTTGTGATTGGTCTGTTCATATTTTCTGTTTCTTCCTGATTCAGTCTTGGCAGCTTGTGCATTTCTAAGAATTTGTCCATTTCTTCCAGGTTGTCCATTGTATTGGCATAGAGTTGCTTGTAGTAATCTCTCATGATCTTTTTTATTTCTGCAGTGTCAGTTGTTACTTCTCCTTTTTCATTTCTAATTCTATTGATTTGAGTCTTCTCCCTTTTTTTCTTGATGAGTCTGGCTAATGGTTTATCTATTTTGTTTATCTTCTCAAAGAACCAGCTTTTAGTTTTATTGATCTTTCCTATTGTTTCCTTCATTTCTTTTTCATTTATTTCAGATCTGAATTTTATGACTTCTTTCCTTCTGCTAATTTTGAGGGTTTTTTGTTCTTCTTTCTCTAATTGCTTTAGGTGCAAGGTTAGGTTGTTTATTCGAGATGTTTCCTGCTTCTTAAGGTGGGCTTGTATTGCTATAAACTTCCCTCTTAGAACTGCTTTTGCTGCATCCCATAGGTTTTGGGTCGTTGTATCTCCATTGTCGTTTGTTTCTAGGTATTTTTTAATTTCCTCTTTGATTTCTTCAGTGATCACTTCGTTATTAAGTAGTGTATTGTTTAGCCTCCATGTGTTTGTATTTTTTACAGATCTTTTCCTATAATTGATATCTAGTCTCATGGCGTTGTGGTCGGAAAAGATACTTGATACAATTTCAATTTTCTTAAATTTACCAAGGCTTGATTTGTGACCCAAGATATGATCTATCCTGGAGAATGTTCCATGAGCAGTTGCGAAAAATGTGTATTCTGTTGTTTTTGGATGGAATGTCCTATAAATATCAGTTAAGTCCATATTGTTTAATGTATCATTTAAAGCTTGTGTTTCCTTATTTATATTTATTTTGGATGATCTGTCCATTGGTGAAAGTGGGGTGTTGAAGTCCCCTACTATGAATGTGTTACTGTCGATTTCCCGTTCTATGGCTGTTAGTATTTGCCTTATGTATTGAGGTGCTCCTATATTGGGTGCATAAATATTTACAATTGTTATATCTTCTTCTTGGATCGATCCCTTGATCATTATGTAGTGTCCTTTGTCTCTTCTATTAGTCTTTATTTTAAAGTCTATTTTGTCTGATATGAGAATTGCTACTCCAGCTTTCTTTTGGTTTCCATTTGCATGGAATATCTTTTTCCATCCCCTTACTTTCAGTCTGTATGTGTCTCTAGATCTAAAGTGTGTCTCTTGTAGACAGCATATATATGGGTATTGTTTTTCTATCCATTCAGCCTATCTTGTCTTTTGGTGGGAGGATTTAGTCCATTTACATTTAAGGTAATTATCGATATGTATGTTCCTATTTCCATTTTCTAAATTGTTTTGAGTTTGTTATTTTAGGTCTTTTCTTTCTCTTGTGTTTCTTGCCTAGAGAAGTTCCTTTAGCATTTGTTGTAAAGCTGGTTTGGTGGTGCTGAACTCTCTCAGCTTTTGCTTGTCCATAAAGTTTTTAATTTCTGCATCAAATCTGAATGAGATCTTTGCTGGGTAGAGTAATCTTGGTTGCAGGTTTTTCTCCTTCATCACTGTCAGTATGTCCTGCCACTCCCTTCTGGCTTGCAGATTTTCTGCTGAGAGATCAGCTGTTAACCTTATGGGGGTTCCCTTGTTTGTTATTTCTTGTTTTTCCCTTGCTGCTTTTAATATGTTTTCTTTGTATTTAATTTTTGACAGCTTGATTAATATGTGTCTTGGCATATTTCTCATTGGATTTATCCTGTATGGGACTCTCTGTGCTTCCTGGACTTTATTAACTATTTCCTTTCCCATATTAGGGATGTTTTCAACTATAATCTCTTCAAATATTTTCTCAGTCCCTTTCTTTTTCTCTTCTTCTTCCAGAATGCCTATAATTCGAATGTTGGTGCATTTAATGTTGTCCCAGAGGTCTCTGAGACTGTCCTCAGTTCTTTTCATTCTTTTTTCTTTTTTCTGCTCTGCAGTAGTTATTTCCACTATTTTTATCTTCCAGGTCACTTGTCCGTTCTTCTGCCTCAGTTATTCTGCTATTGATCCCATCTAGAGTATTTTTAATTTCATTTATTGTGTTGTTCATCATTGCTTGTTTCATCTTTAGTTCTTCTAGGTCCTTGTTAAATGTTTCTTGCATTTTGTCTATTCTATTTCCAAGATTTTGGATCATGTTTACTATCATTTTTCTGAATTCTTTTTCAGGTAGACTGCCTATTTCCTCTTCATTTGTTAGGTCTGGTGTGTTTTTATCTTGCTCCTTCATCTGTTGTGTGTTTTTCTGTCTTCTCATTTTGCTTATCTTACTGTGTTTGGGGTCTCCTTTTTGCAGGCTGCAGATTCGTAGTTGCCGTTGTTTTTGATGTCTGTCCCCATTGGCTAAGGTTGGTTTAGTGGGTTGTGCAGGCTTCCTGGTGGAGGGGACTAGTGCCTGTGTTCTGGTGGATGAGGCTGGGTCTTGTCTGTCTGGTGGGCAGGTCCACGTCTCGTGGTGTGTTTTGGGGTGTCTGTGGACTTACTATGATTTTAGGCAGCCTCTCTGCTAATGGGTGGGCTTGTGTTCCTCTGTTGCTAGTTGTTTGGCATAAGGTGTCCAGCACTGTAGGTTGCTGGTTGTTGAGTGTAGATGGGTGCTGGTGTTAAGATGGAGATCTGTGGGAGTTTTTCGCTGTTTGATGTTATGTGGAGCTGGGTGGTCTCTTGTGGACCAGTGTCCTGAAGTTGGCTCTCCCACCTCAGAGGCACAGCAGTGACTCCTGGCTGCAGCACCAAGAGCCTTTCATTCACATGGCTCAGAATAAAAGGGAGAACAAGTAGAGAGAAAGAATTATTCGAAGTACAACGAAAGAAAGAAAGAAAGAAAGAAAGGTAGGAAGGAAGAAAGCAAGAAGAAGGAATGAAGGAAAGAAGGAAAGGAGGGAAGGAAGGAGGGAGAGATGGAAGGACAGTGGGAGGAACGAAGGAAGGAAGAAAGGAGGGAAGGAAGGAAAAAAGAAAGAAGGAAGATAAAGTAAAATAAAATAGAGTAAAATATAATAAAGTTATTAAATTAAAAATTAATTATTAAGAAGAAAATTTTAAAAAACACGGACAGATGGAACCTTAGGGCAAATGGTGGAAGCAAAGCTATACAGGCAAAATCTCATACTGAAGCGTACACATTCACACTCACAAAAAGAGGAAAAGGGGAAAAAATCATAAATCTTGCTTTCAAAGTCCACCTCCTCAATTTGGGATGATTTGTTGTCTAAAGGAGGGAAGGAAGGAAGGAGGGAAGGAAGGAAGGAAGGAAGGAAGGAAGAAGGAAGGAAGGAAGGAAGGAAGAAAGGAAGTAAGAAAGATAAAGTAAAATAATATAGAATTATTAAAATTAAAATTAATTATTAAGAAATAAAAAAATTAAAGAAAAACAAAAAACAAAAAACGGACGGATAGAATCCTAGGACAAATGGTGGAAGCAAAGCTATACAGACAAAATCTCACACAGAAACATACACATACACACTCACAAAAAGAGGCAAAGGGGAAAAAATCAGAAATCATGCTCTCAAAGTACACCTCCTCAATTTGGGATGATTCGTTTTCTATTTAGGTATTCCACAGATGCAGGGTACATCAAGTTGATTGTGGAGCTTTAATCCGCTGCTCCTGAGGCTGCTGGGAGAGATTTCCCTTTCTCTTTGTTCTCACAGCTCCCAGGGGCTCAGCTTTCAATTTGGCTCCGCCTCTGCGTGTAGGTGGCCGGAGGGCGTCTGTTTTTCGCTCAGACAGGACGGGGTTAAAGGAGCCGCTGATTCGGGGGCTCTGGCTCACTCAGGCCCGGGGGAGGGAGGGGCCCGGAGTGCGGGGCGGCCCTGCGGCTGCAGAGGCGGGTGTGACGTTGCACCAGCCTGAGGCGCGCCGTGCGTCCTCCCCGGGAAGTTGTCCCTGGATCCCGGGATCCCGGTAGTGGCGGGCTGCACAGGCTCCCCGGAAGGGAGGTTTGGATAGTGACCTGTGCTCGCACACAGGCTTCTTGGTGGCGGCAGCAGCAGCCTTAGCGTCTCATGCCCGTCTCTGGGGTCTGTGCTGTTAGCCGCGGCTCGCGCCTGTCTCTGGAGCTCCTTTAAGCAGCGCTCTTAATCCCCTCTCCTCGCGCACCAGGAAACAAAGGGAAGAAAAAGTCTCTTACCTCTTCTTCGGCAGCTCCAGACCTTTTCCCGCACTCCCTGCCAGATAGCAGTGGTGCACTAACCCCTTCAGGCTGTGTTCACGCCCCCAACCCCAGTCCTCTCCCTGCACTCCGACCAAAGCCCGAGCCTCAGCTCACAGCCCCGCCCTCCCCGGCGGATGAGCAGACAAGCCTCTCAGGCTGGTGAATGCCGGTCGGCACCGATCCTCTGTGCGGGAATATCCCCACTTTGCCCTCTGCACCCCTGTTGCTGCACTCTCCGCGGCACCGAAGCTCCCCACCGCCGTCACCTGCAGTCTCCGCCCGCAAAAGGTCTTCCTAGTGTGTGGAAACCTTTCCTCCTTCACAGCTCCCTCCTACTGGTGCAGGTCCCGTCCGTATTCTTTTGTCTTTGTTTTTTCTTTTGCCCTTCCCAGGTACGTGGGGAGTTTCTTGCCTTTTGGGAGGTCTGAGGTCTTCTGCCAGCGTTCAGTAGGTGTTCTGTAGGAGTTGTTCCACGTGTAGATGTATTTCTGGTGTATCTGTGGGGAGGAACGTGATATCCGTGTCTTACTCTTCTGCCATCTTCCCCTCCACCTCGGGAAACTTTCTTATTGTTTTGATTTTTTACTTTTTCTCACTTTGAGATACTGTTTTTCTTTTCCAGCAAAGGAAATTTTACTTACTATTTATTATTTATTTTTCCAGTTTTATTGAGATGTAATTGACATATCACAATGTAGAAGTTTAAGGTATACAACATAATGATTTGAGATGTATATATAGTGAAATGATTATCACAAAAGTTTAGATAACATCAAATATATTGTTTATCAAGGCATTGATTTATTATGCAGGTAGGTTTATGAAATAAACATAGTTATGAACATAGTTATGAAATGTAACAACTGCTGCATTTTGCTGTATGAGAGGAGTCAAAGTAACCACCTAACAAAGAATATCAATGATTATATAGGTAATGAGAAAAGAATTGACAGGTGAAAATAGATACATACATACACACATACATACAATAAAATAAAGCCCTCAGGGCTTCCCTGGTGGCTCAGTGGTTGTGGGTCCGCCTGCCGATGCAGGGGACACGGGTTCGTGCCCCGGTTCGGGAAGATCCCACATGCCGTGGAGCGGCTGGGCCCGTGAGCCATGGCCGCTGGGCCTGCGCATCCAGAGCCTGTGCTCCGCAGCAGGAGAGGGGACTGGGTACTGCAAAAAATAAATAAATAAAAATAAATAAATAAATAAAGCACTCATTTGAGTGGTGTTAGAAATGTGCAAGAGAATTTCTAGACTTTAATTTGGAACTTGATCTTCCATTTTAGGACCGGAAATTAACCAAAGCTGAGCAGCAAAGGTTCAAGGAAGAAGCAGAGATGTTAAAGGGTCTCCAGCATCCCAATATAGTTCGATTCTATGATTCCTGGGAGTCTATATTAAAAGGAAAGAAATGTATTGTATTAGTGACTGAACTTATGACATCAGGAACCTTAAAGACGTAAGTTGACCCTGAAAGTGCCAATGGAGTTTTATTTGGAAATAATTTTCAGGAGTCGCAAAAGTTGTTTGTAAAGTAACTCTACTTGATTAAAGAATTTCTAGAATCTGAATCTAGTGACTATGTTTCAGGGCAGGTTAAAAAATTTGGATGTTAATGAAGTTTGTTAGAAAATACAATGTTGAGAAATTAATATTTGTGGGATATCATAGAATTTTAGAATTAGAAATCATTATAGAGATAATATAATGCCATTTTGTAGAAGATGATGAAAGGTTGGGGACGTGGCCAGATTCACATGTCTAGTGAGCAGTACTATGTAATTATAGTCTATTGTTTTGTTTCTGAATACAGTATTTCATTTGATGGTATAACCACTTATTTGTGATTATTAAATGTGCGATGTACTTTTTCTGTTTCCTAGCATCTGTGCACTAAAATTTTACATAGTTAAACCCTCTGATGACTCTATTTAAGCAGTTATTAGGAAGTACAGAGGACTTTGTTTTTAAAATGTTGATGCCATTCCACAAAAGGTCACTCTGATTGGAATGATTCTTGTTTTGAATTAAAAATGCTAAACTTAGTAGGATGTCTTCTCTAAGAATGAGGCTTTAGATTTAATAATTTTTTGTCATAACAGACAATAGAAGATAACTCAGTGATGGCAATCATAATATATACAGTATCAACTAGCTTACATGATTTCCCCTAATGTGCTCATACAGTAAGCTAGGTATGTTTGTTTACATGTGGTTTTTGTTTCTTTGTGTAGGTACTTAAAACGATTTAAAGTCATGAAACCAAAGGTCTTAAGGAGCTGGTGCAGGCAAATTTTAAAGGGGTTGCAGTTCTTGCACACTAGGACTCCTCCTATTATTCACCGGGATCTGAAGTGTGACAATATTTTCATCACGGGACCCACTGGATCTGTGAAGATTGGTGATCTAGGACTAGCCACCTTAATGCGCACATCATTTGCTAAAAGTGTCATTGGTGATTAACATTTTATAGTTTGTTGGTTGTGTAAAGACAGATTTTTAAAATTGTATATGTCTAGAACGGGGATCAGCAAACCACAGCCTATGGGCCAAATTTGGCTTCACTGCATATTTTTGTGAATAAAGTTTTGTTGGAACACAGTCACACCCACTCATTTACATATTGTCTATGGTTGCTTTTTCACAACAGTGTCAGAGTTAATTAGTTGTGATAGAGCCCATGTGGACTACAAAGCCTGAAATATTTACTGTTTGGCCCTTTATGGAGAAATTTGCTGGCCCCTGGTCTAGAATGTGAATTTGCTTTGAAATATCTATTATATATTGACTGATTTTAGAGACATCCCAGTGTATTTCTTTTGTGATGTATTTAATATTATTGAAAGGTTCTGAGGACTTAAGAAATAGGATTTACTACTTCAGAAAAATTTAAATAACTAAAAACAAGGATAGAAATAAAAACAGATTTTGGTAATCATTACCTAATTTTGAACAGTGCAAATTGTACTTCATCAGTATGGAAAGTTAAAGAAATTAAGTTAAGGAATTATATGTGTATATATATATATTTTTTATATATGCTTTTAGGGAACAGAACTTAACTCAGATAATCCTTATGGCAAAGGGAATGTGATCTCAGTGGATACATTTTTTTTTTTGGTCACACTGCATGGCCTGTGGGATCTTAGTTCCATGACCAGGGACTGAACCCCGGCCCTTGACAGTGAGAGCGCAGAGTCCTAACCACTGGACAGCCAGGGAATTCTCTACATTTTTCTTTCTTTTTTAAAAAATGTGGTTGTGGTATTTTGTAGGCACTCCTGAGTTTATGGCCCCAGAGATGTATGAAGAGCACTACGATGAATCTGTGGACGTCTATGCTTTTGGAATGTGTATGCTAGAAATGGCTACTTCGGAGTACCCTTATTCTGAGTGCCAGAATGCAGCTCAAATATACCGTAAAGTAACTAGTGTAGGTATAACTTTTTTCTTTTTACTTCACAAATTGCCACATTTCATGGTAAAGTAAACTTAGAAGTCGACTTAGTCAAACATAATTTTGGTGTAAAGCAACTGTATTCCAATAACAATTAATTTTAAAAAACCTAATTTGGGGGCTTCCCTGGTGGCTCAGTGGTTAAGAATCTGCCTGCCAATGCAGGGGACACGGGTTCAATCCCTGGCCCGGGAAGATCTCACATGCCACGGAGCAACTAAGCTCGTGCACCACAACTACTGAGCCTGCACTCTAGAGCCTGCATGCCACAACTACTGAAGCCCGTGTGCCTAGATCCTATGCTCCGCAACAAGAGAAGCCACTGCAATGAGAAGCCCGCGCACCGCAATGAAGAGTAGCCCCCGCTCACCACAACTAGAGAAAGCCCACGCACAGCAACGAAGACCCAACAGAACCAAAAATAAAAACAGAAAAACCAAATTAAAACAAACAAACAAAAAACTTAATTTTGGTTTAGTTCTGTATAGCAGTGCTAAATTTAACATAATTGTAATGAAACAAGCTTTAGATTTATGCTATATACCTATACTCAAATGGGGTCATATAAAATGCTCTGTATTAGTATCTTTGGGGAAAATATACAGATATATCATCTATATCCATTTGTTTGTAAAGAATTTTTAGGTATTTATTAGATGGATCTTATTTTCCAAAGCTACATAATAAAGATTGGCTAAATGGTTTTGAAGATTTCTTCTGGTTCTAGAAGCCTGATTATGAAGTGGCATTCAATGGATACAGTATTTGGTTCCCTGCTATGAGTAATTTTTTGCATTAGAAATTACAAGGAATGCAAAGATGAGTAAGAAGTGTTTGCTACCTACAAAGAGCTTACATTTTTAGTAGGGCAGTAATATAAACTCACAAATAACTATAAAAATAAGAGAATAGGAGTATAGTAAGGGAGGTAGAAGCAAAGTGTAAAGATTGTTGAAAATAGGTCCTTTCATATCCAGTTGGATGGCTCAAGGTAGGCCACAAAAGGGATTGTTAGAGTGTTTCAGGTAACATACTAATAGGTACCATTTTTAAATACATAATATATGCCACATGCTTTTATCTTTATATTCCTACAAGATGGCACTGTCTTCAGTTTAGAAATGATGAGCCTGAGAATCAGAGGTTGTGACCTGCCCAAGTTCACACAGCTACTAGTAATGGTGGATTTTGACCTCAAGTCTGACTTTAGAGGTTTGTTTAGGGAGACAATAAGAAATCCAGAATTCTATATGACAAATGACCTAGTTTCTCCAACAAATCAATTTCCTGAAAGAAAAAAGGGGAAGGGACTGTTACAGAATACAAGAGACTTAAAGTAGTGATGAGCTGGTAAATGTTTATCAACTGATTCTCTGAAAAAGAAAAAGCACTGATTTCTAGCATTTGCTAATTTCCTTGGTGTAAGTGCTCCCACCATGACTGATTTCAAGTCACCAATGTGACCTCACTTGAATGCAGGGTTAAGAAAGTGTGCAGAGTGGCACTCATATAGTATTTCCACCATACGGATACAAAAGATGTAAACAACTGCAAGAGCATAAGTAATAGTAAAACGTAGTAAAACAATCAAGGAATTGTGTTTTCAGTATTTATTACCTTGGCTCTTAATATAATTTATTTAATCGTAAGTTTATATAATTTAAATTTTATAAATGGATGTATTTAATAATCAGCTTGCACAATTCCTGAAAATGTAATAGTTGGCTCTTGTGAGCTGGTATGAGCCGGTTCCATTGCACCATACATGTAATGTATGGACCTTGTTTGACTCCTGATTTGTACAGACCAACTTGTAAGAACACCTCATTTAGACAACTTGGAAAATTTGAGTATGGATTGGGTTTTAGATGATATTAAGCAATTATTGATAATTATTTTAGGTGGAATGATGACATGATATCTGTTAGAGATAGAAACTGGAGACTTTATGGGTGAAATGACATGGTGCCAATATTTGCTTTAAAATATTCCAGGATAAAAGTGGTGTTGGAGTAGCTAGCTGAAATGAGGTTAAGGAATGATGCTTGTTGTTGAAACTGGTGATGATTACATGGGACTTCTACTTTTGAGTATGTTTGAAAATTTCTATAGTAAACAGCTGAGAAAAAGAAATGGGACTAGAATGCCCTTTTAGTTTGGGCCCATATATTGTACAACCACAAATAGAAGAGTCCCATATAGAATAGAAGAGTACTTGATTTTTTAAGTTGCAGCTCCCCAATTATTTTCACCTAGGAGCAGAGAAAGGCAGTAATTATCCAGGGCTGGGGAATGGGTAAGAGATCAGTGGAAAGGTCGAAGAGGGCTTTTTATATAAGTAGAATAAAAAATTCCATTTTTTGTATGGTGATTTTATTCTTTTATATTCAGGTCACAAAAATGCCATATCACAATTCAGATTTCCATCTCTACTAAAGCTTCTTGAATTTGAGGCCCAAATTAACTCCTAATCTCACCAGATTTATCTAGGATATGGTACTTGGCTTTCTGATTCTGTATTCTGTGAGGTAGTGTGAAGACCCAGAACTAGATCTTAGATTGCCTCATTCCATGATAATTTTTCTATTATACCTTTCTGCTTATAGCTTAATTTTGAATTTTCTATTAAATGATGGCAATGTTCTTGTATTATTTTTTAAATCTAAAACCCATAAATTAAGGGTAACAGAATGTAAAATAAGTACATTTAGGCAGCTAACAGTTATTATAAGAACGTTTTGAACTATCTGGACCTCATTAATTTGATATTGAATTCCTAGAACCTGATAATTAGCTTGAGGTTCTCTCAATATTTTGGTATTGTTTAAGGATAAACATAATATAGATTTCTCAAAAGTTTATATATATATAACACTATATATTGTGTCTAGCCATTCTAGAAGACTTTGAAATATTGATTTGAAATGTTTGCGATAGAGAAGCCCTTATTTGGAATTTCTAAAAGTGTTTTTTAATAACTGATTTTTCTGATTTCAAAAAAATACTTGTTTATTATATTTTACTAATTGGGGTTATACTGTATGTACATTTTGGGATCCTATTTTTTTCCTACTTAATGTTGCAGCATGAGAACTCTCCACATTATTAATTACTATGAGAACATGTTTAGTTTCTGTGTATTAGCATATGCATATATATGTATATCACATAACTTATGTAATATTACCTCTGTTATTAGAGATTTAGATCATTTACAATTTTTCACTGTTATTTGTAGTGGCATGACAAAATCCTTGTCAAAAAGTTGTTAAACTTATACTGTGTGTATATATTTATCTCATTTAAAATTTGAATATGGTTTAGTGGTAAAAAATCATTATTTTAGTAATGATGTTGGCTTCGGCTTTCAGTTTCTTGATTTGTGACTAGAAACCGTTTTTCTTCTTCCAGGGTATAAAACCAGCCAGTTTCAATAAAGTCACTGATCCTGAAGTGAAAGAAATCATCGAGGGATGTATTCGTCAAAATAAATCTGAAAGGTGGGTGCATATATAGTGAAATGACATAACAGATGGATGAATTTTTCTCTTATCTTGAGCTGGGTCTTTTTCTGACCTTTGAATCATGCTGGGTATGACTTTTCAGTGGAATCCAAACCATACTGACTAGAGTGAAGTGTATCAGTGCATCTTGTTTGCCATTTTAAACTGATATCATGTGCTGAATTTTCCTTGAACCGAAATTTGGGTTGTGTTTGTCTGTGTGTGTTGTGACAAGATCACCTTCAGCCATCAGTTTAACAGTCAGTGGGCCCCCCTCCCAGGTTAACTTACTTCTAACAGTTGGTAAATAGTAGAGAGTTTCCTGCATTGTCACCTTCACATAAGTACTTAAATGGTTTTTTATGATAGTTTAAGAAAAAATTTAACCATCAATTCACCAGATGTTTTTTATTTGTCCATAATGTCCTGTGTCATGATAACGGTAAAGCTGATAGGGCTATTTTTGTTCAAGAAATAGTATTCTAGATTTATTTGTATCACAATTTCTATTTTTCTTATGGACAGTTCCTTTTAGTTTTAGCTTTTCCCTTTAATTTGAGCTTTGGACAGTTGCTGACTCAAACTGTTCAGTTAGTATTTTGATTTTTACCTCCTTATTGATTATGATTAATAAGGTGATAGATCCTTTATAGAAATTATTTCCACCAGCATTTCACTGACTGTCTCCCATTTTTATTAGTTATCTATCTAAGTTTAGTGTTGCATATCTGAAAATATAAAAAGTCACTAAGATAAAACCTGTTTAATTATAGCTTTATTACACAACATTCTTGGTGTTTGTGCCAACAGGCTATATCTATATATCTCTATATTTTAATTATGGTGAAATATAAATAACCTAAGAGTCACCATTTTAATCATTTTAAAATGTACAATTCAGTGGCATTATGCACATTCACATTGTTGTACAACCATCACCACTATTTCCAGAACTTTCTCATCATCCCAAACAGAAACTCTGTGCCCATTTAAACAGTAACTCCCCACTCCCTTTCCCCTCACCCCCTGCCAACCTCTATTCTACTTTGTCTCTACTTCTACGTAGGTACCTCATATAAGTAGAATCATAAAATATTTGTCCTTTTGCGTCTGGCTTATTTCACATAGCATAGTGTTTAAACGTTGATCCATGTTATAGCATGTATCAGAATTTCCTTTGTTTTTACGGTTGAATACTATTCCTTAGTGTGCGTGTGTGTGTGTGTGTGTATACACACACACACACCACATTTTGTTTATCCATTCATCTGTTAATGGACACTTGGGTTATTTCTGCCTCTTGGCTATTGTGAATAATGCGGCATGAACATTGGTGAACAAGTATCTTCTTGAATCTCTGCTTTTAATTCTTTTTGGTATATACCTAGGAGTAGAATTACTGAATCATACGGTAATAATATATTTAATTTTTTGAAGAACCACTATATTTTTTCCATAAAGCCTGCATCATTTTGCATTCCTTCCAGCAATGTGTGATGGTTCCAATTTCTCAGCGTCCTCCCTAACACTTATTTTCCATTTTTTGTTAATAGGCATCCTAATGGGTATAAAGTGGTATCTTATTGTGGTTTTGATTTGCATTTCCCTAAGGACTAATAACGTTCAGTATCTTTCCATGTGCTTATTGGCCATTTGTATATCTTCTTTGGAGAAATGTCTATTCAAGTCCTTTGCCTTTTTAAAAAATTGAGTTGTTTATTTTGTTGTTGTTTTTGAGTTGTAGTAATTTAGGCATGCTTTTTTTTAAGCTATGCTAAAACTACTGTGTTGAAATAGCCATTTTAGTTTGGTTTCTGACTGTTGTTTGTACAGCATTTTAATTATGATCTATTACTAAAGAACACTGGAATATTCAAAAGGATTTATGGCACATTAGTGTTTTGGAAAGAGCACAGGCTTCCACAGCAGAATAAGATTCAAATCTGGACTCACACTTAGCCAGTGTGATCTTGAGAAACTTACTTTAGCTGTTCCTCAAAATAGGTATTATTTTGATAGTTAAAAAGATAATTGGGCTTCCCTGGTGGTGCAGTGGTTGAGAGTCCGCCTGCCGATGCAGGGGACACGGGTTCGTGCCCCGGTCCGGGAAGATCCCACATGCCGCGGAGTGGCTGGGCCTGTGAGCCATGGCCACTGAGCCTGCGCGTCCGGAGCCTGTGCTCCACAACGGGAGAGGCCACAACAGTGAGAGGCCCGCGTACCACAAAAAAAAAAAAAAGTTAATGAATGCATATAAAATACCTAACAGAGTAATAAGTATTTAATGAATGATATTGTCTGCTGCTATTGCAGTGGTTACTCCTTAGTAAAAATATCTAGGCAAAACTTTCATTTAGAAGCAGAGTGATTAACTTGGTTATACCTTCTTAAACACATCTCACCTTAGCCTTAAGACTAATTAGTCTGAGCAAGCTTGTTCTTTTTTATAAAACTGTCTTAGTTAAGTGTTTGTCTCTTGATCACTGAAAATGTAGAAGGTTGAAAATCCTCAACTTACAGGCTACCGTGCTGTCAATATGCTTTATCTGTTTTAAATAGTGCAGGAGGGGCTTTCTACATACAAACTATGGAATACATCAGTTATAGCTCTCACTGGCCTGTAATATAGATAGATATTATTTATCTATTTTAGAAGGTGGTCAAAGAAAAGGAAATTAACTCTCCTAGCTTATAAAAGAATCTTTTGAACCTCTGTGCTTGTTTCTCTTCAGAGATGGTTAATCCCTAATATTAGGCTAGAGTTGTATCCATTATATGTATACTTTGGCCTAGGATACTGGACTTAAATACTTTAAGAAAACCATGTGACTTTGCTGAACTGAATTAGCTTCACCCATGGCGTTCCCTAAAGAGTGAAGTACACTGACTAGATTATTGTTAATAGAGTTAATGACTTCTATTTATAACATTTGTAAAAGTGTTTGAATTCCTAATTTACTTTAGAGTTTATATACCTCGAAGAGTTTTTAGTTTCCTTTGCCAACGATCTGTTGTGTGAGTTTTAGTAACTTAAGCCAGTGGCTTAGGGAAGATACTCAGTCCATCTAACATTTACTGCAGTACTTCTCTAATTATCTCTAGGCATACCTTTACGTATGTTAAACTTCAGTATCTAGATATGTTACTGTTAATAATCCTTAATTAAGATCACTACAAATGCATGTTAGTTGGGATTTCTTTGCATCCTTGGTAATAATAAATTGGATATAAGATTTGGTTTTTATAAAAAGGCAGATTAACAGTTTAATTAATAGAAAATTTTAAATCAGGTTGTTACTTCGACACAAATTTTACTAATTAAGTGCTCTATACCTTGTTTATGATTGGAAGAATTGATAACAGATTTGTATTTTGTTTATTAGGTTGTCTGTCAGGGACCTACTAAACCACGCATTTTTTGCTGAAGATACAGGACTAAGGGTGGAGTTAGCGGAGGAAGATGATTGCTCAAATTCATCTCTGGCTTTAAGGCTCTGGGTTGAAGACCCTAAAAAATTGAAAGGCAAGCATAAAGACAATGAAGCTATTGAATTCAGTTTCAATTTAGAAACAGATACACCTGAGGAAGTAGCGTATGAAATGGTAAGTGGCTTCCCCTCCCCTTATAGTATCAGTGTTGATTCCTTTCTCCTTCTGATTGCTTTCTTTCCTCTCATTTTCTTTATTTAAATTGTAAATTTTTTGTGAAATATATCTCTACAACAGAGTATATTAAATTTGTATGTACAGTATAAAGAGTAGTAAAACTCTACTTTTGTTAAGAAATAGAACACTACTGGAACTTTAGAAGCTACCTGTGTGCCCCTCCCCCACTTGCGTTCCTCTCCCTCATTACCACAGGTCATATCTACCCTGACTTTTGTGTTACTCATTCCTTTGCTTTTCATTACAGTTTACCTAAATAATATATATTATTTTGTTTTGAAAACTGGAGTGGCAAACACACACCTAGCTGGTTACTGAAGTTACTGTTAGGTGAAGTTGCCTAGGAGGGGATAAGCTGAACAGTCTCTAGGTCATAGTCTGGCTTCAGCTTCCCTAAGAGTTTATGAGAGCCGAGTCTAGGGAGGTCATCAGGGTGAGGTCACATGTGAGTCCAGGGAAACACACATGGCTCACCACAGTCAGGGCACCAGAGGGCTGTTGTGCAGACCAGAAAAATTAGTTGTCTGGTAACAATATGCTTTGACGGGGAGTGGGCCCCTCTGACTTCTCTACTTCTCATCTCCCCGTGACCCGCTCCCCCTGCAAGAGTAGAAGACAGCAGATAACTTCTGTTGGGTGGAATGTATGTCCATGCCCGATCCAGGCTGTGCAGTACTTGGAGGGAGGGTGTGCATGAGCTTCAGCAGCATGTGGTCAAATTAGCAAAATCCAGATACTTCGAGGCAGGCTCACCTGGGCATTCTGTCCTCAGGTTTAAAAGGAGTATGGGGGCTTCCCTGGTGGTGCAGTGGTTAAGAATCCGCCTGCCAATGCAGGGGACATGGGTTTGAGCCCTGGTCCGGGAAGATTCCACATGCTGCGGGGCAACTAAGCCCGTGTGCCACCACTACTTAGCCTGCGCTCTAGACCCCGCGAGCCACAACTACTGAAGCTTGTGTGCCTAGAGCCTATGCTCCGCAACAAGAGAAGCCACTGCAATGAGAAGCCCATGCACTGCAACAAAGACCCAACGCAGCCAAAAATAAATAAATTAAAATAAATAAATAAAAGGAGTATGGGACATTGACAATGGGTATCTTGGAGATGATAGCCTTTAACATGCCTATCTTTCTAGTCACATGGTTCTAATCTAGAATGATTGTCTTGGACATCTGCTACATAACTATCATACTGATCTTTCTTTTTACTATCATTCTAGACTTCTCTGCCTCTCTCCTGTATTGGAATTCATGTGTCCTAAATCCCATGTCTTTCTCTTTCTTTGCTTACCTTTTGTTTTAGTGGCTCACTTCCTCTGCCAACTTCTTAAGAAAGGGTATATGGGAGGTAAATTCTTTGAGACTTGCATGTATTAAAAACATCTTTATTCTGTCTTCATATTTAATCGATTATTTGGCTGGCTAAGTCATTTTAGGTTGGCAGTTAAAAAAATTTAAAGTCATTGCTCCATGATTTTCTAGCTTTCAGTATTGATATTGAGAAATACAAAGATGTTCTGTTTTCTGGATCTTTTGCATGTGATCCATATTTTCCTCTCTGGAAGCTTGTAATATCTTCTCTTCTCAGGATTATAAATTTTCACAGTGTGTCTTGATTGGGGTCTGTTTTCATCCACTGTGTTGGATACTCAGTGGACTCATATTCTTTAGTTTCTGGGAAATTTCTTAAAGGTATTTTATTGTTGAGTTCTTTCCCTTTGTTTTCTCTTTCTAGAACTGCTATTATTTGGATGTTTGGCCTCTTGGACTGTTTCTCCAATGTTCTTTTCTATTTTCTATCTTTTTGTCTTTTTATTCTCCTTTCTGGAAGACATTGTCAACTTTATTTTCTAACTCTTCCATTGAGTTTTTCGTTTCTACTATCTTCTTTTTAATTTCAAGAGTTCCTTTTCATTTTTTTTTTTTTTTTTGTCTGTTCCTTTTTTAGAGTAAACGTCTTGTTCTTTGTTTTGTGGATGCGATATTATGGCACCTCTCTGTAATTTTAGTGAAGAGAGTGTTTTTGACACTTTTTTTCTCCCTGCATAGTATCTTTTCTCCAAGTTGCTGGGGGTTTTTGTTGGTTTTGTGCTCCATCTTCTTGTTAGAGGCTTTTCTCCTATTTCTGGTTATTGGCTGGCTGCTTATGATCAATAGTAGGAGACTATTAGTTTTCTATTGCTGCATAGCAAGGTACCACAGATTTAGTGGGCTAAAACAACACCCTTTTATTATTTCAGTTCCGTGGGTCAGAAGTCCTGGTAGGCTTTACTGGATTCTCTGCTTAGAGTCTCACAGGCTGAAATCAAGGTTTGGTGGCCTGGACTCTTCGCTGGGGGCTCTGGGAGAGAATCTGCTTTTGGGCTCAACCAGGTTGTTGACAGAGTTTAGTTCCACGCAGTTGTAAGACTAAGGTCTTCATTTCCTTTCTGGCTGTTAGCCGGGGGTCACTCTCAGCTCCTAGGGACTGTTCTTCAGTCCTTTCACATGCCCCCACTCCATCTTCAAAGTCAGGAATGGCAAGTTTAATCCTTCACTAGCTGGTAAAAGGCTCACCCAGATCTTTCTGTCTTAAGGTCAATTGTGTATAGCTCAATAATGGGAGTGCTGTCTCATCATATTCACAGGTTTGAGGATTAGGATGGGACATCTTTTTTTTTTTTTTTTTTTTTTTTTTTT
>NW_006771007.1:431680-439234 GCF_000442215.2 Lipotes vexillifer
ACGCGGGCCTCTCACTGTTGTGGCCCCTCCCATTGCGGAGCACAGGCTCCAGACGCACAGGCTCAGCGGCCATGGCTCACGGGCCCAGCCGCTCCGCGGCATGTGGGATCTTCCCGGACCGGGGCACGAACCCGCGTCCCCTGCATCGGCAGGCGGACTCCCAACCGCTGCGCCACCAGGGAAGCCCAGGATGGGACATCTTTGAGGGGCCATGATTTTGCCTATGACAGGGACTAACAAGATGATTGGATGGTATGATCGCTTATGTCAGACGTGTTAACCTCTACTCTCAAGTATCTAGGTGGGCCAATAATTGGGGAATCTTTGACATAAATAGTTGTGGGTCTTTATTCTTGGATTGGCCAGATTCTCCAGAGAAGCATCTTTCAATATCCTGCCTGGAGGGTAAGGATCTGGTTACTGATATTTTGGTAGCCAAGTGGGAAAGAGGGCTGGGGGTTTCTGTGTATGGCGTTCAGCATGCATATGGTCATTTAATCTTCTTGTTTTTGTTATGGTAGCCATACCCTCAACTGTGCCTGGTGTTCCCTAGTGCAGATATGATCTTCTTTTACCCTCTCCAGAGAAAAAAAATTACAGACTTCTCGGGTAGGGAAGAAGCAATCACCCAAAGGTGTGGACTGGAGGGTGGAGCACAGGGACCTAATACCTAACTACTTCTCAAAACCCTTTCACTTAGTCTTCCTTATTTTGGTCATCTCTTTTGACTTTATCCAGTTCTGTAAGTACCTGGTACTGCCAGTTCCTGTGTGTTACGAGTATTATTCAGTATAAATGGGAATGATTTTCAGCTTTCCCTGGTTCACTTTTTCAGGTCCACTAGGTCAGTTATTATCTGTTTGTTTTCCACATCCCCAAATGTCCAAAACATTGTCTCTTGTTGCTGTTGCCTTTATTCTTTCTAACCTTGTGATTTATGACTTAAAAGTCCATTTACTCTGGGAGTGTTTTTTGAACTTTGGGAGGGAGTGAAATTAAATATATGGATTCCATCTAACATTTTAATCATTTTTCAACTACGATGAAATTTCCCCGAGTCTGCAGACCCCCAAGATATGCTTTAAAAAACAGATTGTAGGACTGAGAATAATATGCCATGGCACCTCCTCAAGTCATTATCTCTGTTACTCAGCCCTGTTCCTTTCAGACAATAAGCCCTTAACTTCTGGCACTCTTCTAACACCTAGTGAGATATAGTACTTTGCCATAAGCATACTTCCTCTGCCTAGAGTGTTGATCTCTGAACTTCATCTACCTCTCCTCAATAGCCTGCAACTTCCTTGTTTTGTTTTAATCCAGGTCAGACTTTACCTTCCTTGTGATACTTTCTCTGCTTTCACCAGAGAGGCTTGTGCTCCTTTAGGGCTTTTGCAGCAGCTCATTTCTACCTTTTATTTCACTTCATGTTTTTTTAAAATTTTTATTTACTTTATTTATTTATTTTTGGCTGTGTTGGGTCTTCGTTGCCGTGCACGGGCTTTCTCTAGTTGCAGCCAGCGGGGGCTACTCTTCGTTGTGGTGGATGGGCCTCTCATTGCGGTGGCTTCTCTTGTTGCGGAGCATGGGCTCTAGGTGCTCAGGCTTCAGTAGTTGTGGCACATGGGCTCAGTAGTTGTGTCTCATGGGCTCTAGAGCGCAGGCTCAGTAGTTGTGGTGCATGGGCTTAGTTGCTCCGCGGCATGTGGGATCTTCCCAGACCAGGGCTCAAACCCATGTCCCCTGCCTTGGCAGGCAGATTCTTAACCACTGCGCCACTAGGAAAGCCCCTTATGTTGTTTTTATCCTTCTCTCACCACCAGCTTGTGTGTGCATATAGGACAAAGGACCAGCTTAGGCACTTATATGTCTCCAGAGCCCAATACTGGGCACATTGTAGACACTTACTGTTGTTGAATGAGGAAACCTTTTTAATGTTTCACAAAACTTAATGGCAGTCATAAATTACCTGTAATAAGACTGCATGTACTGAAATACCAAGCTATTTTTTTTTTTTTTTTTTTTTTTTTGTACGCGGGCCCCTCACTGCTGTGGCCTCTCCCACTGCGGAGCACAGGCACCGGACGCGCAGGCTCAGCGGCCATGGCTCACGGGCCCAGCCGCTCCGCGGCACGTGGGATCCTCCCAGACCGGGGCACGAACCCGTGTCCCCTGCATCGGCAGGCGGACTCCCAACCACTGCGCCACCAGGGAAGCCCTATTTGTTTGTTTTTATTTAAAGCCAGAATTATTTCAACAATGCTTGGTAATAGGGTTGCTTTTCTTACTAAAGGCTCTGGCATTTATGCATGTCTGATTAAGAAAGAACATAGAAACAAATTAACTTATTTAATAGCATTTGGAATTTGGGGGCAGAAAATAACTCTGCTAGTAAAAAGTAAAAGTAAAAATCTTAAAGATGTGGTTTGCTTATTATGTTTTGTTTGTAGGTCAAGTCAGGATTCTTCCATGAAAGTGATTCCAAAGCTGTTGCTAAGTCCATTAGAGACCGGGTGGCCCTGATAAAGAAGACAAGGGAGAAGAAGCCAGCTGGCTGTTTGGAAGAACGCAGAGACTCCCAGTGCAAGTCTGTGGGGAATGTACTCCCTCAGCCCCGAAATACAGCTTTGCTCCCTCCTCCTGCTCAGCACAGCGGGGCTGAATGTGAAGAAACTGAAGTTGATCAACATGTGCGACAACAGCTTCTGCAAAGAAAACCACAACGGCATTGCTCCTCTGTTACAAGTAACACAGTTATAATTTATAAAAGGAAATGTGTAATTGTATTCCCTTATCTTTAAATAGTACTTTTGTATGTTTCGAAGCATTTTGTTATCTATCATTTCATTAATCCTTTTACAAAATCCCTGAAATAGGCAAGACAGATAGTTTCCTTATTTTAAAATTAAGAAACTGTTCTGTTAAGTGACTTGTCCAAGGTACTAGTTGAATAAGGATTATAATCTTTTTACCATTTTTAAGGGTCTCACGGTAAATCCTTTAGTAAAGAATATATGCAACTAAAGATAGAATTTATTCTTCAAGAGGGAATTTTCTAGACTTTAAGAACTTTTGTATTTTAGACCCAAGTATAAAATTAACACAGCTTCTCTAATATTTCTGCTGTAATGCCTTCTCTTCTCTAGAAGGACACAGTATTTTCGTAGTAATAACCAGTTGTTCCATAAAGGCAGTATTATTTTCTAGCCAGGTTCTAGGAGAATGAGAATATGCTACCTAGATTTTACTGAAATCCTAATGGCAAACAAAGATTAGTTAGGATATGCATGAAATGGCCAGCAAATCGAGTTGACTTTTATGTGATTCTTTATTTGTAGGTTTGCTTTACTAAGAATATTTTAGTTATACCACAGTATCAACATGGAGAGTTTACATGATGGTTTTTTATTAATTCTGCAGTGTACATATTTTATTTGAAGCTGTTTAAGGTTGTCAGAGTAAAAAAGAAAAAAATTAAAGAAACACTTACCATTTCCTGTGCTATTTGGACCTTGTGTTTAAAGCTTTTCCCTTCTACCTATCACTTGTTTTCTTTGCCATAGGTGACAGTTTGTCTGAGGCAGGAGCTGGATCAGTTATACATTCAGAAACTTCAAATCAGCCCAGTATATCCTATTCCTCAGACCAGATGATGGGCTCTCAAATGGTTTCTAACAACCCACAGGCTGAAATAAATGTTCCAGGGGAAATTTATCCATCCCAGCAGCTAGTGGGACATTACCAGCAGATTTCAGGGGTGAGGTGAAGTGTTAAATATATTTTAAATATATAATCAGTATATTTACTGTAAATGGGAGAGTTTATCTATAATTTTTTTTTTAACAGTTGCAGAAGCAGCCAAAGCTGACTCAGCCCCAAATTTTGCCTTTGCTTCAAGGTCAGTCCACTGTTCTGCCTGTACATGTCCTTGGACCTCCGCTTGTCTCACAACTCCAGTTTTTGCCATCAAGTGTCCCAAAGGTCTCACAGGTAAAGGTAAGATACATTTTAGAGGCTCCGTATTCAGTTAAACTTATTTAACACTGACTAGGTTTTCTGACAGGCAAAGGCCTTCTTTCATAAATTCATCCTAGTTTATATAAAAGTCACTGAAAGCTAAAAGTTGTTTATACTTTCCTTCACTTAAGACATTCTTCTTGAGGATGTGTCTAACATTGTGTAACTAGAATCTCGAGACACTGCTTGTATAATTGGAAGAGAAACTGAGAACTCCATATACGGATAAAAAAGTTTATTTAGGGGACTTCCCTGGTGGTGCAGTGGTTAAGAATCCACCTGCCAGGGCTTCCCTGGTGGCACAGTGGTTAAGAATCCTCCTGCCAATGCACGGAACACAGGTTCGAGCCCTGGTCCAGGAAGATCCCACATGCCGTGGAGCAACTAAGCCCATGCGCCACAACTACTGAGCCTGTGCTCTAGAGCCCACGAGCCACAACTACTGAGCCTGCGCACCACAACTACTGAAGCCCATGCACCTGGAGCCTGTGCTTCGCAACAAGAGAAGCCACTGCAATGAGAAGCCCGTATACCGCAACGAAGAGTAGCCCCCACTTGCCGCAGCTAGAGAAAAGCCTGCACGCAGCAACAAAGACCTAATGCAGCCAAAGATAAAGTAAATTTAAAAAAACAAGAAAAAAAATAATCCGCCTGCCAATGCAGGAGACACGGGTTAGAGCCCTGGTCCGGGAAGATCCCACATGCCACGGAGCACCTAAGCCCATACGCCACAGCTACTGAGCCTGCGCTCTAGAGCCCACGCACCCGTGCACCTAGAGCCCGTGCTCTGCAACAAGAGAAGCCACTGCAATGAGAAGCCCGTGCGTCGCAATGAAGAGTAGCCCCCACTCACCGCAACTAGAGAAAAGCCCATGCACAGCAACAAAGACCCGACACAGCCAAACGTAAATAAATAAATTTTAAAAAATTATTTAGGACTCAGATCCCTTTTTATGGTTTGTTTTTTGTATTGGACTTTTCCAGCCTGGTTTGAATGTAGAGGGATGTCTTTGGTAGTTAAGTAGAAACAGTATTTCATAGACTCTTATAATTTTAAGCACTTTCATCTAAATTCTTGACTCTTTTGGTTCACATTTATTTCTGTAGGAGAAATAAGTGTTTTTGTCATTTAGACTCTCAAAGTCAACGGTACTCATTTCTGACAACGAGTACACAGTCTTTGTGAGAGTTCATATATCAAGACTATATCCTGGTTTCCTAGGTTATGGACTCTGGATACATGGTTGGACTTTTCTTTGTTATCCCATTTTCTTTCCTCAACCCTACCATCCCCTGTGTGTCTCTTCTCTCTTTGGGAATGAGTTGGTCTGAGCTCCTAGGCATTCTCTGTATATGATTTAGTTAGCAGCTGGTGATCTGTTGCTTTTAAGAGATTGGTATATAGTCATAGTTCATCAACAAACTTTTAATGACTATCATCTCTGGGCATATAAAATGAGACAAAATATGGTCCTTGCCCTGAAGAACTCACAGACTTGTAGGGGAAAAAATACATGTACTTGACAAATGCCAGATGCTTTTAAAATCTGCTGGGGGTATACTTAATCTGATATGGTTGACAGTGCATGGTGTTTGGCTAGTATTTGTAGCTTATATGGTATATGTTCATACTTGAGCTCATGCTGTGGTTGGATTTATCTCTTTTTAAGACTATAATGCGAAGTGTGTTGGATGGATGCTTAAATTAACTTAGGTTCAACCACGTAAATATACAGGTATGTGTATTTTGAAATGTGTTTCCAAAAATTTTAAAAGAAGTTTAAAAACTTTATGAAAGTGTTATTTACCTATTTAAAATAAAGCCTATAAAGTTATAAAGAAGGCAGTGAAAATAACCTACTATCTCTCCAGCTAGAAATAAATTATTGTTTACATTTGGTGGTAGAGACTCTAGATTTGTCTTTTTTTCTATGTATACATATATAACTTTGGTTATACATACATATGTATATCACATACATACTATTTTGTAGCCTGCCTTTTTCACCTAATATATAGAATCCACATAAGCAAGCACTTTAACCAGTGGGGGTCTTTTTATGAATGTGGTGGTTCAAGTTCTAGGAATTATTACAGCCAGCCTATATGTATTCAGCCAACTCACTCCTCTCCTCTTGAGAGAGCTTCTCTGTTCCCTTTAACTATGATATTGAAATCCTTTTGAACTTCCACTGTCTGGTGTGTGAAGGTGTCAGATTCAATTACTCTGAATTTCTGCCAGGGTTTGAATGAGTTATGTGGCAAGTGCAATAAATGAGAAGCCATGAGCAATATGTTGCCTGGGGACTGGTCTCAGCCCCTTAGTGTATTCAATTAGCATTTACTCATGGTATTAGGATTTTTATAGGACTAATGCTATACCCAGCACCTTTTTGATAACTTTCTGAAATTTTTTTAAAATTTATTTTTGGCTGATTTGGGTCTTCATTGCTGTGCACGGGCTTTCACTAGTTGTGGTGAACGGGGGCTACTCTTTGTTATTGTGCGTGGGCTTCTCAATAAGGTGGCTTCTCTTGTTGTGGAGCATGGGCTCTAGGCATGCGGGCTTCAGTAGTTGTGGCACGTGGGCTCTAGAGCACAGGCTCAGTAGTTGTGGCACACAGGCTTAGTTGCTCCACAGCATGTGGGATCTTCCCGGACCAGGGATTGAACCCGTGTCCCCTGCATTGGCAGGTGGATTCTTAACCACTGCACCATCAGGGAAGTCCCTGAAATTTTTACAACATAGCATTATTTTATCGATCATTCTGTCTGGGACCATTAAAATGAGCATGGTATATGCATTTATTTTATTTTTTAATAAAAAATTTTTTTGGCCTCACTGTGCAGCTTGCAGGATCTTAGTTCCCCAACCTGGGATCAAACCTGGGCCCCTGGCAGTGAGAGCACCAAGCCCTAACCAGTGGACGCCAGGGAATTCCCATGGTATATGCATTTATAATTTGAATTTTCCTTGCACCAGCATTAGGAACTATAGCTGACCTTTGGAGCAGATGGACAAATTTCAGCTCAACCTATGACTTTAGACTTGTCAGTTACTGGAGTTCCACAACCGGTCTTTTCTGTAGTTTCTCCTCAGATATTGTTTGCTTCACAAATGACTTCCCAGGATCCAACAGTTGGTCTTCAACTTGAGCCTGACCCTAGAAATGGGAATCAGGCATTAACCAAATTACCAAATGCCAATCAAATTCCTAGTTTCTTGTCAGTTAATCACCCTCAAACTTTGTTGAATCATTCTTTTGCCCAACATGTGAGCAGTGCACAAAATGCTGCTGGTACAGCTCAGCTCCCTTCTAATTCCATTGGGGGGCATTCAGGGGCCCATCACCCTTCACAAAAGATACATTCAGTATCCCAGCCATACTCAGTGATACATCAGGAGTCTATAATTCCCGGTTCTTCAGTGCCACAAAGCCAGACTGTGCGTTTGAAGAAGCCTTGTTTCCAAGCCTCTATTCAGCAGTAGCCATTAATTTTACAACCTAAGATTATGGCATCACCACAGAAAAATGTTCA
>NW_006771007.1:439253-455622 GCF_000442215.2 Lipotes vexillifer
TCAGCAGGATTGTACTATGAAAATCTGAAACTCATGTAAGTCAGCAGCAGTCAAAGGGTAGTACTGAAAGTGTGATTCAGTCCCTGGAACAGCCATTTTATTCTGTTCAACACACTTATTCAGGACCACCTGCAGAACTGCCATCTTTCCCATTGAAGGCTCCTGAGTAGCTGCCCTTTGTGATAATTCCCCAGGAATAAGCTTCTTACCCATCACAGCCACTTACCCAATGAAGGCTCCAGCACAGCCTGTTTATTCACTGCCAGCCCCAGAGCATCCTCTTTACACTGTACAACCACTGATATCACAGCCAACCTATTCTATACATGCTTCTTCTTATCCAGTCCCACCTGTGGCACAGCCCTCTTATTTGGTCCCGGCCTAGGGGAAGCCTGTTTATACAGTGCAACCTCTGGTTCGGTCACCTTTTCCAGACCAGCCAGGATGTATAATCCAAGAAGCTTACCCTGTGCAACCTGTGGAACAGCCTGCTTACCAGGCACTTGAGTATGTCCCTTATTCAGGACATGCTGTTTACACCATCCAGACAACTGAACAGGCAGCCTTCGTAACCCAGCAAGTATACACAGTAAACCCTTCTGATAGCAGGCAAGTACATATTACAAACTCAGCAGATCAGGACTTATACTTAGTACCACTTTATGTAGCACAGACTTCTGAGCAACAGGCCTATTTAACACAACCCCAGGGTTCTTCAGCCTTGGAACAAAAGACATAAGACATTTAACATTATTTATCATTAACCTTAGATACACAAACACATTCTATTGAGCCTTTATTTAATGTGCAGAATTCAGCATTTCTATCCTAAGCAGATGTCAGTTTTGGGTACCAGCAGCTAAAAGCCCAGTCAGCGTTACATCTCAGATGGCTGTGGAAGGACAGCTTCAACACCCTGCACAAATGTCCTTCATTCAGCAGGCCTCCTCAGAGGCCCAGATCCAGCCCCCACACTTCTCTGCACAGCTTTCCCAGTCACACGTAACACCAAGCCAGGTTTCTCACTCAGCTTTCATTCATCATCAGCAGATGACTCATTCATCTCATAGGCAAGCACAGAAAAGCCATCAGTTGTCTACTCAAGAAGGTCCCATAAATCAACAGCAGTCTTTATATAGCCAACATGCTGCTTTCCAGCAGCAGGTACCTCATTCACAGGCAACTAACCACATTCAGCCATTACAGGTATTCCAAAGGCCATTACAAACATGGTCCAGATTACACCTCCTTTGCAAGAACAGTTGCAACTAGCGGCAATGGAACAATACGTAATACAGCCTTTAGAGCAGCCTCAAGTGCTTCAGGCATTAGACAGCAGTCAAACCTTTTCCCTGCAATGAAACCTAGTACAGCACCAGCCAGCATGCATTCAGCAGCAGTCTGCTGTCCAGCCACAGTGGCAGTCATCTTCTAGCTTAGTGCTTGTTTGTGGGTCATCAGAAACACAATTACAACACCAGACCCTCACCCAAGCTCTGGGATAGCCCTTACAAATCAGCCATCTTCTGTTCATCTGTCGCCACTTAGTAGTCCAGTACAGGCTTCTACTACCTCTCAGAGCATTTCTGTGTTACAGATACAGCAGTATTTGCAAGGCCAAGAAATTCCAAAGGTAAATCCTCCTGGGGGAAAGATATAGATGATTGTGAATTTTCTGTAATGTTCAAGGGTCAAGGAGATAGTGAGCTATAGTAGAAATGGCACCAGACTGGAAGTCACAGTCCTTGTTCCTGCCTTTTTTCCTTACTCACTGGGTAGCTTTGATTCGAGTCTTTATGGAGTTTCCTCATCTGTAAAGTGAAGGGGGTAGACTAGATTATGCTAACAAAAAATATTTGAACACCTACTTAGGATATATCAGTGAATAAAAGACAAAAATCCCTTCTGTCATTGAGTTTTGTTGCCTAATGTGGGTAGACTGTCACTAACCATAATAGTATAAAAAGTAAATTATATAATACAGTACAGAGAGATTGGGGGAAATGTGGAGCAGGGTAAGGAGGAAAGTGGGTTGCAATTCTAAATAAGGTGGATATCAGGGTAGGCCTCATTGAGAAGGTTGACAATTGAGCACACACTTGAAGGAGATGAAATAGTCCGTAGCGCACATTTCAGGTAGAGGGAATAACAAGTGCAAGGGCTTTGAGGGAGGAGTGGGTCTGGGATGTTCGAAGAACAGCAAGAAGGCCTGTTAGTCGTAGTATATTACAAGCTTATGGCTATCTTCTTGTTCTACATTTATAATAAAGCATTTGCCTTTATGAGATGATAATAGTGAACACTGTTGAGTGATTCTTAGGTGCTAAATACTATTCTAATGGCTTTATGTGCACTATCCTCACAACAACCCTATGAATAGTAGCTGTCATTAGGGGTAACTGAGGTTCAGAGAGGTTAAATAACTTTCCCAGTGTCATACGGGAGGGCCAGGATTTGAACCCAGACTACCTGGCTGCAGAGGTTGTGCCCTTAATCATTATACACCATTCGTCCTCTTTGTAAGATAGCTATCCTCCCTGCCAAAATTTGAGAAAAAGAGCATGATGACTTCAGTGAGATATAGTTAACTCAGGGGATTGATTGAATTAATTAAAGGAAGGAACTGAGAATCCAGTTTATTTTTTTTCTCTTCTGTTCTGCTTCAGGTATCTCTAAAGACTCTGAATTTATTGAGTTTGGCTAATAAAATGTATGAGGTCCTTAGATAATAGGTGTGCTATGCGGGAAGAGTATTTTAGTGGTGATATTACTATTCCAAACAGCTATGATCTCAAGTATTGTGTTTTATAAAATTCCCTCTTCATCAAGGGCATAAATTATAATGAATTCTGATGTGCGCACTCTGACTTCTAACAGGAATGATCAAGGATTAATAAAGATCTTTAGAGTTGAAGTTTCTTCAGGCAAAGCATGCTATTGGGGATTTATTTCTTTAGAATAAATTTCTTCACAAGGTATTTCAGAATGGAATGTTCATTTCTGTGGGCAAGTGTTGTATACTTTCCTTTCCTAATTAAAAAAATTTCCCCCAACATTTTTTATGGCTGAGTAATATTCCATTGTATATCTATACCCCATTTTCTTTTATTATTATTATTTATTTATTTTTTAACATCTTTATTGGAGTATAATTGCTTTACAATGGTGTGTTAGTTTCTGCTTTATAACAAAGTGAATCAGCTATACATATACACATAACCCCATATGTCCTCTCTCTTGCGTCTCTCTCCCACCCTCCCTATCCCACCCCTCTAGGTGGTCACAAAGCACTGAGCTGATCTCCCTGTGCTACGCAGCTGCTTCCCATTAGCTATCTATTTTACATTTGGTAGTGTATATATGTCCATGCCACTCTCTCACTTCGTCCCAGCTTACCCTTCCCCCTACCCGTGTCCTCAAGTCCATTCTCTACATTGGTGCCTTTATTCCTGTCATGCCCCTAGGTTCTTCAGAACCATTTTTTTCTTTTAGATTCCATATATATGTGTTAGCATACGGTATTTGTTTTTCTCTTTCTGACTTACTTCACCCTGTATGACAGACTCTAGATCCATCCACCTCACTACAAATAACTCAATTTCGTTTGTTTTTATGGCTGAGTAATAATCCATTGTATATATGTGCCACATCTTCTTTATCCATTCATCTGTTGATGGACACTTAGGTTGCTTCCGTGTCCTGGCTATTGTAAATAGAGCTACAGTGAACATTGTGGTACATGACTCTTTCTGAATTATGGTTTTCTCAGGGCATATGCCCAGTAGTTTCCCCCAACATTTTATTAAGAAAAATTTCAAAGTTACAGAAAAGTTGATAAAAAATAAGTGAACACCCATATACCTACCAACTAGATTCTGCAGTTAACTTTTGCTGTATTTGCTCTATCACATATCTATCCACCCCTTTATCCATTTATTAGTCCATCTTATTTTTCTGGTCATTTCAAAATTAAAGTTGCTGATATTAGTATACTTCATCCATTAACACTTAAGCATGCATATCATTGACTAGAACTCAATATTTGTTTATATTTTTTTTAGTTTAAATTTATGTTCTGTAAAATGCACAGATCATAATTCAGTGAGTTTTGACAAATGCTTACACCTGTGTAACCCAAACCATTATCAAAATATAAAACAGATGTTGGCAAAGGTCTAGATAGTAACTATTTTAGGCTTTGTGGGCTATGTAGTCTCTGTTGCATTTACTCAACTCTGCTATTGCATGCATGAAAACAGCCATAGACAATATGTAAAATATTTGGCATGGCTGTGTTCCAATACAACTTTATTCACAAAAATGGTTGGTGCACCAGATTTGGCCTGTAGGCTCTGGCTTGCCCACATAATAAAGAATATTGCCATTACTACAGAAAGTTCCTTCATGCCCCTTCCCAGTCAGTGCCCCCCCACCCCACCAGAGTTGACCACTGTTGATTTTTTTCACCATAGATTAATTTATCCTGTTCTATGTTTTTAAAATTTTTATTTATTTGTTTATATTTGGCTGCATGCTGTACAGCTTATGGGATCTTAGTTCCCCAACCAGGGATTGAACCCAGGCCCTTGGCAGTGAAAGCTTGGAGTCCTAACCACTGGACAACCAGGGATAAACATAGAGAAAGAGAGAGAGAGCAACCACTAAGTAAACTTACAGCCCAATATACCCAAAACAGTATACATAAAACAAGGAAGGAATCTTAAAAAATTTGCAAGTAACCCACAGGAAGGCAAGAAACGAGAAACAGAGGAAAGACAACCATAGGGAAAAAGCAAATACTAAAATGGCGGACTCGGGACTTCCCTGGTGGTCCAGTGGTTATGAATCTGCCTTCTAATGCAGGGGACACAGGTTCGATCCCTGGTCAGGGAACTAAGATCCCACATGTGGCAGGGCAACTAGAGGGCCCACGCACCCGGGAGCTGGCACACCACAACTAGAGAAGCTCGCACACCACAACAAAAGATCCTGTGTGCCGCAACTAAGACCCAACACAACCAAAAATAAAATAAATAAATATTTTTAAAAAATAAAATGGCAGACTTAAGTCCTAAGACTTAAGTGCTATGCTGCTGCTTCCCACCAGCCAACTATTTTACATTTGGTAGTATATATATGTTGTCTTGATCATATTTAAATCTTCTATTTTAGTAGGCACTTGCCCTGTTAAGTTTAGCCTGTAGATTCTATCCTACTTTTGCAGGCTGTATGTAGTTCCAATGATAATTTAGTTTTCTGAGCTCTTGTAATGCTATTCTGGTCTGCTTGGTCTTCTGGCTCTGGTCGAGCTCTTGCTGGGTTTCCATTGGTGCTACCTGCAGGAGTGGAAGGTGCTTCTTTGGGCTACCAAGTGTTAGATTTGGGGAGTGGAGGATACTGGACCTATAGGACAGAGAGCATTTTCCCTGGCCTCTTTCCTGGCCATCTGATGCTGGTACCCTTAATACTCGATCTCTGCCAGTGCCACTGGGGTATGGAAGTACTTACCTGGCCACTGTTTACTGCTGAGTAGAAGGTCAGGAGTTGTGGGGTCTGCATGGCTCTCTGCCATTGGGTAGAGGGCTGAGACATAATGCCCTCAGTTGCCTTCTGCCGTTGGGTGAAGGGTCAGGAGACTCATGGCCTGGATCTTTTTCTGTTGCGTGGTGAAGCACCAGGAGCTTCTTGGGTCTTGAAGGCTCTATACTACCAGTCACATTCCTCTGTCTCTTCAGTCTTGTAAGAATGTGGGTTTTCTTCTGAGTTTTAGCTGCTGTGGGGCTTGCCCCCAGATGAAAAGCCATAAAAATAGCAAACTCATCTACTATCCTTCCTTTCTTCCAAGTGTTGCCTTCCTACCAGTTTCTACCTGCTTTTGATTGCTGTCTTATGCTTTCAGACAGTTGTTTTTTTACATTTGTCCAGCACTTTTTGTTGATATCTCTGTGTTTGTGGTTTGGTCTTATGGGACCATTACCAGAAGTATAACCTCTCTTTCCTAATTTTTTATCACTGCAAAATATCACCTCTCACTTAATTGAGGTAACCACTATATGCCCATCTGTAAACCTCTAAGAGTTGATGACAAAGGGATGGAGTGAATTTCTGATGTTTGGGGGTTTTTTATTGCCAAGGCACAGGGGAGAGGGATCTTCATCCTGGTCAAATAGCAAGCTGTACTTATATTTTGTGTCTTTCTCCCCAATAAAACTGAAATTCTTTGTGGCAGAGATCTGTACCCAATTTATCTCTGTATTCCTAGAACCTAGCACAGTGTTTGTTACAATAGTTGCTTGTTATACGTTTGTTGAATAATCAATAAGAATGACTGTAGATATCTCTCTCAGCCTGCTCTCAATGGGAGAGGATTCTTTGTTGATCTTTATCATTCTTGTTGCCTAATCAAGACTTACAAATTTATAATGAACTTGTGTTTGTTTGTGGACAACCTAAGATCTGTTTTCTATTTTCTATATTAATTTAAAAAATTGTGATATTTGAACAAATAAGACTGTGATATGTTTCACAATATGCATAGCTGGTTAAATCTACTTTGTCTTCTTTTTTACATTGAAGTATAGTTGATTTACAATATTGGTTTCAGGTGTACAACATAGTGATTCAATTTTTTATAGATTATATTCCATTTACCAAAGATTTGTTCTTATTTCTCCATTTTATTTCCCCATGTATCAATGAACAAGGGTATATAAGAGACAGGAAGTGAATCATGAGTTCAGATGTGCCAATTGTGGTTTTGATTGTTTTATCAAATAATATGGAAAACCACTTATCCGATTTTTATCTTCTACTGAGGTTAGCGTTTCTTACCTCTTGTACTGTGATGTGTTAGTAGTAGTGCATTAGTACTTTTGGTGGTTGAGATTGGTTCCTTTTCAGTTGACATTGTGGTCTAATCAAACATCTGTTTAGATGGTTTCAATTTTCAGCTCCTGGAGATAAATATGAAACCTCAGCATTTTGTATGCAGTTGCATCCCTACTCATCACAGTGTTTGAATATCACTTTGATTCTCAACCACAATATTTGCATCATATTTTCTTAAAAATTTTTTTCTACCTACTTTAATTACATAAGTAGTATGCCAATATAAATTCCTGGTAAAAAATTTAAAACAATGCCGAGAAATCTCATTTAACCCCGCCCCTCTCTTTGTCCTTGTCCTTTCTGTTATTAGTTTGGTGTGTGTCATTCTAGATCTTTTTCGGTGTAATTACATGCATAGATATGTACCCTTAGCCCAAATATAGCATTGTTTTCTGGTTTATTTTATTACTTTAAGCGCATAAAAGAGATCCTACCATATGTGTCACTTTGTAAACTTTTTACTCAGTTATGTGTTCTGGAAATATATCTATGTTATTACATATAGATATACTTGATTTTATTTAATTGCCCCATAGTATTCCATAGTAAGACTACACTGCAGTTTATTTAGCTATTCCTCCTACCACTGGACATTTTGGCTGTTTCCAGTTTTTCACTGTTTTAACTAGTGTTAAAATGAACAAAGTAGGGCTTCCCTGGTGGCGCAGTGGTTGAGAGTCTGCCTGCCGATGCAGGGGATACGGGTTCGTGCCCCAGTCCGGGAAGATCCCACATGCCATGGAGTGGCTGGGCCCATGAGCCATGGCCACTGAGCCTGCGCGTCCGGAGCCTGTGCTCCACAACGGGAGAGGCCACAACAGTGAGAGGCCCACGTACCGCAAAAAAAAAAAAAAAAAAAAAAAAAAATGAACAAAGTAGATCATGCTAGAGGAGACATGGGCAAAATTACTGGACCATAAGTTCTATATATTTTTTACTTTAATATATATTGCCACATTACTTTCCCAAGGGACTGGACCAATTTAAATTCTCATCAGCCAGTGGTACAGTCTTACTGTCAATATTTGATAATACCAGATATTTTTTGCTAGGTTGGTAAGTGAAAAATAATATATTATTTGAATTTCTATTCCCTTGATTACTAGAAATGTTGAGCATGTCTTCATACGTTTATTTATTTTTAAATTTTTATTCTGAAATGATTTTAGACTCACGTAGAGGTTGCCAAAATTGTACAGAGAGTTCCTGCGTACCCTTCTCTCAGCTTTCCCCAGTATTAACATCTTATATTACCATAGTACAATCATCAAACCCAGGAAATTGATAATGGTATGATACTGTTAACTACAAACCTTGTTTGGATTTCACATGCCCTCACTTATTTTGTGTGTATCTGTAGTTCTATGAATTTATTTCATGTATAGATTTGTATATAAGTCACCACCATCAGGATGCAGAACAAATCCATCACCTAAAAAACTGCTTTGAGCTGTGCACTTATAGTCACACCCTCCCCCTACCTCTAATCCCTGGCAATCACTCATCTGTTCTCCATCACCATCATTTCAAGAATGTTACATAAATAGAATCATATGATATGTAACCTTTTAAGATTAACTTGAGATCCATTTATGTTGTTGCATGTATCAGTAGTTGCTTATTTTTATTATCGAATAGTATTCAGTTGTATGGTTATATGATAGTTGTTTATGTCTTCATTTGTTTATTGAATACTCATTTTTCTTCTTTGCAAATATCATTTATATTCTTTGCCCATTTGCCTGTTGAGGTATTCCTCTTTCTTTCTTTGTTTTCTTTATACATTCTGATACTAATCCTTTGTTAAGTGTATTGCAATTTCTACCAGTGTGTCCTAATTAGCTTATCGTGTCCTTTGTGACAGAAAGTTTTTATTCTTTATAAGGTCAAATGTGTTTTTGGTTTTTTTTTTTTTTGGTTTTAGATTTTGTGTCTTGCTTAGCAAGGCTCATGAGCATAAAATATTCTTCTGTATTTTCTTCTGATACTTAAAAAATTTTGTCTTTGTCTAGTTCTGTATTCTGTTTGGATTTTATTTTATTGTGGACTGTGTGAGGTAGAGATCTAATTGTATTTTCTCAAAATGCATAGACTTTTGTCCAATCACATTTATTAATAAACAATCCATCATTTCCATGCTGATCTGAAATGGTATCTTTATCATATCTGAAGTTATTATACATACTTGAATCATTTCTCAACTCTTTGTTTTGTTCCTTTGATCTATATCTATTCTTATACAATACTTGTGTTTTGATTAATTTATCTTTTTTATAAGAAGTTTAAAATTATTACATTGATTTCCTTTTAAATAAAATTTATTTAAAATGATTATTAATTTTGAATTGGATAGATTTTTATTGTTAGTTTCTATATTTATGGGATTATAATCAGACTATGGCTATTCTTTGGAATTTGATGTTTTTGTGTTTTATTTGCTGAAGATTTATATTTTCTCTTCTTGGAGGAACATTCCCAGTTCTTTATAAGTTTGTTATGTCATGGTTCTTAATTATACTATTCAAATTCAATGTATTCTTACTTTTTTGGTCCAGTTTTTCTTCCACTTTTTGAGAAAAATGTGTTGAAGTATCCTACTGTAATTGGGACTTTCTCCATTTCTTCTTATTGTAGGTCCTTAATGCCTTAATTCTATGTTTCAGTATACTGAAAGAACTTTCTTCTGTTTGTTGCCAAAATTCATTTGATGGAAAACCTGACCTGAATTGATGCCTACTGATATATATATTTTTCTTTTTAAAGCAGGTGCATTCTTTTATATTAAGGATTACAAAATTGGTATGTGTAAGAACTCCCTGTGGAACAAGATTAAATATTGCTAAAATATTTCAATAGTTAATCTGCATTCTTGATTTAAAATATTTATAATACAATATTTATATTGAAAAACAATTATAAAAATATTTATAATGCAAAAATATTTATAATACAAGGAAGACCCATATTCCCATCACATAACTTAAGAAATAAACAAAATCAGTGCATTTGCAGTCTTCTGGAAACCGTATTTTTTTTTACAAGACTTAAAACTTCATGTAAATGGTATCCTAGCATATGCAATCTTCTGCAATTTTTAAAAAAAATCAACATTGTTTGTAAGATTAATTAAGCTACATGTTGATATATATAGCTCTAGTTCACTCATTTTCCCTTTCTCCTGTTGATGTACAATTGAGTTCTTTCCATTAATTTGCTTATTCGCACATTCCTGGCCCATTCCTTTGGGATAGAGTATGTATTATTAATTTTAATGGTTGCTAAATCTGCTCCCATGTTTAGCCTTTTTTTTTCTCGTTGTTACCTTACATTTAAAAATGAAGGTCTGGTTGATCAGCATTGGTAGCTGATTTGGGCTTCCTTTCCTTAAAGTGTGTAAACTTTGTGACTTCTAGGTTATTAATGCCTCACTTCACATCTCAAGAATGCCTGCAGTAGCAGTGAAATCTTTTGTAGTCAGCTGTTCTGTGCGGGATGTTTAAAGGGGTGTTCCTGAAGCCTCTCAGGTTCTCCATTTTTAACTACTCTCCAAAGAAGATTTCTTCTAAATATATGAATCCTCTCCGTAATAGCAAAAGAAAAAATTCTGGTTCAGGATCTAATGCAGGATAACTGGTTACATTTTATTGTTATGCTTCTTTAATAGTGTCTTCTAATCTGGAACAATTTTTTACTCTGTCTTTCATGACCTTGACGTTTTTGATGAGTATAGGTCAGTTATTTTGTAGAATTTCATTAAAAATGGGATGGTCTGATGTTTCCCTGTGATTGGATTCAGGTTAATGCATTTGTGGCAGGAATACTGTAACAGTGATGTTGAGTCCTTTGCATTGTATCATATCAGGAGGCACATAGTGTCCATTGTTTTATTATTGGTGATGTTAATTTTGATCACTGGGCTAAGGCACTATCTACCACGTTTTCCAACTGAGAAGTTATCATTTATTACTTTGTAATTAGGTAATTTGTGGGGAGTTACTTTGAGACTCTATTTATCATAAGACTTTTACTCATGGTTTTGGCAGCCATTGAAGAATTTCTTACCAGTAACAATCACAATGGTGATTGCCAAATCGTGATTTTTGGATTTTGTATATATTATTTGGATTACAGCTTTCCATTCTTACCCATTTATCTATTAATTCATTTATTTAAATATAACAGTATGGCTTTTAATTTTCTTCTGAGTTATAATCAAATAGTATCATTATTTTATATTTTTTATTCTATTTTTTTTAAACATTTTTATTGGAGTATATTTGCTTTACAATGGTGTGTTAGTTTCTGCTTTATAACAAAGTGAATCAGTTATACATATACATATGTTCCCATATCTCTTCCCTCTTGCATCTCCCTCCATCCCACCCTCCCTATCCCACCCCTCTAGGTGGTCACAAAGCACCGAGCTGATCTCCCTGTGCTAAGCGGCTGCTTCCCACTAGCTATCTATTTTACATTTGGTAGTGTATATATGTCCATGCCACTCTCTCACTTTGTCCCAGCTTACCGGTTCCTCTACCCATGTCCTCAAGGCCAGTCTCTACGTCTGTGTCTTTATTCCTTTCCTGCCCCTGGGTTCCTCAGAACCATTTTTTTTTCTTAGATTCCATATATATGTGTTAGCATATGGTATTTGTTTTTCTCTTTCTGACTTACTTCACTCTGTGTGACAGACTCTAGGTCCATCCACCTCACTACAAATAACTCAATTTCGTTTGTTTTTATGGCTGAGTAATATTCCATTGTATATATGTGCCACATCTTCTTTATCCATTCATCCAATGATGGACACTTAGGTTGTTTCCATCTCCTGGCTAATGTAAATAGAGTTGCAATGAACATTTTGGTACATGACTCTTTTTGAATTATGGTTTTCTCAGGGTATATACCCAGTAGTGGGATTGCTGGGTCATATGGTAGTTCTATTTGTAGTTTTTTAAGAAACCTACATACTGTTCTCCATAGTGGCTGTACCAATTCACATTCCCACCAGCAGTGCAAGAGTGTTCCCTTTTCTCCACACCCTCTCCAGCATTTATTGTTTCTAGATTTTTTGATGATGGCCATTCTGACTGGTGTGAGATGATATCTCATTGTAGTTTTGATTTGCATTTCTCTAATGATTAATGATGTTGAGCATTCTTTCATGTGTTTGTTGACAGTCTGTATATCTTCTTTGGAGAAATGTCTATTTAGGACTTCTGCCCATTTTTGGATTGGGTTGTTTGTTTTTTTTAGATTGAGCTGCATGAGCTGCTTGTAAATTTTGGAGATTAATCCTTTGTCAGTGGCTTTGTTTGCAAATATTTTCTCCCATTCTAAGGGTTGTCTTTTCATCTTGTTTATGTTTTCCTTTGTTGTGCAAAGCTTATAAGTTTCATTAGGTCCCATTTGTTTGTTTTTGTTTTTATTTCCATTTCTCTAGGAGGTGGGTCAAAAAGAATCTTGCTGTGGTTTATGTTATTGAGTGATCTGCCTATGTTTTCCTCTAAGAATTCTATAGCATCTGGCCTTACATTTAGGTCTTTAATCCATTTTGAGTTTATTTTTCTATATGGTGTTAGGGAGCGTTCTAATTTCATTCTTTTACAGGTAGCTGTCCAGTTTTCCCAGCACCACTTATTGAACAGGCTGTCTTTTCTCCATTGTATATTCTTGCCTCCTTTATCAAAGATAAGGTGACCATATGTGTGTGGATTTATCTCTGGGCTTTCTATCCTGTTCCATTGATCTATATTTCTGGTTATATGCCAGTACCATACTGTCTTGATTACTGTAGCTTTGTAGTATAGTCCGAAGTCCAGGAGCCAGATGCCTCCTGCCCCATTTTCTTTCTCAAGATTGCTTTGGCTATTCGGGGTTTTTTGTGTTTCCATGCAAATTGTGAAATTTTTCGTTCTAATTCTGTGAAAAATGCCATTGGTAATTTTTTAGGGATTGCATTGAATCTGTAGATTGCTTTAGATAGTAGAGTCATTTTCTCAATGTTGATTCTTCCAATCCAAGAACATGGTATATCTCTCCATCTGTTTGTATCATCTTTAATTTCTCTCATCAGTGTCATAATTTTCGGCTTATAGGTCTTTTGTCTCCTTAGGTAGGTTTATTCCTAGGTATTTTATTCTTTTTGTTGCAGTGGTAAATGGGAGTGATTGCTTAATTTATCTTTCAGATTTTTCATCATTAGTGTATAGGAATGCAAGAGATTTCTGTGCATTAATTTCATATCCTGCTACCAAATCATTGATCATCTCTAGTAGTTTTCTGGTAGCATCTTTAGGATTCTCTATGTATAGTATCATGTCATTTGCAAACAGTTACAGCTTTACATCTTCTTTTCCAGTTTGAATTCCTCTTATTTCTTTTTCTTCTCTGATTGCTGTGGCTAAAACTTCTAAAACTATGTTGAATAATAGTGGTGAGAGTGGACAACCTTGTCTTGTTCCTGACCTTGGAGGAAATGTTTTCAGTTTGTCACCATTGAGAACATTGTTGGCTGTGGGTTTGTCATATATGGCCTTTATTATGCTGAGGTAAGTTCCCTCTATGCCTACTTTCTTCAGGGTTTGTATCATAAATGGGTGTTGAATTTTGTCAAAAGCTTTTTCAATGTCTGTTGAGATGATCATATGGCTTTTCTTCTTCAATTTGTTAATATGGTATATCACGTTGATTTATGTGCATATACTGAAGAGTCCTTGAATTCCTAGGATAAACGCCACCTGATCATGGTGTATGATCCTTTTAATGTGCTGTTGGATTCTGTTTGCTAGCATTTTGTTGAGGATTTTTGCATCTATGTTCATCAGTGATAATGACCTGTAACTTTCTTTCATGGTGACATCTTTGTCTGGTTTTAGTGTCAGGTTGATGGTGGCCTCCTAGAATGAGTTTGGGAGTGTTCCTCCCTCTGCTATATTTTGGAAGAGTTTGAGAAGGATAGGTGTTAGCTCTTCTTTAAATGTTTGATAGAATTCACCTGTGAAGCCATCTGGTCCTGGGCTTTTGTTTGTTGGAAGATTTTTAATCATAGTTTCAATTTCAGTGCTTGTAATTGGTCTGTTTATATTTTCTGTTTCTTCCTCGTTCAGTCTCAGAAGGTTGTGCCTTTCTAAGATTTTGTCCATTTCTTCCAGGTTGTCCCTTTTATTGACATATAGTTGGTTGTACTAATCTCTCCTGATCCTTTGTATTTCTGCAGTGTCATTTGTTACTTCTCCTTTTTCATTTCTAATTCTATTGATTTGAGTCTTCTCCCTTTTTTCTTGATGAGTCTAGCTAATGGTTTATCAATTTTGTTTATCTTTTCAAAGAAAAAGCTTTCAGTTTTATTGATATGTGCTATTGTTTCCTTCATTTCTTTTCCATTTATTTCTGATCTGATCTTTATTATTTCTTTTGTTCTGCTAACTTTGGGGTTTTTTGGTTCTTCTTTCTCTAATTGTTTTAGGTGTAAGGTTAAGTTGTTTATTTAAGATGTTTCTTGAGGTAGGATTGTTTTGCTATAAACTTCCCTCTTAGAACTGCTTTTGCTGCATCCGATAGGTTTTGGGTCGTCGTGTTTTCATTGTCATTTGTTTCTAGGTGTTTTTTGATTTCCTCTTTGATTTCTTCACTGATTTCTTGGTTATTTAGTCTTATACTGTTTATCCTCCATGTGTTTGTATTTTTTACAGACTTTTTCCTGTAATTGATATCTAGTCTCATAACGTTGTGGTCAGAAATGATACTTGATACGATTTCAGTTTTCTTAAGTGTACCAAGGCTTGATTTGTGACCTAAGATATGATCTATCCTGGAGAATGTTACATGAACACCTGAGAAGAAAGTGTATTCTGTTCTTTTTGGTTTGAATTTCCTATAAGTATCAGTGAAGTCCATCTCATTTAATGTATCATTTAAAGCTTGTCTTTACTTATTTATTTTCATTTTGGATGATTGTCCATTGGTAAAAGTGGGGTGTTAAAGTCCCCTACTATGATTGTGTTACTGTCAATTTCCCCTTTTATGGCTGTGAGCAGTTGCATTATGTGTTGAGGTGCTCCTATGTTGGGTGCATAAATATTTACAACTGTTGTATCTTCTTCTTGGATTGATGCTTTGATCATTATGTAGTGTCCTTCTTTGTCTCTTGTAATAGTCTTTATTTTAAAGTCAATTTTGTCTGATATGAGAATTGCTCCTCCAGCTTTCTTTTGATTTCCATTTGCGTGAAATATCTTTTTCCATCCCCTCACTTTCAGTCTGTTTTTGTCGCTAGGTCTGAAGTGGGTTTCTTGTTGATAGCATATATATGGGTCTTGTTTTTGTATCCATTCATCCAGTCTATGTCTTTTGGTTGGAACATTTAATCCATTTACATTTAAGGCAGTTATCAGTATGTATGTTCCTATTACCATTTTCTTAATTGTTTTGGGTTTGTTGTTGTAGGTCTTTTCCTTCTCTTGTGTTTCCTGCCTAGATAAGTTCCCTTAGCATTTGTTGTAAAACTGTTTTGCTGGTGCTGAATTCTCTTAGATTTTGCTTGTCTGTAAAGGTTTTAATTTCTCCATCAAATCTGAATGAGATCCTTGCTGGGTAGAGTAATCTTGGTTGTAGGTTTTTCCCTTTATCACTTTAAATATGTCCTGCTACTCTCTTCTGGCTTGCAGCGTTTCTGTTGAAAGATCAGCTGTTAACCTTATGGGGATTCTCTTGTATGTTATTTGTTTTTTTCCCTTTTTGCTTTTAATATTTTTTCTTTGTATTTAATTTTTGATAGTTTGATTAATATGTGTCTTGGCGTGTTTCTCCTTGGATTTATCCTGTATGGGACTCTCTGCACTTCCTGGACTTCATTGACTATTTCCTTTCCCATATTAGGAAAGTTTTCAACTATAATCTCTTCAAATATTTTCTCAGTCCCTTTCTTTTTCTCTTATTTTTCTGGTACCCCTATAATTTGAATGTTCCTGTGTTTAATGTTGTCCCAGAGGTCTCTGAGCCTGTCCTCAATTCTTTTCATTCTTTTTTCTTTATTCTGCTCTTCGGTAGTTATTTGCGCTATTTTATCTTCCTGGTCACTTATCTGTTCTTTTGCCTCAGTTATTCTGCTATTGATTCCTTCTGGAGAGTTTTAAGTTTCATTTATTGTGTTGTTCATTATTGTTTGTTTGCCCTTTAGTTCTTCTTGGTCCTTGTTAAGCATTTCTTGTATTTTCTCTATTCCATTTCCAAGATTTTGGATCATCTTTAGTATCATTACTCTGAATTCTTTTTCGGGTAGACTGCCTATTTCCTGTTTATTTGTTTGGTCTGGTGGTGTTTACCTTGCTTCTTCATCTGCTGTGTGTTTCTCTGTCTTCACATTTTGCTTAACTTACTGTGTTTGGGGGGGTCTCATTTTTGCAGGCTGTAGGTTCATAGTTCCCGTTGTTTTTGGTGTCTGCCCCCAGTGGCTAAGGTTAGTTCAGTGGGTCGTGTA
>NW_006771007.1:455632-488604 GCF_000442215.2 Lipotes vexillifer
GGTGGGTGGTGCCTGTGTTCCGTTGGATGAGGCTGGATCTTGTCTTTCTGGTGTGCAGGACTGTGTCCGGTGGTATGTTTTGGGGGTGTGTGCGACCTTATTATGATTTTAGGCAGCCTCTTTGCTAATGGGTGGGGTTGTGTTCCTGTCTTGCTAATTGTTTGGCATGGTGTGTCCAGCACTGGAGCTTGCTGGTTGTTGAGTGGATCTGGGTCTTAGCATTGAGATGGAGATCTTTGGAAGAGCTTTCACTGTCTGATATTATGTGGAGCTGGGAGGTCTCTGGTGTGCCAGTGTCCTGAACTTGGCTCTCCCACCTCAGAGGCACAGTCCTGACATCTGGCTGGAATGCCAAAATCCTGTCAGCCACAGAGCTTAGAAGAAAATGGAGAAAGAAAGAAAGAAAAAACCAAAAATAAATCAAAGTTATTAAAATTATAAAAATTTTAAAATTATTAAAAATTAATAAAATATGTAAAAGTATTTAAAGAAAAAACAAAGAGCAATCAAACCAGAACACACATCCAGCAATGATAACAAGTGGTAAACACTATGCTAAAACAAACAAACAAACAAAAAAACAGACAGAACCTTAGGACAAATGGTAAAAGGAAAGCTATACAGACAAAATCAGACAAAGAAGCACACCCATACACACTCACAAAAAGAGAAAAAGGAAAATATGTATATATGTATCTATATATATATAAAAGGAAGAGAGCAACAAAATTAATAAACAAATCTACCAATGATAATATACTGTAAATACTAAACTAAGATAAACATAAAACCAGAAACAAATTAGGTGCAGAAAGCAAACCCCATGTCTACAGTTGCTTCCAAAGTCCACTGCCTTAGCTTTGGTTTGATTCGTTGTCTATTCAGGTATTCCAGAGATGCAGGGTACATCAAGTTGTTTGTGTAGATTTAATCTGCTGCTCCCGAGGCTGCTGGGAGAGATTTCCCTTCCTCTTCTTTGTTTTCACAGCTCCTGGGGTTTAGCTTTGGATTTGGCCCTGCCTCTGCATGTAGGTTGCCTGAGGGCGTCTGTTCTTCGCTCAGAGAGGACCCGGTTAAAGTAGCAGCTGATTAGGGGGCTCTGGCTCACTCAGGCCTGGGGGGAGGGAGGTGTACAGAATGCGGGGCGAGCCTGTGGTGGCAGAAGCCGGTGTACCATTGCAACATCCTGAGGCACGCCGTGTGTTCTCCCGGTGAAGTTGTCCCTGGATCACGGGACCCTGGCAGTCATTATTTATTTTGATGCACCAGCTATCTCAGATTTGGCTAGTGCGATCCTCTTCAAGCTGGTTCTTTTGTACTTTTGTCAGGTCCCCATCATTCTTTGAACTTATCTTTATACAAGATGATGTTCCAGGCCTATTCTATTATTTCCTGCCCCAGTTTCATAATTTGTTGTGCTCAGTGAGCTCTGGTCGAGAGGGTTGTTGTAAAGGAGGTACAATATCATATTTGTAATGGGAATGATTCAGGTGTGAGGGAAAAAATGGTGAGGTAGGAGAGAGAAAGGAGAATTTCTGGAGTGATATCCTTGAGAAGGTGGAAGGAGATAAAGTTTAGTTTCTAAAGAAAGGGGCTAGCCTTAGCATAGGAGCCCAGACAGGTTGTCCATAATAATATGGGTAAAGGCAGAGAGTATGGGCACAAATGCTATTGGGTGAGTAGATGTGGTATTGGGAGCTTATGGCAATTTTCCCCTTGTTGCTTTTTTAATTTTCTCAGTGAAGTAGAAGCAAGGTCATCTGAGCATGAGTTTGGGAAGGGAGTGTGTATTAAAAGTTTGAGGATAGAGGAGAAGGTATAGTTTTCTAGGAGAATGGTAGAATGAAAGGAAGTAAAATTGCCAGGCAACATTAAGTACCTACTTGAAGTTAAGTGTTCTAAAGTTCTTAATCTCTGTTGAATTTGGTGCTTTTCTTCTTCTAAGCCTTGATGTTTCTCAGGGGTTTGGGTATTCTTGATTTTCTGGTCCTTTGTATTTAAGGATCCTACTCACCTTTCTGATTTGTTTACAGTAGTCTGCCTCCCTCCAGTCTTGGCAGAGGAGGGGCAGGTTATCGAGGGAGCATATTTTCTTCAGTTGTCACCTGTAGATCTGTCCTTCCTCCCAGGCTACAGCTTGAGATTTTTGGGCAAATTTCATTGCTGCTCATCACTTAGCACAACAGCGGGTTGGGGGTAGATAGAATTGCCCAGTTGCTCTTCATTTACCTTCCCATTTAATGAATTGAATTCCTCAAGGCCACCTCATGCTTCTGGTGTCTGTTGAGTAGGTTTGGTGCTTCCCAAATCACTCCTAACTTTGTAGTCGTTTTCTCCTATATATATGTGTGTTTGAAGCTTTGGTTTCCGTAGATTCTGTTTCCCTGTGGATGTGATCTATTGGTTTCTGTTCCTTTGGAGATTCTCCACCATTTACGAGTTTTTCTGAGATGTTATGACTTTATTCTAGTTTTTTAAAAACATCATTTCTGTTGCTTTTCAGAGTGGATGTATTTGTTCATTGTTACTGTATTGAATCAGTCTCTTAGAATTTTTTATCTGCATGAGTAATGTGGATTAACATTTTAAGGGAAGGGTCACTTTGTGATTTTTGTTGTTGCAAACATTTATCATTGACAACTACTAGCAGGGGTTTCATTCAGGGTTTTGTTGAATTTTTTTTTAAAAAAAGCAGTGATTGGATTGGCCAGATTTCAGACTTTGAATGCATCAGGAGTCATTGAAATGATACCATGTATTAATTGTTTTCACAGATAAATCTACATGTTAGCATATCTGAGTTGTATATTTGTAAGATTACTCTGGAAGTTGTGATTCTTATTAGCATTTCCTCTTTTACTACTGTTTCATAGCTGATCTTAATGGAGTCATTATAATTTTCAGCTCTGGTTTCTTAATCAGTGAAATAATATATTTGTTTCAGTCTTCAGTCAGGTGATTTTAATTCTAACCATAGTATGTTTAAGACCCATAAAGATAGTTACTGAAGGTATCAGTGCCTTTGAGATGTTTACTTTCTCTTGTTATATTTCTATTCTTCTAGTGCTTTCAGGACAGTATAGAAACTACATGAGGAATGGATTCTGTTAATGTGTATGATGCTGATGTTAACTGGCAAAAGATTCTCCAGTGTTCAGTTTGTTCAGAAACATCCATGGGCCTACTGTGTATGCATATGATTAAAACAATCAACAAGTTTGTTCTGGTAGAGACAGTTTTAATATGTTATGTAATCAGTTTCTAAGGTATTCAAAAGAATAAATCTTAGAGAGCTGACATTGAGGACCTACTATATATCAAGCAGTGTCATCTCATTAAATCTATTCATTGTAACTTCCTCTATAAAGAAGTTAATTCCATTAAATAAAAATGTTTGTGTAAAAATTGATAATTAAAGTTATTTCTTTCCCTGGAGAGAGAGATTGTGGCTTCCAGGGTATCAGACCATTTATATAAAAACGGTATTTAGCACAATGTTGTATTTATGTGAAATTACTTTCCTCTAATTGAAGGGAAATTGGTCTAAACAGTGGGTGTATTTGCTGAACATTGTCAAAAAGATGTTCTCAAAATGTACATATTGCTTAGTATATCTTCATAATGTTGAAACTGGTAATGTTGAGGACAGCCATTTGGATTAGATTTACAGCCACATTATTTAGCCTTTGCCCTTTTGTAATGTAAATTAGTTGGAAATACTGAGGATTTTGAAGGGATGGGAACCTTTCAGGTTGATCTCATTCTCCAGGAAGGAACCGTCCTACGAAATAGCAGCACTGTCGAAATCTTCGATTTCGGAGGTTGGTGGAAAGAGCTGAGAGGCTGATTATCTGTAGATTACTATTATATAAGGTATTTAAGGAAAAGGCAGACAACTGTTTTGGGGGGAGAGCAATTATGAAAGTTTATCATACTATGCATGTTATGTTTTCAGTTGTTCTTTTGTTTTTTTTTTGTTTTTTTTTTGCGGTACGCAGGCCTCTCACTGTCGTGGCCTCTCCCGTTGCGGAGCACAGGCTCCAGACGCGCAGGCTCAGCGGCCATGGCTCACGAGCCTAGCTGCTCTGCGGCATGTGGGATCTTCCCGGACCCGGGCACGAACCCGTGTCCCCTGCATCGGCAGGTGGACTCTCAACCACTGTGCCACCAGGGAAGCCCTATTTTCAGGTTTTATGTGTACATCCAATTTTAAAACACAGTTTTAACTATTTGAACTTAATACTGATTATTGGTTTTAGTATACAACACCAGTATTTATACCACAGGTTCCCTATTCTTGATTCTTAATTTTGGTAAGTACCTATATAGTTTGAAGAATGGCTTTGTGTAATTTTTCAAGGTTACTTGGGTGTACAATTTTTAATTCTTTGGGTATCTGAAACTGACCCTTTGTTTACATTCATACATGAAATATAACTTGGTTGAGTACACAAAAAATCAGTTAACAACCTTTTCTTTATATCTACAAGATACTTTGTTCTGTTGACTTCGAGTTAATGCTGCACAAGAGAAACCTAAAGCCAGTCAGATTTTTGCTTCCTTTTTCCTAAGTGCTTATAGGTGGCATTTTTTTACTCTCATAAGTGAAAAATTTGGTGTACATCTTTTATGTCTTGGTATGGATGTTTTATTTCCTCACATGAAAATAGCTTTTATTTATTTATTTATTTAAATAATTTTAATTATTTATTGGCTGCGGTGGGTCTTCATTGCTGTGCGCGGGCATTCTCTAGTTGTGGCAAGCAGGGGCTACTCTTCGTTGCAGTGCACGGGTTTCTCATTGGGGTGGTTTCTCTTGTTGCGGAGGATGGGCTCTAGGCACACGGGCTTCAGTAGTTGTGGTGCATGGGCTTAGTTTTTCCGTGGCACGTGGGATCTTCCTGGACCAAGGATCAAACCTGTGTCCCCTGCATTGGCAGGTGGATTCTTAACCACTGGACCACCAGGGAAGTCTGAAAATAGCTTTTCAGAAGTAACTTTTATTCTTATAAATACTCTTGAAAATACAGAAAAGTATAAAGAAAGTAAAATTACCTGTTATCCCACCTCTGAGAAATTAAAACCTTTGAAATTTTTCAGACATTTCTCTATGCATACACATTTTTTAGTATTTATTTTATCAGAATTGGATCATACCAGCTTTTTAAAAGATTTCTGTTTTTTAAATTGGATTATATAAGGCATATATACATTGAAGTATCCAAATCTTAAATGTGCAGCTTGATGAGTTTTTACATATGTATTCCTCTGTGAAATGCAAATGAAGATATAGAGCGTTTCCAGCTCCCTAGAAGGTTCACTGACATTCATCCACATTGTTGCATGTGTCAGTAGTTCGTTTCATTATTTTTTTCTATGAGTTGTTCAGTTGTAGAATATACCACAGTTCAGTTATCCATTCTGTTGATGTGTATTAAGATGGGGATTGACATATATATACTAATATGTATAAAATGGATAACTAATAAGAACCTGCTGTATAAAAAATTACATTAAATTAAGAAAAGATTTGTTCTAGCTTTTGGTTCTTATAAAATAAAGCTACTGTGAATGCTCCTGTATGTTTGTAGACACACCTGTAGACACCTGCATTCATTTCTCTTGTGTATGTACCTAGGAGTGGGATTGCTGGGTCACAGGATCAAGGTATGTTTAGCTATACTAAATAATGCCAGACAGTTTTCCAAAGTAGTGGTCCATAATGCATTCTCAGCAGCAATGTCAGAGAGTTCCAGTTATTCCACATCCTTACCAACACATAGTATTGTGTGTCCTTTAAATTTTAGCTGTTCTGGTGGATGTGATGTGGTGTATATTGTGGTTTTAACTTGCATTTCCCTGATAAGTAATGATATTGAGCATCTTTTCATGTAATTATTAGAGATTCAAATATCTTCTTTTGTGAAGTGTGCCTAGTCAACTCTTTTTTTTTTGAGTTGTTTATCTTTTTCTTTAGTCTGCTTTAATCTCAACCAGTTCTTCAGGCTTTGTTGTTCTTTACAGTGTTGAAATGCAGAGGCCAGTTTTTTATAGAATGCCTGTCATTTTAGGTTTGACTAAAGTTTCCTCATGGTTAGAGTCAAATCATGCATTTTTGGCAGGAATACCATGTAAGTGACATTGTATTCTTCTTAGGACATCTTATTAGGAGGCATATTGGTGATGCCAATATTGGTGATGTTAACTTTTATTACTTGTTTTAAGTAGGGCCTGGCAGGTTTCTCCACCATAAAGTTGCCATTTTTTCCTTTATAATTTACGAGTTATTTGTAAGGAGATATTTTGAGACTCTGTAAATATCCCTTTCCTCATCAAAACTTTCACCCAGTAGTTTTAGTATGTTGATGACTTTCTAAGTTCATCATTCCTCCTTATATTTATTAGTTGGCCTTTCTCCTTCCTTTACTTATTCAGTCATTCAGTCATTTGTTCATGTCAGTATGGATTCATGAGGCTTTATTTAATCGGGTGTGATATAATATTATCATTATTTATTTTGATGGTTAAGGTGCCCCAGATTTGGTTAATGGGGGCCCATTCAGGGTGGCTCTTGTGTATTTTTGTCATATTCCCATTATTCTTTGAGTACTTCCTTACTTTCTGGCATAGCAAGATATTCCAGGCTCATTTTGTGCTTTCCCTTCCCTAGCCCTGGAATCAGTTATTTCTCCATGGGCCCCTGATTCCTTTTAGTGAGGAAGGTAATATAGGAACCAGAATTTGGATATTGGGTGTGTTTGATGGTACGTGGGAGTCATAGCTTCTAGGGTTCTCAGTGGACAGATTAGAGTGTGTGCGTGCATGCTTGTGTGTGTGTGTATTTCATACTGATACCTCCAGCCCATTTTGCTTTTGACTTTGTGTTCTAGGGAAAAAAAAAATTTTTGGTATGTTTCTCCAGTATACACCCAACATCTCCACTTTATTGTATAATAGGCATTTCAAATTTAATACGTCCAAAGTTAAACTTTTTTTTTTTGCACTCCCCTCCCACCACCACCCGAAGCCTGTTCTTTCCACAGTTGTCTTCTTCTCAGCAAATAGGAACTCTGTCTTTCTTGTTACTCAAGCCATGTATCTGTGGTCATCTTTTATTCCTCTCGTTCTCTCATATCTGACTACAAATCATCAGAGAGTCTTTTGTCTTTTCCTTTAAAATGCATCTACAACCTGACTACTTCTCACCACCTCCACCATAATCACTAGCATAATGATAATCATGCTAGTCTAATTTCTTTCTTGAATCATTGCATTAGACTTCTAACTGTTGTTCTTCCTTCTGCTTTTGCTCTTTTATACTCTTTTTCTCATTATAGGAAGCAGAGTGATACTTTCAAAAAATGCAAGTCAGATCATATCTGAACCCTACCCCAAACCTCGCATTGCCATCTCACTCACAGTAAAAGTCATAATACTGTACTTAGTGGCCTGAAAGTGCTATAGGATCTGGACTTCCCTGCCCAGCCCTCTGACTTCATGTAGATTTTCTTTGAATTCTATTGTCCTCTTGAGTGATAATTAAATTCTTTCACAGATCTATAGCTTGAGGACAAGGAGATGTACCCTTTCTGTGTATTAGTAGGTATTGATCTATTGTAGTTCCTCTGTGCTGAGGTGTGGTTTACTTTTATCCCCATAATGAGTTCTCTAATGATTGTAATAATCAAATATATTAAAGACTACATTCTCCAACATGTATGGATACCAAATTTTTTCCTTTCTGTATCCTTGCTGAGTTGGCTTTACTTGTGAGGACTCTTCCTCCTAGAAAGCCAGATGGCTCAGTTAGTCTCCTCCTTTTTATCTCCAATATGCATTCTCACTCCTACCATTAAAAGAAATAAACAAAAAACAATGTTAGTTGCTCTCTCCAAATAGCGGTAGAAAGCTTGGAGGAGCTGAAACAAGAGTAGTGCATGATCAATTTGCTGGTTGATACAGACTCTCGATAACTCAACTAACAGCAGATATCAAGGGGGAAGTATGAAGTATAAGTCTCCTTTGAGTTAGGTTCCCTTTCATGAGGTGATCTCTAGAGAGGTCCGGGAGTGAAACCTGGGTAATGTTTTCTTCAATCCAGTTCTACATGCCTTGTAATTAATGAAATTTCTTCCTAGTTTCTGTTACTCTTGTCTGTCAGTCTTTGTGGTGCTGGTGTGTTTTCATCTTTTTTTATTCCTGCCTGCTTAATAGCCTGGGTGTCATTATGTGAGTTTATCCAAGGAACTGTGCTGTGTGTGGATCAGTTATTTCTTAGGGTAAATTTCATTATTTGGAATCTTGGCTTGGCCAAAAATTGGGCTTAGATAAGCAATGACTTTATAGATGCAGGGTTCTTTATAAATATAAAAATATGGAAGTGGGCATCATAACACAGTGATAATTTTCTTTAATTAAATAAGCAAAAATTTCACTGTTAAACAGGTATATAGAACATACATATAGGTTTGAGCTACTTTATGTCTTTAGTTAGACCTGAATTTGGACTCTGGCTCTTTGAATTGTTTATTGTGTGATTTGAAGCAAGTTATTTAATTTCTTTTAGTTTAGGTTCTTTTTATCTGTAAAATGAAGTTTTAAAATGCCTCTTTTGCATTTGCAACTTACTTTGAAATGCATAAAAAATAAGATGGATTGATGGATATACATGTGATAATGCAAATATAATAAAATGCAATAGACTGTGGGTGGTGGATGTATAGGTTTTCAATGAACAATTATGTATGTTGGAAATTTTTCATAATGTCAGAAAAAATGCCTATTTTGTAGGCTTTTTAGGAGTAGATGAGGTACATGTGAGAAGTGCCTGCCATGTAATAAGTGCTCAAGAAATAATGGTTGTTAAAAGCACTTCGTGGAAGAGACATGTTTTGTAGTGTTAGTAATACAATAAGGCAGTTTATAAAATGTTTTAAAATACTTCCCACTTTTACTGCTCTCCTTCACTCCAGAATAACCGAGTAAGAATTTCTGGAATGTGCTTGAGCTTGCATTTTCTTTCCTTCTGTTTTCTTTTTTCCACTTTTTCCTCCCCTATTCCTTTGCTTCCCTTAAGATTATAAAGTGCATCCAAGGGCTCAGAACCACTGATGGGAGGAGGGCAAGTAATAGTGAAGCAAGTAAAGGAGAGAGAAGGGTTAGGAACTAACAGAAAATCTTCTGTGGTATGCACAAGGGGTCTCTGCTCTTCAGTATTCTTTGGGGTCATTTGTCTATTCATTAATTTTCTTTCTTTCAATTTTTGCCTCCATCACTTATAGCCTCAGCTTCCTCATTGGTAAAATGAAAGTAATAAAACCTACTGCTTAGAGTTGTCATAAGGGTTGAATTTAGTTAAATAATGTATATAAAGTACTTAGCATTTAATAAATGCTCAATAAATAGTGGTTGTTTTGTTGCTATAATAAAAATAAAAACAATAATAAAATGAGAACATTATAATAGTGAAAGGCATTATTGAGCAGCTGTTCCTATTTCAGGTATTGGTTAGGCATTGGGAATATTGTGATAAATCTTACAGTCTCTTCCCTCGAAGAGCTCACAGTATCATGGGTGAGAAAGATCAAGAAACAAGTTCAATCACTTTGTTATACAGCAGAAACTAACACACCACTGTAAAGCAATTATACTCCAATAAAGATGTTAAAAAAAAAAAAAGAAAAGAAACAAGTTCAGGAGAGCATTTTTAAATGCCAAGATAGAGAGGAGAGAATGGTGTGGCCCATGGAATTCAGGCCTAGTTTTGCTTCTCATTTTGGCCTTGTCCTCATTCTGCAAGTGAGTATAGGTACTTTAGTTTTTTTGAACTTTGCTACCTAGTTATCAAGGTCTCAGATATCCAGATATCAAGGTCTCATTAGGAAAAGGGATTGGTACCTGTCTTTCATTTGGATTTGAAGATGAGGGCTGGGGAGAAATGAGCATAATATACCATTTCCTGCCTTCCCCTTCCCCCTCTAACCTGGTCAGTTCATACTGAGGTTTTTTTCCTGGACAAATCAGACTAGCTTCTAATTATAGATTAGATAATTATCTCTTTAATATAATCACTGTTTAAACATTGAGAGCAAATACTTTGGCAAAGAGATTTCTTTTTTTTTTTTGTACACACAAGATTCAACAAATGTATCCAACTTTAACAAATGTTTGTCTTAAAGGAACTTAAAAAAATTATGGTGAGTCCCAGCAAGATGGAGCAGTGCCATGGTGTCCTGATGCGTAAATCTGGAGGCAAAGTAAACAAAAGATAGTTACTATGGCAACAATCTGGAATTATATTTTATAACCACTTATAATTATTAACAGGATTATTAATGCTACTTTCTGTTGGTCCTCAGAATCATGGCTAATAGTTGGTTCATCTGCTTTTTTTATATGCCAGCTTCAAACCAAGTTCTGTCATAATATTTCTAGGAGTTTCAAAATTATTATTTGCAAATAGATGCTGGGCCATTTGTAGATGTTTTTCAAATTTAGTGAAATGTTTCATTCTTACTTTTGTCTAAAATAACTATAAAGTTGTGCATTGAAATAATGGGGACCTGCACTGAGATTATCAGATTTCAGGGTTGATAAATCTGTACAAAGTTGAATTAATTTTTTTCTTATTACCAAAGCAAGATGAATATAGTTAAGCTTGCTTAACACCAGGTGTATATTCTTCCAGACCATTTTATATGCTTATGCATACATGCAATTTTAATCTAACCATAATGTATATATACTCTTTTATAATCTTTTTTCACTTATAACATCTTATATGTTTAAGCACATTTTAAAAGGGCTGCATAATATCCTTTAGTATGGATGTACCATTATTTATTTAATGGAGCAGATAAAGGAAACAAGTGACTATTTTTTTGCTGTTTGTGATTATATTCCATGTTGTGAGGAACATTCTTGTAGCTAAATCTTTCTATGCACTCTTAATTATTTCCTTGGGATAGATTTCTAGAAATAAAATTGCTAGACCTTTTAAAAACTTGATACATATTGTCAAATTACCCTTCAGAAAGGTCTAAGCAGTTTACAATCCCATAAATCCCAGTGGTTTATGAAAGTGCCTATTTTCCTCTACACTTAGTATTTGCTATCCTTTGAAAGTTTTAAATAATCAAATGTAAGTAGTAACATTATAAAAAGTAGTAAAATGGGGGGAAAAATCACCAAAGAATGCTATTTTCTTAACATGGTAGTATTATGATATTTGTTATTGTATTCCAAGCTTTTGTCATATACATAAGTGGTTGTAATTATATGTACAGTTTTGTTTTCTGCTTTTTTCATTCATTGTTAAGTAATTTTCCCTGCCTTTACTTAGACTTCACAATTCTAGTTTTCAGTGGCCACACAGTAGTGAAATAAGTATTCATATTTACCTCTTTCCCCTTTCCCTATTCCTGGACAACAACTTGATGCCAGTTTTTATTGTGCATAATACCACAATAAAAACAGAGTTAGCTACCATTTATTGAACATTTACTATGAAACAAACTTTATACTATGTACTTTTTTCTTCCTTTGTATTATTTCCTTAGGATTGATGTCCAGGGTTAGTAATATGGGATCACAAACGTGTATGGCACAGCCTTTTTTATGTCATTGTTTTCTTTCTTATTTCTTTCTGTCAGTACCTTCAAATATTTATTGGAAGCCTAAAATGTTCCAGGCACTGTGCTAAGGGGCACTGAGAATACAAAGATGAATCATTCAGAGTCCTTAAAGTCAGGCATTAAACATATATGATAAAGAAGGCTATGATAAAAGACATTAGAGGATGACAGTCCATTGATCTGTTGGTCAGTTGGTCGGTCCGTCCATCCATCCATCCATTCATCCACACATGATTTTCCCTCTGATGTATAGAGCTGGTTGCAGACATAATGTCCTTTTACCCTTAAATATATCATTGCTATAAGAACAAGGATATTTTCTTAACCACAATACAATGACCAAATTCAGGGAATTTAACATGACTGTAATACTATTATTTAATCTGTTGTCCACATTAAAATTTCACCAGTTGTCCAAGTAATGTCCTTTATGGCAGTTTCCCCCCCTTGATCCAGGATCTAATTGAAGATCGTACATTGCCTTGTACTGTTTGTCCCTTTTATCTCCTTTAATCTGGAACAGCTCCTCAGCCTTCATTTGTCTTTTATAGCACTGATATTTTTGAAGAATAAAGGTCGGTTATTTTGTATTGGGCTGGCCAAAAAGTGCCTTCGGTTTTGAAGTAAAAAAAAAAGACACGTTTTTCATTTTCACCAAGAACTTTATTGAAGAACGTATTCACTCTTTTGTTCCAATACCTTCTGCCATTTCTTTTGTATATGACTCCAGTTTATTTTTCTTTCCTATATATGTACATATACAAAAATAATATATTCAATATAATAATATATAAGCAATCCATTTAATACAATAAGTAAAATAATATAGTCAACATAATAATTGAATATATACAAAATAATATATATTTAAATATTAGATCATGTTGAACACTGTTTGCAACTTGCTTTAATAACATTCTAATATTTAAATGTGAATATTTGGTTAAACTCAAGGATTCATTCATTCATTCAGAAAATATATGGATGGTTAGCCTACATCAAAATACGCAAACCTTGAAGGAAGCATAGGGCAAGAGATCTACTTCCAGTTTGCATTAGCATTTATCTAATAATTGTTTATGCTCCTGGTTTTAATTTTTTTTTTTACATCTTTATTGGGGAATAATTGCTTTACAATGGTCTGTTAGTTTCTGCTTTATAACAAAGTGAATCAGTTATACATATACATATGTTCCCATATCGCTTCCCTCTTGCGTCTCCCTCCCTCCCACCCTCCCTATCCCACCCCTCTAGGTGGTCACAAAGCACCGAGCTGATCTCCCTGTGCTATGCGGCTGCTTCCCACGAGCTATCTATTTTATGTTTGGTACTGTATATATGTCCATGCCACTCTCTCGTTTTGTCACAGCTCACCCTTCTCCCTCCCCATATCCTCAAATCCATTCTCTAGTAGCTCTGTGTCTTTATTCCCATCTTACCCCTAGGTGCTTAATGACATTTCTTTTCTTAAATTCCAATATATGTGTTAGCATACGGTATTTGTATTTCTCTTTCTGACTTACTTCACTCTGTATGACAGACCCTAGGTCCCTCCACCTCATTACAAATAGCTCAATTTCGTTTCTTTTGATGGCTGAGTAATATTCCATTGTATATATGTGCCACATCTTCTTTATCATTCATCCAGTGATGGACACATAGGTTGTTTCCTTCTCTGGGCTATTGTAAATAGAGCTGCAAAGAACATTTTGGTACATGACTCTTTTAGAATTATGGTTTTCTCAGGTTATATGCCCAGTAGTGGGATTGCTGGGTCATATGGTAGTTCTATTTGTATTTTTTTAAGGAACTTCCATACTGTTCTCCATAGTGGCTGTACCAATTCACATTCCCACCAGCAGTGCAAGAGTGTTCCTTTTTCTCCACACCCTTTCCAGCATTTATTGTTTCTAGATTTTTTGATGATGGCCATTCTGACTGGTGTGAGATGATATCTCATTGTAGTTTTGATTTGCATTTCTCTAATGATTAATGATGTTGAGCATTCTTTCATGTGTTTGTTGGCAGTCTGTATATCTTCTTTGGAGAAATGTCTATTTAGGTCTTCTGCCCATTTTTGGATTGGGTTGTTTTTTTGTTATTGAGCTGCATGAGCTGCTTATAAATTTTGGAGATTAATCCTTTGTCAACTGCTTCTTTTGCAAATATTTTCTCCCATTCTAAGGGTTGTCTTCTGGTCTTATTTATGGTTTCCTTTGCTGTGCAAAAGCTTCTGAAGTTTCATTAGGTCCCATTTGTTTATTTTTGTTTTTATTTCCATTTCTCAAGGGGGTGGGTCAAAAAGGATCTTGCTGTGATTTATGTTATAGAGTGTTCTGCCTATGTTTTCCTCTAAGAGTTTGATAGTTTCTGACCTTACATTTAGGTCTTTAATCCATTTTGAGCTTATTTTTGTGTATGGTGTTAGGGAGTGATCTATCTCATACTTTTACATGTACCTGTCCAGTTTTCCCAGCACCACTTATTGAAGAGGCTGTCCTTTCTCCACTGTACATTCCTGCCTCCTTTATCAAAGATAAGGTGACCATATGTGCGTGGGTTTATCTCTGGGCTTTCTATCCTATTCCATTGATCTATCTTTCTGTTTTTGTGCCAGTACCATACTGTCTTGATTACTGTAGCTTTGTAGTATAGTCTGAAGTCAGGCAGCCTGATTCCTCCAGCTCCATTTTTTGTTCTCAAGATTGCTTTGGCTATTCGGGGTCTTTTGTGTTTCCATACAAATTGTGAAATTTTTTGTTCTAGTTCTGTGAAAAATGCCAGTGGTAGTTTGATAGGGATTGCATTGAATCTATAGATTGCTTTGGGTAGTAGAGTCATTTTCACAATGTTGATTCTTCCAATCCAAGAACATGGTATATCTCTCCATCTGTTTGTATCATCTTTAATTTCTTTCATCAGTGTCTTATAATTTTCTGCATACAGGTCTTTTGTCTCCTTAGGTAGGTTTATTCCTAGATATTTTATTCTTTTTGTTGCAATGGTAAATGGGAGTGTTTTCTTGATTTCACTTTCAGATTTTTCATCATTAGTATATAGGAATGCCAGAGATTTCTGTGCATTAATTTTGTATCCTGCTACTTTACCAAATTCATTGATTAGCTCTAGTAGTTTTCTGGTAGCATCTTTAGGATTTTCTCTATGTTAGTATCATGTCATTTGCAAACAGTGACAGCTTTACCTCTTCTTTTCTGATTTGGATTCCTTTTATTTCCTTTTCTTCTCTGATTGCTGTGGCTAAACTTCCAAAACTGTGTTGAATAAGAGTGCTGACAGTGGGCAACCTTGTCTGCTTCCTGATCTTAGTGGAAATGCTTTCAGTTTTTCACCATTGAGGATGATATTGGCTGTGGGTTTGTCATATATGGCCTTTATTATGTTGAGGAAAGTTCCCTCTTTGCCTACTTTCTGCACGGATTTTATCATAAATGGGTGTTGAATTTTGTCAAAAGCTTTCTCTGCATCTACTGAGATGATCATATGGTTTTTCTCCTTCAATTTGTTGATATGGTGTATCACGTTGATTGATTTGCGTATATTGAATCCTTGCATTCCTGGAATAAACCCCACTTGATCATGGTGTATGATCCTTTTAATGTGCTGTTGGATTCTGTTTGCTAGTATTTTGTTGAGGATTTTTGCATCTATGTTCATCAGTGATATTGACCTCTAGTTTTGTTTCTTTGTGACATTCTTGTCTGGTTTTGGTATCAAGGTGATGGTGGCCTCGTAGAATGAATTTGGGAGTGTTCCTCCCTTTGCTATAATTTGCAAGAGTTTGAGAAGGATAGGTGTGAGCTCTTCTCTAAATGTTTGATAGAATTCGCCTGTGAAGACATCTGGTCCTGAGCTTTTGTTTGTTGGAAGATTTTTAATCACAGTCTCAATTTCATTGCTTGTGATTGGTCTGTTCATATTTTCTATATCTTCCTGATTCAGGCTTGGCAAGTTGTGCGTTTCTAAAAATTTTTCCCTTTCTTCCAGGTTGTCCATTTTATTGGCATAGAGTTGCTTGTAGTAATCTCTCATGATCTTTTGTATTTCTGCAGTGTCAGTTGTTACTTCTCCTTTTTCATTTCTGATTCTATTGATTTGAGTCTTCTCCCTTATTTTCTTGATGAGTCTGGCTAATGGTTTATCAATTTTGTTAATCTTCTCAAAGAACCAGCTTTTAGTTTTATTGATCTTTGCTATTGTTTCCTTCATTTCTTTTTCATTTATTTCTGATCTGATTTTTATGATTTCTTTCCTTCTGCTAACTCTGGGGTTTTTTTGTTCTTCTTTCTCTAATTGCTTTAGGTGCATGGTTACGTTGTTTATTCGAGATGTTCCTGTTTCTTAAGGTAGGATTGTATTCCTATAAACTTCCCTCTTAGAACTGCTTTTGCTGCATTCCATAGGTTTTGGGTTGTCGTGTCTCCATTGTCATTTGTTTCCGTGTATTTTTAAATTTCCTCTTTGATTTCTTCAGTGATCACTTCGTTATTAAGTAGTGTATTGTTTAGCCTCCGTGTGTTTGTATTTTTTACAGATGTTTTCCTGTAATTGATATCTATTCTCATAGCGTTGTGGTCGGAAAATATACTTGATACAATTTCAATTTTCTTAAATTTACCAAGGTTTGATTTGTGACCCAATATATGATCTATCCTAGAGAATGTTCCATGGGCACTTGAGAAAAATGTGTATTCTGCTGTTTTGGATGGAGTGTCCTATAAATATCAATTAAATCCATGTCATTTAATGTGTCATTTAAAGCTTGTGTTTCCTTATTTATTTTCATTTTGGATGATCTGTCCATTGGTGAAAGTGGGGTGTTAAAGTCCCCTACTATGAATGTGTTACTGTCGATTTCCCCTTTTGTGGCTGTTAGTATTTGCCTTATGTATTGAGGTGCTCCTATGTCGGGTCCATAAATATTTACAATTGTTATATCTTCTTCTTGGATCGATCCCTTTATCATTATGCTTCTTTGTCTCTTCTAATAGTCTTTATTTTAAAGTCAATTTTGTCTGATATGAGAATTGCTACTCCAGCTTTCTTTTGGTTTCCATTTGCATGGAATATCTTTTTCCATCCCCTTACTTTGAGTCTGTATGTGTCTCTTGGTCTGAAGTGGGTCTCTTGTAGACATCATCTATATGGCTCTTTTTTTTGTATCCTTTCAGCCAATTTTTTTCTTTTGGTGTGATCATTTAGTCCATTTACATTTAAAGTAATTATCGATATGTATGTTCCTATTCCCATTTTCTTAATTGTTTTGGGTTCGTTATTGTAAGTCTTTTCCTTCTCTTATGTTTCTTGCCTAGAGAAGTTCCTTTAGCATTTGTTTTAAAGCTAGTTTGGTAGTGCTGAACTCTCTCAGCTTTTGCTTGTCTGTAAAGGTTTTAATTTCTCCATCAAATCTGAATGAGATCCTTGCTGGGTAGAGTAATCTTGGTTGCAGGTTTTTATCCTTCATCACTTTAAATATGTCCTGCTAGTCCCCTCTTGCTTGCAGAGTTTCTGCTGAAAGATCAGCTGTTAACCTTATGCGGATTCCCTTCTGTGTTATTTGTTGTTTTTCCCTTGCTGCTTTTAATATGTTTTCTTTTTATTTAATTTTTGACAGTTTGATTAATATGTGTCCTGGCCTATTTCTCCTTGGATTTATCTTGTATGGGACTCTCTGTGCTTCCTGGACTTGATTAACTATTTCCTTTCCCATATTAGGGAAGTTTTCAACTATAATCTCTTCAAATATTTTCTCAGTCCCTTTCTTTTTCTCTTCTTCTTCTGGAACCCCTATAATTCGAATGTTGGTGCGTTTAATGTTGTCCCAGAGGTCTCTGAGACTGTCCTCAGTTCTTTTCATTCTTTTTTCTTTATTCTGCTCTGCAGTAGTTATTTCCACTATTTTATCTTCCAGGTCACTTATCCGTTCTTCTGCCTCATTTATTCTGCTATTGATCCCATCTAGAGTATTTTTCATTTCATTTATTGTGTTGTTCATCATTGTCTGTTTCATCTTTATTTCTTCTAGGTCCTTGTTAACTGCTTCTTGCATTTTGTCCATTCTATTTCCAAGATTTTGGATCATCTTTACTATCATTATTCTGAACTCTTTTTCAGGTAGACTGCCTATTTCCTCTTCATTTGTTAGGTCTGGTGGGTTTTTATCTTGCTCCTTCATCTGCTGTGTGTTTTTCTGTCTTCTCATTTTGCTTATCTTATTAAGTTTGGAGTCTCCTTTTTGCAGCCTACAAGGTTGTAGTTCCCGTTGTTTTTGGTGTCTGTCACCAGTGGCTATAGTTGGTTCAGTGGGTTGTGTATGCTTCCTGTTGGAGTGGACTAGTGACTGTGTTCTGGTAGATGAGGCTGGATCTTGTCTTTCTGGTGGGCAGGTCCACGTCTGGTGGTGTGTTTTGGGGTGTCTGTGGTCTTATTATAATTTTAGGCAGCCTCTATGCTAATGGGTGGGGCTGTGTTCCAGTCTTGCTAGTTGTTTGGCATAGGGTGTCCAGCACTGTAGCTTGCTGGTCGTTGAATGAAGCTGGGTGCTGGTGCTGCGATGGAGACCTCTGGGAGATTTTTGCAGTTTGATATAATGTGGAGCTGGGTGGTCTCTTGTGGACCAGTGTCCTCTGAAGTTGGCCCTCCCACCTTAAAGGCACAGCACTGACTCCTGGCTGCAGCACCAAGAGCCTTTCATCCATACGGCCCAGAATAAAAGGGCGAAAAAGTAGAAAGAAAGAATGAAAGAAAGAAAGAGAGAGAGAGAAAGAGAGAGAGAGTGAAAGAAAGAAAGAAAGGGAAAGAAAGAAGGGATCTAGGGAGGGAGGGACGAAGGAAGAAAGGAAGGAGGGAAGGAAAGAAAGAAAGAAAGAAAGAAAGAAGATAAAATAAAATAAGGCAAAATAAAATAAAGTTATTAAAATAAAAAATAATTAAGAAAAAAAAATTTTAAGTAAGAGAAAAAAAAAAATGGACGGATAGAACCCTAGGACAAATGGTGGAAGCAAAGCTATACAGACAAAATTTCACACAGAAGCATACATATCCACACTCACAAAAAGAGGCAAAGGGGAAAAAATCATAAATCTTGTTCTCATAATCCACCTACTCAATTTTGGATGATTCGTTGTCTATTCATGTATTCCACAGATGCAGGGTACATCAAGTTGATAGTGGAGCTTTAATCCCCTGCTTCTGAGGCTGCTGGGAGAGATTTCCCTTTCTCTTTGTTCTCACAGCTCCCAGGGGCTCAGCTTTGGATTTTGCCCTCCTCTGCGTGTGGGTCGCCGGAGGGCGTCTGTTCTTTGCTTAGACAGGACGGGGGTTAAAGGAGCAGCTGCTTCGGGGACTCTGGCTCACTCACGCCCTGGGGAGGGAGGGGTACGGAGTGCAGGGTGAGCCTGCGGCGGCAGAGGCCAGTGTGACGTTGCACCAGCCTGAGGCGCGCCATGCGTTCTCACGGGGAAGTTGTCCCTGGATCCCAGGGTCCTGGCAGTGGCGGGCTGCACAGGCGCCCTGGAAGGGGTGTGTGGATAGTGACCTGTGCTCGCACAAAGGCTTCTTGGTGGCGGCAGCAGCAGCCTTAGCGTCTCATGCCCGTCTCTGTGGTACGTGCTGTTAGACGCGGCTCGCGCCCATCTCTGGAGCTCCTTTAAGCAGCGCTCTTAATCCCCTCTCCTTGTGCACCAGGAAGCAAAGAGGGAAGAAAAAGTCTCTTGCCTCTTCGGCAGGTCCAGACTTTTTCCTAGACTTCCTCCCGGCTAGCCGAGGTGCACTAACCCCCTGCAGGCTGTGTTCACGCCGCCAACCCCAGCCCTCTTCCTGAGCTCAGACGGAAGCCCGAGCCTCAGCTCCCAGCCCCGCCTGCCCCGGCGCGTGAGCAGACAGGCCTCTCAGGCTGGTGAGTGCCGGTCGGCACTGATCCTCTCTGCGGGAATGTTTCCGCTTTGCCCTCCGCACCCCTGTTGCTGTGCTCTCTTCCGCGGTTCTGAAGCTTTCCCCCTCCGCTACCCACAGTCTCCTCCCTCGAAGGGGCTTCCTAGTGTGTGGAAACCTTTCCTCCTTCACAGCTCCCTCCCACTGGTGCAGGTCCCGTCCCTATCCTTTTGTCTCTGTTTATTCTTTTTTCTTTTGCCCTACCCAGGTACGTCGGGCTTTTCTTGCATTTTGGGAGGACTGAGGTCTTCTGCCAGCATTCAGTACGTGTTCTGTAGGATTTGTTCCACGTGTAGATGTATTTCTGGTGTATCTGTGGGGAGGAAGGTGATCTCCTCATCTTACTCTTCCACCATATTCCCCTTGTCCCCCCTTCTGCCATTTTTCAGGCAACTTCATAATTCCATCTTCCCAAAACTTTTTATCTGTTTGAGCGAAGAATTCTTCCAGGTGCCTTTTACAGTCTTCCGGGGAATGGAAATTTTTTCCATTAAGAGAATTTTGTAAAGACCGAAATAAATGGAAATCCGAAGGTGCAATGTCTGGTGAATATGGCAGATGAATCAGAACTTCCCAGCCAAGCTGTAACAGTTTTTTCCTGGTCATCAAAAAACATGCCGTCTTGCGTTATCCTGATGGAAGATTATGCGTTTTCTGTTGACTAATTCCACACACTTTTTGTCGAGTGCTGCTTTCATTTGGTCTAATTGGGAGCAGTACTTGTTGGAATTAATCATTTGGTTTTCCAGAAGGAGCTCATAATAGAGGACTCCCTTCGAATCCTACCATATACATAACATCACCTTCTTTGGATGAAGACCAGCCTTAGGTGTGGTTGGTGGTGGTTCATTTCACTTGGCCCACGATCTCTTCCGTTCCGTATTATTGTGCAGTATCCACTTTTCATCTCCCGTCACTTTTTTTTAAATTTTCTTTATTTATTTTCTTTGTTTTTTTAGCTGCGTTGTGTCTTCGTTGCTGCGGACAGGCTTTCTCTAGTTGCGGAGAGTGGGGTCTACTCTTTGTTGCGGTTCACGGGCTTCTCATTGTAGTGGCTTCTCTTGTTGCAGAGCACAAGCTCTAGCCGCACAGGCTTCAGTAGTTGTGGCATGCGGGCTCAGTAATTGTGGCTCGCGGGCTCTAGAGCGCAGGCTCAGTAGCTGTGATGCACGGGTATCGTTGCTCCATGGCATGTGGGATCTTCCTGGACCAGGGCTCGAACCCGTATCCCCTGCATTGGCAGGTGGATTCTTAACCACTGCGCCACCAGGGAAGCCCCACACTTTGTTTTAAAAACAGAACGTTTTCATTACGTTTCAGTAGGGAATCACATGAGGAAATATGGTTTAGAAGGGTTTTTTGCCTAACTTATGTGGAACCCAAACATCAAAGCAATTCACATAACCAAGCTGGTGCAAATGATTTTCAACGCTTGATTTGGATATTTTGAGTATGTCGGCTGTCTCCCGTGTGGTATGATGTTGATTGTTCTCAATGAATATCTCTATTTGCTGGCTATCAACTTCAACTGGTCTACCCAACTGTGGAGCATTGTCCAGCAAGAAATCTCCATCATGAAACTTCACAAACCACTTTTGACACATTTGATCAGTCACAACACCTTCTCCATACACTACACAATTCTTTTTTTTGCGTTTTCAGTTATCTTTTTACCTTTCTTGAAATAATAAAGCATAATATGTGGAAAATGTTGCATTTTTTCTTCCATCTTCAATATTCAAATGGATACACAAAAATTCTCCAGTTTTGGTAAGTCTTTTTTTTAATGCGGGCTGATATGACACCTGTCACATACAATCTAAGAAAACTGTTTCCAATGCAGTTAAAGACAACTAAGTGCTACTAGAGACATCTTACAGAAATACTGATCGAACCTTTTGGCCAACCGAATAGAATGCCCTGCGATTTGAGTGTGTTTGAAGTTTCCGTTTTTTCCCCACATTCAGATCATGCATTTTTGTCAGGAATACCATGCAAACAATGTTGTAACCTTTGTGCATTGTATCATATTAGGAGCCTTGTAATGTCAGTTTGTCCCAATATTTCTGAGGTTACATTTGATTACTTGGTTAAGGTGGAGGCTGCCAAGTTCTTCTACTGTAAAGTTACCATGTTTTGCTTTTGTAATGAATGAATGATTTGTGGGGAGATATTTTGAAACTATGTAGATATCTTGTTCCTCATCCAACTTTCACCCACTAGTTTTATCATCCATTGTGATTTTCTAACTTTGTCATTCCTTATATTTATTTGGCTTTGTATTGTAAGAGCTTTCTTTTGTTTGTATCAGTATGAACTCTTGGATTATTTTATTTTATTAAATGCATTATATTCTGTTACTCATTATTTATTTTCCTGCCCAATTTTTTCATATTTGGGTATAGGGAACCCCTTCAGGGTGGGTGAAGTGTGCTTTTGATATGTTCCCATCGTTCTTTGAGCAGTTCTTTACTTTGGGGGGGTAGCAAGATGATCCAGGCTCATCTTATATTTTCCTTGCCCCAGTGCTGGAATCAGCCATTTCTCCAAGGAACCTTTATCCCTTTTAGTTTAGAAACCAAGATATGAGATAAGGTATATGTGTTTTTTAAAGAGACTCCAAGGTGATTTTGCTGGTCTTTCTGGAACCCATTGTAATAGAGCCTTCTTGTATACAGGAGTTCCATTCAGATATTTGCTAACTGGACAGGACTAAGGAGTAGTTGAAATAGTCCAGGGAGATGAAGGAATATAAGTAGAGTCACTGTATATGAAAAAGCCCAACTCATTCAGAGGAGCTAGAGTTCAGTGTGGCTTCAAGAAGAGAAGAGCTAGAGAATGAGGCAGGGACCAGTTCATTGAGGACTTTATTTGCCATCCAAAGGAACTTAACCTTATAGAAGATGAGGGGCCATCATAGAGGGTTTAAACTAGGTAGGTAAGTGATTGATTTTGGTAGATTTTCATTTTAAAGTCACTGTACTGTCACCAGCGGCAATGCATAGGATGGATTAGATAAATGTTTAACATTATTTTCCAGCAGGGTTGGCGTTTGCCTTTATAAACTTTTCTCCTAGATGCCAGTATTGCAGCTGCTGGATACTAACATCTCAAAGGAATTGTTGGCAGTAGTTTAGTGAAAAGGGAACGAGAGAGAGAGACCATACAATACGTTAAAGCTTGAATCATTGATTTATCTGTTTCTGGAATGGCAGCAACTCTTCCTTTTATTAGTAGTTTTACAGTCAGGACTGGAAGCCATTGAAAAATAACACAAACAAAAGTATAAAATAAATGCTGTCTTTTTTTAATGAAAAAGTCTTGATGAATATCAATACTGCTACATTTTATTTTTCTTTATGTTTGGTAGTAACATCAATAATAGGATTGATATAGACATTCAGTAATGTAGACATTTTACCTGGTTTGTGTGGTAACCAAAGTATGAAATGTAACAAACACATTTTATGCAATAATAGCAAATTGCACCTTCAGCTTAAAGTTTTTCTGTTATTATAATAAGTTTTATTTCTGTGCTATTTACAGCCTGTATCCCAAGCAGTTGGAGCTGAACAAACAGCAACTCTTCTAAAACCGGATTTAGTTCGAAGGTGAGTATCTTCAAATTAATACCATGAAAGCAATGAGGGTATGTTGAAGTACTGCATTCATTAGGTGCTTAGTGTGTCTTGACTGAAGAAGTTTCTGTGTTCTAGTATTTGTGTGTATGTTCAATAAAAATAGTAGATATTATTTTTACTTTTTATGTTAATAAATATCATATGGACTATGAAATTATTGACCATTTTCTTGTTCACATTATTATAATATTCTGGGGTGGTTTTCTTTTTGGCTGCACCTCCATGGCTTGTGGGATCTTAGTTCCCTGACCAGGGATTGAACCCATGCCCTTGGCAGTGAGAGTACAGAGTCCTAACCACTGGTCTGCCAGGGAATTCCCATCATATTCTGTTCTTAGGAAAATGTTATAAGAATTTAAAAAGGAAATAAGAAATAATGTAATTTAAAGTTCCAGCTAATCTAAAGAAATAAATTACAACCAGATATATAATTATATTGTTATTTGGTAGTTGTAAACTAATATTTTTCTCTATCTTGTTCAGATTGGGTTAATTTCTCTTGTTCTGTCTTCAGGTTCACTGATTCTTTCCTTTGTCCTATTCATTCTGCTATTGTGCCCACTCAGTGCATTTTTTATTTCTATGATTGTACTCTTTCTATAATTTCCATTTGTTTCTTTCTTAATATCTTCTATTATTATGAGATTTTCTGGCTTTTCATTTGCTTCAAAAGTATTTGTAATTGCTCGTTGAAACAATTTGATAATGGCTGCTTTAAAATCCTTGCCAGGTAATTCCAATATCTGATTCATCCTGGTGTTGGCATCTGTTGATTGTCTTTTCACATTCAAGTTGTGATTTTCCTGGTTTTTCGTATGACAGAGAATTTTCATTTGTCTCCTGGACATTTTGGACATTATATTAGGATACTCTGGATCCTATTTAAATACTCTATTTTAGTAGTCAGTCACTGTGTTTAGGTGCAAAGGTCCTGGTCTACTTTTGTGGACTATGGTTCTAATGACAATTTAGTTTTCAGAGTCTTTGTATTATTATTCTGATCTGCTTGGTTCACCTGACACCATTGGGACCCACTGCTGGACCAAGGGGTTGGAGAGCACTTCTCTAGGCCCGCTGCCCTAAGCCAGCTCTCCAGACCACATGCTACTGGTAGGGTTCCCACCAGCATCACCAAGGGAGGAAAGAGCCCACCTGAATCACCTTCTGTTGCTAGGTTGGGGTTCAGGAGACCACTGGGCTTAGGCTACCTTTGCCTTTTGGCCCAGGAGTCAGGAGATGCCAAGCTGCTATATTTTTCCTCAAGTCCTGGGAGTCCCTAGCTAGTCTGTCTTCATCTTTTCACTCTTCAGTGCCCTCCTGTGATAGTCTACTGTATTATTTCCAGATTTTTTAGTTATACTTAGTGGGGAGGAATGGGGAGAGTTGAGTTTCTGCCATCTTGTCCCAAACCCTAAACTAGTGTTTTAAGATAACTTTGCAAAGTGAATGATACAGCTGCATTGACTAGAATTATGTCCCTTTTCTCCTCTGAAGGTGTTATTTATTACTGCTATTTCTCTGTCTATTAAAAAACTAAGAGCAGTATTAATGTATTTTCTTCCTCCACTTGTATTTATGAAAATTCTTTTTCACAGGGACATAGAAAAAGTTTTAGGAGTTCGTTTTATTTTTTCTTGTATATCTTTATATAGATACTTCCTGAGTAGTTTTTAGGAGAAAGGACTTAACCTAAAAATTAATTTAAAAAATATCTGCTGCTTACAGATCTCATTTAAGTTTCAAATGTATTTATTGGAATTTTTGTTATTTATTGAAATATCTTCAAATTTATTAAAGAAAAAGCTGAAAAATACCTTTGACACAGATCAGCTGAAAGTTAGTCTGCCCTGTCATAATCATATTGGCTTGAACCTGCAAAATATAACTAGTTAGAATTAATCATGTTGAATCATTTTCACATCATTCATTTTCAGTTTTTTTTAACCAAAATTATGGTGTATTTTTCTTCTTCCCTCCCTCCCTCCCTCCCTCCCTCCTTCCCTCTTCCTTCCTTCCTTTCATTCTATTGAGGTAAAACTCATGTATACCCTTATATTAGTTTTGGATATACAGTAGAGTGGTTCACCATTTGTATATATTATGAAATGATCACCACAGTAAGTCTAGTTTAAACATCCATCACCATACATAGTTACAAAATTTTTTTTCTTGTGATGAGAACTTTAAAATCTACTCTCAGCAACTTTGAAATATGCAATACAGCATTATTAACTATAGTTGCCATGCTGTACATTACATGACTTATTTATTTTATAACTGGTAGTTTGTACCTTTCGACTCCCTTCACCCATTTCACCCACTCTCCACCCCCTCCCCCCACCCCTGCCTCTGGCAACCACCAATCTGTTCTCTGTATCTGTGAACTTGGGAGATTTTTCGTTTTTTTAGATTGCACATATAAGTGAGATCATATGGTATTTGTCTTTCTCTTTCTGACTTACTTTACTTAGCATAATGCCCTCAAGTTCCATCTATGTTGTTACAAATGGCAAGATTTCATTCTTTTTTATGGCAGAATAATATTCCATTGTATATACATACTACATTTTCTTTATCTCATTTTCATTTCTTTTTCTGTTTCTTGCACTATTCCTGTCTTCCACACCTCATGTATCCCCTGTTGAGTTTGTTACATAAACAGCTATATTTTGAGTGAGAATTGGTTTTTAGAAGTTTTATTTGAACATATTAACAAGAAAAACCCCAAAACAAACAAAATAAAATTGATCAGGAACATCCCCTGATAAAAGGTTCCATAGAGGTCCATCACTAGCAGTGTTTTTCTTTCACTCCCACTACTGTGAGATGTTGGCCTAATACATACAATATAATCTCAGTGTTTCATAACTTTTAAAAACAGCTTTATTGAGATATAATCACATACCATTAGATTTTCACCCATTTAAAGTGTACAATTCAATGGCATTTAGTATATTTGCAGAGTTGTGCAGTCATAACTTTTTGAGAGATATTGTACTACTTATATATTTTATTTAAACATTATTTATGATTTTATAATTGAGGGTTTTTCTTAGAATTTTACCATCAAGATGGAATGATTCTATCCACAAAGGAATTTCAGATGTTAACTCTGATTTTGGTTAAATATTGGACTTTGAGAATCATTTCTTCTCTGAGAAATTGAATTGGAGTTGCTTTTGTTTTTTTTTTTAAATAATAGTTTGAATAATGATGTGGCAGCTGTGAAGGAAAACACCAATACCCCTGATAACCCAAGTGGAAATGGCAAACAAGATCGGATAAAACAGAGAAGAGCTTCCTGTCCTCGATCAGAGAAGGGGACTAAATTTCAGCTTACTGTCCTTCAGGTCAGTGTATAAATATTATTTGGTTAAGAGTGCATGTTGAGGTCTGGGGGGTCAGGGAGGGGAGATGTTGCTGTGGAGGTGAGTATTATGTAACTCTGCAGCAAACACTCTTGAACACAAATCTTTGTATATATACCTGATTATTTCCTTATGATAGATTCCTAGAAGTAGAATTAGTGGGTCAAAGGGTATGAAGATTTTTTTAAAGTTTCTAAATACGTATTTCTAGGTTGCTGTTCATAAAGTTTGGACCAGTTTACATTTCCATTAACAGTGCATTTTCTTTAGCTTAAAGGGTCAATTTGTGGGAGAATTTTGGAAATGAATGACCAGATTTAGATCTTTGCATTGCAGGTAGCTATAGTGACCATTGTAACTTTTTTTTTTTTTGCCTTTTCATAAAAGTTGTGTTCCTTTTCTTTCCCACAGGTTCACATTTCTAACTTATTTTTTGCTGAATAATTTGAGCCTTAGATTTGTCATACAATAGTTGTTTAGACAGTATTTCATCAAGGGAAAAACAGAATCTTTTTAGATTCTGAACAGTTTAAACCATTTTTTTATATATCGTATGTGAGCTCATCCAAATGTTTCCTGCACCATTTACAAAGAGAAGACAATGACTGACTCTTAAACTAGTGACATGTTTGTGCCTAGGTGTCAATCTCTGGAGACAACATGGTGGAGTGTCAACTGGAGACACACAATAACAAGATGGTCACCTTCAAGTTTGATGTTGATGGTGATGCACCAGAGGATATTGCAGACTATATGGTAAGTACGGTAAAACCAAATTATTTTCTCTTCAGTATTCTGTCTCTTTTTCCTCTCTAACTCTTCCCCCGTTTATTCAGAGCCATCTTTTTTTAGGGTACTGTTAGTTTTTAAAATTTGTACAGAGCTAAATTGGTTATGATCAAGAGTAAGTCACTATACCTCCTCTGCTTTCTGTATATTTATGTGTAAAATATGAGGGAGTTTCATTAAGAGAGGATCTAGGTCAGTACTTCGTATCCCTAGCTGCATGTCAAAATCACTGGAAGAGCTTTTTAACAACAATTCTGTTGGGAATACCCTGGTGGTCCAGTGGTTAGGACTCGGTGCTTTCACTGCCGTTGTCTGCGTTCAATTCCTGGTCAGGGAACTAAGATCCTGCAAGCCACGTGGTGCAGCCAAAAAAAAAAAAAACCCAAACAAAAACTAAAACAAAAACAATTCTGTTGCCTGGGTCCCTAATTAAATCAGAATTTTTGGAGATGAGGCCTAAGCATTAATAGTTTGTAAAGTTCCCCAGGTAATTCTAATGTAATAGCTACTGATATAACATCTTACATATAGGTGTTCAAGTAATGTTCATCATTTCATTTAGTTTTTGTATTTTCTTTGAATTGTTAGGCTTAAGTTAGTATTCCCCTCCTCTTTTTTCTTAATGGGGATGATCTAGGGTGGCACGAAGAGTACATAATGCTTTTGTTTCTGCCAGTTTTCTTTGTATATACATTCCTGGCCAAGCAGAATTTAACATTTTAAAAGTTAATAATTTTATCAGTCTGCCTCTTATTCAGTGTAGTATTTTCTGAACTGTCTCTAGGCCATTCTTTATCATCTTTAGAGATGCTTCATTTTGTGATTTTTTTTTTATTTAAAATCTTTTGCGTTTGGACATCCTAGTTTTTTTTTTTTGTTTTTTTTTTTTGCGGTACGCGGGCCTCTCACTGTTGTGGCCTCTCCCGTTGCGGAGCACAGGCTCCGGACGCACAGGCTCAGTGGCCATGGCTCACGGGCCCAGCTGCTCTGCGACATGTGTGATCTTCCCGGACCGGGGCACGAACCTGTGTCCCCTGCATCGGCAGGCAGACTCTCAACCACTGCACCACCAGGGAAGCCCCATCCTAGTTTTAAACGTAAACATTACCTCAGTTATGTTCTTCAAATGGCAATCAATTTATAGAATGCCAGATTTTTTTAAATGCTGGCTTCTGGTAGGTAGTGCCAATCTGACAAATATCAATGGTCTCAAAATAGAATAATGTATTATGTGGCATTTTATTGCTGGTCTTTGTTAATTCTGTTGTGGCATTTAGATCTAAATACCTAATTTAGTTTTCTTTATGGTAGTCACCATATTATAATTTTGAAGAAACTAAATTCATTCTTGTGAATAGACTTACTTTTACTTTTGGATAGGTTGAAGATAACTTTGTCCTGGAAAGTGAAAAAGAAAAATTTGTAGAAGAATTGAGGGCTATCGTAGGTCAAGCCCAGGAGTTCCTTCATGTCCACTCTGCTGCAGAAAGAGCCATTGGAGTTGACTCTATTACTATGGAATCCAGCAGTAGCCAAGTAAGAGCAATTGCTTAACAAATAGGTCTTCTCGGATATGTATCAGGAACTTCTTTATTTATCTATTCATTTTTAATTCAGACAGGATCATCTGAACAAGTACAGATAAATTCTGCATCCACTCAAACCAGCAGTAAGTATACTTAATAAAATTTACCATTTGGCTTTTGAAGCAAGACATTTGGAAACTTTTAATGTACACACCTTGGGAAAGATGTTAGCCAGTAAAGGAATTTAATAAATTGTTAATGTGGGTTTTCCCACACTTTGAAAGGACTTTATAGCCCAGAAATAAGAAGTAAAAAAAGTGAGAAGTAAAACCATTCTCCAAATTTCCTCCAAGTATTGGTTCTTTACCTGATTAATTTATTTCTGAGTTGTTGCATGGTATGTTACCAGAAAAGCAGTCACAGTAGTGCTGACCTTTAATGGCTTTATTGTTTGAACTTAACTGGTAAGTTTTTTTTTCCCCCATATTAGATGGACAACAACTCTCTTAACTAAAATCATTATGTTCTAAGTTTGCCTCATGTTTTAATAGCATTAGTATCTTGATTTCATTCTACCAATGATATGCTTCTACCTGCTCTGATCACTGATAAGTTTTTGTAAATCAGATACCAGATAAACTGCTAGGGACTAAAAATGGGGTCTTCTATTTTCTTTTCTCATAACTTTATCTCTCCATTCTTCTCAGCTCTGGTCATGGGTATATTTAGAGTGTCTGGGAGGGGGAGGAGAGCCACAGACAAATGAGGACATCTGAAGGAATTATAACAGCATGAAGAAGCAACAGGTTGTGTGGGAGTCATGGAACCAGATACCATTACCCTCAAATGTAGTTTGTGTTAGGATGCCAGTGTTCTCCTCTGTCTTCTTTTTCTCATTAGCAGGAGTCTGAGTAGATTTCTTTTTATTTATTTATTTATGGCTGTGTTGGGTCTTCGTTGTTGCGTGTGGGCTTTCTCTAGTTGCAGCAAGTGGGGTCTGCTCTTCGTTGTGGTGTGCGGGCTTCTCACTGTGGTGGCTTTTCTTGTTGCGGAGCACAGGCTTGAGGAGTGCAGGCTTGAGTAGTTGTGGTACACAGGCTCTAGTTGTGGTGCACTGGCTCAGTAGCTCCACGGCATATGGTATATTCCCAGACCAGGGCTCGAACCCGTGTCCCCTGCATTGGCAGACGGATTCTTAATCACTGCACCACCAGGGAAGTCCCTGAGTATATTTCTGACTGGCAAAGTAGGGTAAAGTTTAAAAGAGAATAACTTATTTGAATAAGTTAACAAAGTAGGAGTACAGATGTAGGGGCTTATTTTACTTTATTTTTTAAGTTGTCATACAGTAAAATAGACTTTTTTTTCTTTTGGTGTAGGGTTCTGTAAATTTTAGCCCTCTTAGAGATTTGTGTAAGCACCACCATAATCAGGATACAGAACAGAAGATGTAGGTTTTAGTGGGAAAAGTGCTTTTCGTTTTTTTCCCAAAAGTGCCCTGCTTTTAATTGCTATTGATACAATGTTTGTTTCCGTAGAATCCAAAATCCTTCTCTAAAGATATCTTGTGCATAGTAGTTAGAGTATTTGTCCGTCAGGGTTGGGAGGTCTGGTCTTATAAGTTACACATATCCTAGTGCCGTTGGAAATGGAGATAAAAGACAAAACGGTGTTTTAACCTGGTTTCCTTAGTCAATAGGTAAACATATTGACAATTGCTTAGCATATTAATTTTTGCCAATTCTTTCTACAGATGAATCTGCTCCTCAGTCATCCCCAGTTGGTCGATGGCGATTTTGTATCAATCAGACAATAAGAAACCGTGAGGCTCAATCTCCTTCTCTTCAGCAGTCCATGTCTACAGTTCCTGGGCTAAATCTGCTTTCTAGTAAGTGTTTGTTCTCTGCCACCTTTATCCAGACCTGGAAGATGGGGATGCAAAATATACACTGTATCTTTAACTTGTTTTCATGGGTATTTTATGCTTATGAGAATTTTCATAAGCATTTTTGAAGATGTTAATGTTAGGAGGTAACTTAAGCCATTTAAATTTTAATATTTATGGAAAAAAAAGGAAAAGGTTTTTCTCCTTGTTAGGTTGAATTCTGTGTATTTTGAGTCTTATTTACAAGAGTACTTTCACACAGGTTTTAATTTACCCCTTGCTCCTCCTGTTCCTTTTGAGTTTGGGTACTAGTCCATGCTTTGTACTTACCATTACATGCTTAGCCATTCTTTGTTATCGTTCCAGGTCCAAGAAACATAAGTAATAAGGAAATATCACAGGACACGCTGCTCACTCTAGAAAATAATCCATGCCAGCGTGCACTTTACACCTCCACATCAGAACACAAGGATGTAGTTGATGGTAAGATTTCTGAATATGCCAGGGTAGAAACTAAGCAGCCAGCTATACTTTATCAAGTGGAAGATGACAAGCAGATAATGGCACCAGTTGCTAGTAGTTCCAGTCTTATGGCTACTTCAGTTCGTGCAGTACCACTTGAATGTGAGGGACTCACCAGCCAAGCAGGCATATTCCTACCTGTGTATCCAGGTCACCAAGCTGCCAGTCAGGCAGCTCCTAGTGAGTCAACTCAGATTGCTCCTAACTCTCTTACAACTCCGGCATTTATGTCTGATCAAAAGCCTAAGTCCTTACCAGTACAGCAGCCAACTACAGATGCAGAGTTTATTTCCCAAGAAGGAGAAACCGCAGTGATCGTGGAAGCAAGTTCTCCTAAGATGGTCATTCCCACTCAGACCTCTGGCCTTGAACCAACTAGCCTGCTGTCCTCTACGGTCCTGGAATCAGATGGGGAAGGACCTCCAAAAATGGAGTTTGCAGACAACCGAATTAAAACTCTGGATGAAAAATTAAGAAATTTGCTCTATCAGGAGCATAGCATATCTAGCATCTATCCTGAGAGTCAGAAGGATACCCAAAGCATAGAGTCTCCATTTTCTTCCTCTGCTGAAGACACAGTCTCATGTCCAGTGCCAGAAGTCATAGGCATCAGTCACTGTGGAATTCAAGATAGTCCTGCACAGTCCCCTAATTTTCAGCAGACATGCTCTAAGATTCTGTCCAGTGTGACTGTGAGTCAGCCTGCTAACATATCAGTGTTCAAAAGGGACCTGAATGTGATAACTTCTATACCCAGCGAATTATGTTTACATGTAAGTATCATTCTTTCTAACCAATTCCTTATCCTATGCTTTTAAAGAAATGCCTTCTTTTCTAAAGTTCTGTCCTCTGAAATGAAATTATCTATGTCACAAGATTCTGAGGTCACAGGTATTTAAGAAGGCCATAGCTTAGGCTGCAGGGGCCCAGAACTTAAGAGACGGTAGAACTTGCTTGGTGAGAGAGCCCTCTGGTGAATTAGCTAGGAACTTGGGAGCAATGTTGATTTTTTGTATTAATGACAGAACAGGACTGATTTATAGATTGTTTTAGTGGGTAGGAAGAACTTGCTTTTAGATTTCCACTTAAAAATGCCTGTTATCAGTTTCATTTTTAAAAATATTATGGTTTTAATTTAATCTTGTTTGTGGGTTTTTATTTATTTGAAAAAAATATTTTAAAAGAAAAAAACCCCATAATCTCATGACTTGCTTTTTTTAACGTATGTAATGTAGGAATTTAATTTCTCTTTTCTGTTCCTTCGACTCATAGGGATAACCACTATCTGGTGCTTATCCACTATATGGTACTAATCCTCCTTGACTTAAGCTTATACAGATCTACTTACAAACCTACAACTTCTTACTCACAAAAATAGTATTGTGCTATAAACATATTGGTCTACAATTTAATTTTTTAATTTTACAGTATATCATAGACATATTTTAAAATATTTATCACTGTGTCTCTTTATTATTGTTATTATTATATAAGTAGTATATGCATGTATATAAAGTAAAATCCACCCCACTTCTTTTTTTTTTTTTTTTTTTAACATCTTTATTGGGGTATAATTGCTTTACAATGGTGTGTTAGTTTCTGCTTTATAACAGAGTGAGTCAGTTATACATATATATATGTTCCCATATCTCTTCCCT
>NW_006771007.1:494289-495615 GCF_000442215.2 Lipotes vexillifer
GGGGACTAGTGCCTGTGTTGTGGTGTATGAATGAGCCTAGATCTTGTCTCTCTAGTGGGCAGGTCCACGTCTGGTGGTGTGTTTTGGGGTGTCTGTGGACTTATTATGATTTTAGGCAGCCTCTCTGCTAGTGGGTGGGGTTGTGTTCCTGTTTTGCTATATGGTTGGCATAGGTTGTCCAGCACTGTAGCTTGCTGGTCGTTGAGCGAAGCTGGGTGCTGGTGTTGAGATGGAGATCTCTGGGAGATTTTCGCCGTTTGATATTATGTGGGGCTGGGAGGTCTCTTCTTGACGAGTGTTCTGAAGTTGGCTCTCCCACCTCAGAGGCAGAGTCCTGACTCCTGGCTGGAGCAGCAAGAGCCTTTCATCCACTCGGCTCAGAATAAAAGGGAGAGAAAGTAGAGAGAATTAGTAGAAGTAGGAGGAAATAGGAAAGAAAGAAAGAAAGCAAGAAAGAAAGGAGGGAAGGAAGGAAGGAGGGAAGGAAGAAAGAAAGAAAGAAGAAAAGAAAGGAAGAAGGCAAGAAGGAAAGAAAGGAGGGAGGGAGGGAGGAGGGAAGGAAGGAAGGAATGAGGGAAGGAAGGAAAAAATACAGAAAGAAAGAAGATACAGTAAAATAAAATAAAGTATAATAAAGTTATTGAATTAAAAAATAATTATTTAGAGGAAAAAAAAAAGGGAAGGATAGAACCTTAGGACAAATGGTGGAAGCAAAGTTATAGAGACAAAATCTTACATAGAAGCATACACATATACCCTCACAAAAAGAGGTAAAGTGGAAAAAATCATAAAACTTGCTCTCCAAGTCCACCTCCTCAATTTGGGACGATTCGTTGTCTCAAAAAGGGAAGGAAGGAAGGAAAGATAGAAAGAAGGTAAAGTATAATAGAGTTCTTTAAATTAAAATTAATTATTAAGAAAAAAATTTTAAAAAAAAATGGTTGGATAGGACGCTGGGACAAATGGTGGACGCAAACCTATACAGACAAGCTCTCACACAGAAGCATACACATACACATTCACAAAAAGAGGAAAAGGGGAAAAAATCATAGATCTTGCTCTAGAAGTCCGCCTCCTCAACTTGGGATGATTCGCTGTCTCTTCATGTATTCCACAGAGGCAGGGTACATCAAATTGATTGTGTAGCTTTAATCCGCTGTTTCTGAGGCTGCTGGGAGAGATTTCCCTTTTTCTTCTTTGTTCTCACAGCTCACAGGGGCTCAGCTTTCGATTTGGCCCTGCCTCTGCGTGTAGGTCGCTGGAGGGCGTCTGTTTTTTGCTCAGGCAGGACGGGGTTAAAGGAGCCGCTGACTCGGGGGCTCTGGC
>NW_006771007.1:496413-502961 GCF_000442215.2 Lipotes vexillifer
CCGAGCCTCAGCTCGCAGCCCCGCCCGCCCCGGCGGGTGAGCACACAAGCCTCTCGGGCTGGTGAGTGCCGGTCGGCACCGATCCTCTGTGCGGGAATCTCTCCGCTTTGCCCTCCGCACCCCTGTTGCTGTGCTGTCCTCCGCGGCCCCGAAGCTCCCCGCTCCGCCTCACGCAATCTCTGCCCGCGAAGGGGCTTCCTAGTGTGTGGAGACCTTTCCTCCTTCACAGCTCCCTCCCACTGGTGCAGGTGCCGTCCCTATTCTATTGTCTCTGTTTTTAATTAATTTTTTCTTTTGCCCTACCCAGATACGTGGGGAGTTTCTTGCCTTTTGGGAGGTCTGAGGTCTTCTGCCAGCGTTCAGTAGGTGTTCTGTACGAGTTGTTCCACACGTAGATGTATTTCTGGTGTATTTGTGGGGAGGAAGGTGATCTCCGCGTCTTACTCCACCATCTTTCCACCCCTTCCCACCCCACTTCTAAACCTATAGACACAGCTGTTGATAAATCTTCCCAGACATGGTTTTCACTAATATACAAATATTTATATAGCACTTCTTTATATGTATTATATCTGTTTACAAAGACACAGATACATACTATATATTTATATACACATTCTTCCTTACATACATGTGCGTTCTAAATTTTTTTCCCACTTAATGGACATCTATCCATGTCAGTATACATAGTTCCACCTCACCTAACTTTTCAAAAAATATATTTATTTATTTATTTGGCTGCATTGGGTCTTAGTTGCGGTGCGCAGGCTTCTTTCTAGTTGTGGCTTTTGGGCTCTATAGCGCACAGGCTTGGTAGTTGCGGTGCATGGGCTTAGTTGCCCTGCGGCGTGTGGGAATCTTAGTTCCCCAACCAGGGATTGAACCTGCATCGCCTGCATTGGAAGGCAGATTCTTAACCACTGGACCACCAGGGAAGTCCCCTCACCTAACTTTTTTAAACAACAGCATAATATTCCATTGAGCAAATATAATTTAAGTACTTATTTTTTGGTAAACTAGTAATTTAAAATTATGCAATTAATGCATAAATGCAAAAGAAATTCAGAAGGATAGAAAATTAAAAGGAATTGTTGTGTTAACACTCCCACTCCCCAAACACTATTAAGTTCCTGGTTTTAATTCTTGTGGTCATTGCTATTAATAACTTATAAATAATATACTTATCGATTTTTTGATTTAGTAATTTTATACAATAAATTTTGACTCACTTCTATGAAGGGTAGAGAAATTATATTTTCCCTTTCCTCTACTTTTCTTCCCCATACACCTCCCAATTTTTATTACTTAAATTAATTTTTAACATTGGCAAAGTTTATTACATCTACATTTTTTTCTTTATCGGTTTTGCTTTGTCTGTAGGTTGATTGGAAGAACTGAAAATCAGTAAACAGCATTTATATTATGATTATTTGTGTTATCTGATAATCACGTAACATGATTAGAACCATAAAAAATTGAAATGTAGGGCTTCCCTGGTGGCGCAGTGGTTGAGTTCGCCTGCCGATGCAGGGGACACGGGTTCATGCCCCGGTCTGGGAGGATCCCACATGCCGCGGAGCGGCTGGGCCCGTGAGCCATGGCCACTGAGCCTGCGCTTCCGGAGCCTGTGCTCCTCAACGGGAGAGGCCACGACAGTGAGAGGCCCGTGTACTGCAAAAAAAAAAGAAAGAAAGAAATGTAATTCTCTGTCATTTAAACTTTGTTGCCCAGGAGACTCTTCCAAGTGTCAAGGTTAAATGGATTCTTTTGTTTGTTTCAAGTGTCCATTGCTACATCTAGATCAAACTTATTACCTGCCACTGTTTCTGGTGTCCTAGAATTCCTTTTTGTTTCCCCCCTGAAATGCTTCTATGAGTAATATTTTAAAATATGTTGCATGTGTGACCAATTTTTTTTTAATGTCCAGAAATATCTTTATTTTGCTTCACAATTAAGTACAGATGGTAGGATCATTTTGAGTTAATTTTTGTATATGGTGTGAGATAAAGGTCCAGCTTCATTCTTTTGCATGTGGCTATCCAGTTGTTCCAGCACTGTTTGTTATTTTTTTCTTTGTTGTTATTATAAATGAAATTGTTTTCTTAATTTCCTTTTCAGATTTTTCATTGCTAGTGTATAGAAATACGACTGATTTTTGATTGTTGATGTTGTATCCTTCAACTTCGCTGAGTTTTTTTATTAGCTGTGATAGCTTTTGGTAGATTTTCTATATAATATCAGTATATAACATCTTATCATCTGTGAATAGAGACAGTTTTATTTTTTCATTTCCTGTTTTTCTTATCTATTAACTTTTCATTTCATGCTTTTTAAAAAAAATTTTGGCTGCATGTGGTGTTCATTGCTGCGTGTGGGCTTTCTCTAGTTGCTGCGAGTGGGGGCTATTCTTCGTCGCAGTGTGCAGGCTTCTCATTGCAGTGGCTCCTGTTGTTGCAGAGCCTGGGCTCTAGGCATGCAGGCTTCAGTAGTTGTGGCACACAGGCTCTAGAGCGCAGGCTCTGTAGTTGTGGCGCACGGGCTTAGTTGCTCCACGGCATGTGGCATCTTCTTGGACCAGGAATTGAACCTGTGTTCCCTCCATTGGCAGGCAGATTCTTAACCACTGCACCACCAGGGAAGTCCCTCATTTCATGCTTTCCATCTCTTTGTCCTTTTGCTTTGTGTACTGGGAGAATGTCTCAACTTTTAAGCTGTTTATAATCTCCTATTCAGCTATTCTTTTTATGTCAAGGATTGCATTTTTAATTTCTAGTAACTATAGTTCATTCTTTTTCTTATGAATATAGTATATTCACACATCTCTTTCAACATATTAAAGTCTTATTCTGTGTTATTAATGCTGTTTCCCTGGGTATGCTGTTTGTTGAGTTTAGTGTTTTCTTAAAGTGCTGGTTTCCCAAAAGTGTTGGTGATTCTTCGTTGTGTACTCAGTTTTTCTTTTCCCCCCATAAGATTCCCTGTTTGTCTGTTTGTAAATGCTATATATAATTACTATAGCCTTACTCCAGTAATTGCGGGAAAAGCATGGGACATGCTTCCTGGCACTGGGTATTGCAACTTGTCTTTAATGCTGCCCAGAGGGAGGTCCAATAGCTAGTCTTCAAAGGTAGCAGGGCTTCCCCTTACTCCTGGATCTTGTCTCTTCCCTACATTACTGACCTTTTTCTTGGCAATAAACATTTTCCTCCTTACCACTCTTATTTGGGAGCAGATTCCTCTGCTGTCTTTTGTTCATTGTGGAGATGAGGTGGGAAGGTGCCCCAACCAGTTCAGTCATCCATTCAGTGAATATCTGCTGAGCAGTGAATAAGTCAAGATCTCTGTTTTTGTGGAGCTCACATTCTAGTGGGGGAAGATAGATCCTAAACAAATAAATAAAGGGCTATGATAGAAAGACTAAGGAATTACTTTATTTAGGGTGGTCAGGGAAGGATTTGTATGTGATGGTGACATTCATAGGTGGAGACCTGTTCCAGGAAACAAAAGAAGGCCAGTAAGTAGGAGAGTGTTATAAGATGATCTGAAGTGACAGATAGGAGGCAGATAGATTGTTATAGCTTTGTAAACATTCTGTCCAACCACCCATCCTTTTGGTTGGCCAGGCCGCTCTCTCCTGCTGCCCATATCTACCACCTAAATTTGCTGCATTTTGAAACAGTTCCTGCATATATCATTATGCATTGAAAGAGGCTGCTTTTTTCCTCCTTTAATCTTATATGCAGGGCTTCTCTGGTGGCCCAGTGGTTAAGAATCTGCCTGCCAATGCAGGGGACACGGGTTTGAGCCCTGGTCTGGGAAGATCCCACATGCCACGGAGCAACGAAGCCCGTGCGCCACAACTGTTGAACCTGTGTTCTAGACTTTGTGGGCCACAACTACTGAAACCCACATGCCTAGAGCCCGTGCTCTGCAGTAAGAGAAGCCACCACAATGAGAAGCCCATGCACCACAACGAAGCGTAGCCCCCGCTTGCTGCAACTAGAGAAAGCCTGCACACAGCAAATAAGATCCAATGCAGCTAAAAAATTAATTAATTAATTTTAAAAATCTTATATGCATGTGTCTACATCTGTTTTTCCTGTTGTACCTGTGGAATTGGGTTGGGAAGGGAGGCTAGAACTTGTATTTAATTTATCATCTTGATCCAGTTATTAATTAATACAAATCTTTTCTGTAATTTCAGTGGGACCAATGCAACACTTTCTAAATCATATTATTATTGAGAGTTTTTTCCTCTTTATGAAAGTAGTATTACTTGTCCAAAATGGGACTTTGGAAAATAAAAACTGTTCAGAAATTTACTTTTAATAATTGCTGAATTAAGTGTTAATAATGCTTACCCCAAACTGCAGTTTACTTAGTGCCGCTTAGGCTGTCTTCCTTCAGACAAATGCTGAATCCCTTTCTTTGAACTTTTACTCTTTTAATTTTCTAAATTAGTAGGGGCCATCTCCATGTTTCCCAAAGTATTTCTGGCTCTGTATATTAATGTCTTGTATTAGTTATTATAAGAAATTTATTTTTAGAATACTCAGAATACAGCAGCAGTTAATTCTGATTTTTGAGGGGAGGGATGGGAGGACAAGAAGAGGGAAGAATGATTTTATAGCCAGCTGTGGCCTGATGTTAACAATTTTTAGAGTTTGAATTTGAAATAATTTTGAGGTCCATTGTAAATTTCTGTGTGCTTATGTAATGTAAGAAACTGGATTTGGTAATATATTTCTGTAAATGTAAGTGCCTAGACATCTTGTTTTTCTGTTTATCATGCGTGTTAGGCATCTTAAACTCTCTTAGATAATATAAGCATAAATGAAACTTTCCATTTTAAGATCATAGGGTTTAAGTAACCTTTTTTAGTGAATTGGTGCATATGAGGGTTATTTCCTTCATATTTTAATTTTCAGTTGTCAAAGGTGCTATAATAAAAAATATTCTAGGATGGAAGTTTAATATTCTGCTGTTTTATTTATCTGAAGTCTAAATAGTATTTTTAAAGAAAGGGGAAGGCTTAATTCCTATAAGTTGAATACTTCAGGTTTAGTCTGATATGATACTATTAACAGAAGTATACATAGCATTCTATTTTTTTTACATTTTTATTGGAGTATAATTGCTTTACAATGGTGTGTTAGTTTCTGCTTTATAACAAAGTGAATCAGTTATACATATACATATGTCCTCATATATCTTCCCTCTTGTGTCTCCCTCCCTCCCACCCTCCATATACCACCCTTCTAGATGGTCACAAAGCACCGAGCTGATCTCCCTGTGCTACGCGACTGCTTCCCACTAGCTATCTATTTTACATTTGGTAGTGTATATATGTCCATATACGCACTACCACTCTCTCACTTTGTCCCAGCTTACCCTTCCCCCTCCCCATGTACTCAAGTCCATTCTCTAGTAGGTCTGTGTCTTTATTCCCATCTTGCCCCAGGTTCCTCATCACCTTTTTTTTTTTTTTTTTTTTAGATACCATATATATGTGTTAGCATATGGTATTTGGTTTTCTCTTTCTGACTTACTTCACTCTGTGTGACAGACTCTAGGTCTATCCACCTCACTACAAATAACTCAATTTCATTTCTTTTCATGGCTGAGTAATATTCCATTGTATATATGTGCCACATCTTCTTTATCCATTCATCTGTTGATGGATACTTAGGTTGCTTCCATGTCCTCGCTATCGAAATAGTGCTGCAATGAACATTGTGGTACATGACACTTTTTGAATTATGGTTTTCTCAGGGTATATGCCCAGTAGTGGGATTGCTGGGTTGTGTGGTAGTTCTATTTTTAGTTTTTTAACGAACCTCCATACTGTTCTCCATAGTGGCTGTATCAATTTACACTCCCACCAACAGTGTATGAGGGTTCCCTTTTCTCCACACCCTCTCCAGCATTTATTGTTTGTAGATTTTTTGATGATGGCCATTCTGACCGGTGTGAGATGATACAGCATTGTAGTTTTGATTTGTATTGCTCTAATGATTAATGATGTTGAGCATTCTTTCATATGTTTGTTGGCAATCTGTATATCTTCTTTGGAGAAATGTCTATTTAGGTCTTCTGCCCGTTTTTGGATTCGGTTGTTTGTTTTTTTGATATTGAGCTGCATGAGTTGCTTGTATGTTTTGGAGATTAATCCGTTTTCAGTTGCTTCATTTGCAAATGTTTTCTCGCATTCTGAGGGTTGTCTTTTGGTCTTGTTTATGGTTTCCTTTGCTGTGCAAAAGCTTTTAAGTTTCATTAGGTCCCATTTGTTTACTTTGTTTTTATTGCCATTTCTCTAGAAGGTGGGTCAAAAAGGATCTTGCTGTGATTTATGTTATAAAGTGTTCTGCCTATGTTTTCCTCTAAGAGTTTGATAGTGTCTGGCCTTACATTTAGGTCTTTAATCCATTTTGAGCTTATTTTTGTGTATGGTTAGGGAGTGTTCTAATGTCATTCTTTTACATGTAGCTGTCCAGTTTTCCCAACACCACTTATTGAAGAGGCTGTCCTTTCTCCACTGTGCATTCCTG
>NW_006771007.1:502989-530146 GCF_000442215.2 Lipotes vexillifer
GTGCGTGGGTTTATCTCTGTGCTTTCTATCCTGTTCCATTGATCTATCTTTCTGTTTTTGTGCCAGTACCATAGTGTCTTGATTACTGTAGCTTTGTGGTATAGTCTGAAGTCAGGGAGCCTGATTCCTCCAGCTCCGTTTTTCTCTCTCAAGATTGCTTTGGCTATTCAGAGTCTTTTGTGTTTCCATACAAATTGTGAAATTTTTTGTTCTAGTTCTGTGAAAAATGCCAGTGGTAGTTTGATAGGGATTGCATTGAATCTGTAGATTGCTTTGGGTAGTAGAGTCATTTTCACAGTGTTGATTCTTCCAATCCAAGAACATGGTATATCTCTCCATCTATTTGTATCATCTTTAATTTCTCTCATCAGTGTCTTATAATTTTCTGCATACAGGTCTTTTGTCTCCTTACGTAGGTTTATTCCTAGATATTTTATTCTTTTTCTTGCAGTGGAAAATGGGATTTAATTTAATTCCACTTTCAGATTTTTCAGCATTAGTGTATAGGAATGCCAGAGATTTCTGTGCATTAATTTTGTATCCTGCTACTTTCCCAAATTCATTGATTAGCTGTAGTAGTTCTGGTAGCATCTTTAGGATTCTCTATGTATAGTATCATGTCATCTGCCAACAGTGACAGCTTTACTTCTTCTTTTCCAATTTGGATTCCTTGTACTTCTTTTTCTTCTCTGATTGCTGTGGCTAAAACTTCCAAAACTATGTTGAATGATAGTGGTGACAGTGGGCAACCTTATCTTGTTCCTGATCTTAGTGGAAATGGTTTCGGTCTTTCACCATTGAGGATGATTTTGGCTGTGGGTTTGTCACGTGTGGCCTTTATGCCATAGAAAGTTCCCTCTATGCCTACTTTCTGGCGGGTTTCTATCATAAATCAGTGCTGAATTTTGTTGAAAGCTTTCTATGCATCTATTGAGTTGATCATATGGTTTTTCTCCTTCAATTTGTTAATATGGTGTATCACATTGATTGCTTTGTGTATATTGAAGAATCCTTGTGTTCCTGGGATAAACCCCACTTGATCATGGTGTATGATCCTTTTAATGTGCTGTTGGATTCTGTTTGCTAGCATTTTGTTGAGGATTTTTGCATCTAAATTCATCAGTGATATTGGACTGTAGTTTTTTTTTGTGACATCTTTGTCTGGTTTTTGTATCAGAGTGATGGTGGCCTTGTAGAATGAGTTTGGGAGTGTTCCTCCCTCTGCTATATCTTGGAAGAGTTTGAGAAGGATAGGCGTTAGCTCTTCTCTAAATGTTTGATAGAATTCGCCTGTGAAGCCATCTGGTCCTGGGCTTTTGTTTGTTGGAAGATTTTTAATCACAGTTTCAATTTCAGTGCTTGTGATTGGGCTGTTCATATTTTCTGTTTCTTCCTGGTTCAGTCTTGGGAGGTGGTGCCTTTCTTCGAATTTTTCCATTTTTTCCAGGTTGTCCATTTTACTGGCATAGAGTTGCTTGTAGTAATCTCTCATGATCCTTTGTATTTCTGTAGTTTTAGTTGTTACTTCTCCCTTTTCATTTCTAATTCTATTGATTTGAGTCTTCTCCCTTTTTTTCTTGATGAGTCTGGCTAATGGTTTATCAATTTTGTTTATTTTCTCAAAGAACCAGCTTTTAGTTTTATTGACCTTTGCTATCGTTTCCTTCATTTCTTTTTCATTTATTTCTGATTTGAGCATTATGATTTCTTTCCTTCTGCCAACTTGGGGTTTTTTTGTTCTTCTTTCTCTAATTGCTTTAGGTGTAAGGTTAGGTTGTTTATTTGAGATGTTTCTTATTTTTTAAGGTAGGCTTGTATAGCTATAAACTTCCCTCTTAGAACTGTTTTTGCTGCATCCTGTAGGTTTTGGGTCGTCGTGTTTTCATTGTCATTTGTTTCTAGGTATTTTTTGATTTCCTGTTTGATTTCTTCAGTGATCTCTTGGTTATTTAGTAGTGTATTGTTTAGCCTCCATTTGTTTGTATTTTTTATAGATTTTTTCCCATAATTGATATCTAGTCTCATAGCGTTGTGGTCAGAAAAGATACTTGATACGATTTCAATTTTCCTAAATTTACTAAGGCTTGATTTGTGACCCAAGATATGATCTATCCTGGAGAATGTTCCATGAGCACATGTGAAGAAAATGTATTCTGTTGTTTTTGGATGGAATGTCCTATAAATATCAATTAAGTCCATGTCATTTAATGTGTCATTTAAAGCTTGTGTTTCCTTATTGATTTTCATTTTGGATGATCTGTCCATTGGTGAAAGTGGGGTGTTAAAGTCCCCTACTATGATTGTGTTACTGTCGATTTCCCCTTTTATGGCTGTTAGTATTTGCCTCATGTGTTGAGCTGCTTCTATGTTGGATGCATAAATATTTGCAGTTTTTATATCTTCTTCTTGGAGTGATTCCTTGATCATTATGTAGTGTCCTTCTTTGTCTCTTGTAATAGTCTTTGTTTTAAAGTCTATTTTGTGTGATATGAGTATTGGTATTCCAGCTTTCTTTAGATTTCCATTTGCATGGAATATCTTTTTCTATCTGCTCACTTTCAGTCTGTATATCTCCCAGGTCTGAAGTGGGTCTCTTTTAGGCAGCATATATATGGGTCTTGTTTTTGTATCCATTCAGCCAGTCTGTGTCTTTTGGTTGGAGCATTTAATCCATTTACATTTTAGGTAATTATCCATATGTATGTTCCTGTTCCCATTTTCTCAGTTGTTTTGGGTTTGTTATTGTAGGTCTTTACTTCTCTTGTGTTTTCTGCCTAGAGAAGTTCCTTTAGGATATAGCATTCTGTTTTTGATTACTGATTAGTCCATACAAGAAACTCCAATGATAGAAACAATTGCTCCACCTCACCTAAATTACTACCATTTTGGTTTTCCTCTTTTTGTCTGCATTAGGAGATGTCCCCAGATGCTTCACTTCCAGGGGATCCAGAGGCCTATCCTGCTGCTGTGTCAAGCGGTGGAGCCATTCATCTGCAGACAGGAGGTGGATATTTTGGCCTAAGCTTTACTTGTCCTAGTCTCAAAAATCCTATTAGCAAGAAATCCTGGACTCGCAAATTAAAAAGCTGGGCATACAGGCTACGGCAGTCAACCAGCTTTTTCAAGAGATCAAAAGTCCGTCAAGGTAGTGTGCTTACAGTCAGGGACATAGACTAGGTAACATCATTTTTCATTTACTTCTGTTTCTTTTTGTTGTTGTTCATACACAAATCTTGCCACTTTTTCCATGTAGCCCATGTATGTGACACGTCCCATTAATGCCATTGCCATTTTATTTTTCCTTTCGTAACTAATTTGGTTTTAAAGTATTCATTTCATATAGATACTAAGTCTCGGGATAAATCTTGCAATGTCTGATTCAGAATTAGGGACTTCTACAATGTTGCTTATTGCATTAACACTTTTTTAATTGTCTAGCAGGAGTTAAGCTTTTTCTACTTTTCTTCATTTTTAGTAATGTAAACAAATGTTGTCTTAACAAGCAATTTTCTCCTTTCTGCTTACAATTTGGCAAAACTTGCAGTGGATACAGAAGATACGAGATCAGCAGTTGCTCCTGACCCCATTCCTCTGACAGGAGAGTCCACAGCTGATGCTAGGGCTTTCAGTAGATGTAAAGCAATGAGTGGATCATTTCAGCGGGGTCGGTTCCAGGTTTGTGTCTTTGGTTAAATCATTATCTACAAAGGCATTATAAAAGGTAACAGCATTGAAGATCTCGGTCTGTAGATGGTAATTATTTTAAATGTAGATCATTATCATATTTAATTTTTCCCCTTATATGCATCCTGTCACCTTCTGTAGCCATCCACTAAAGGCGAGTCTAAAGAAATGATGATTTTAGTAGCTGGACGGGAGCACAGAAATGGGTCATCATTTTTTGGTGGGTGGTTAGGTCATCTTTTTTATAAATCTAATTTCATGTCCTTTAGAATCTTGGCAATTGAATTTTTTTCTTTTCTTTTTTTTTTTCTGCGGTACGCGGGCCTCTCACTGTTGTGGCCTCTACCGTTGCGGAGCACAGGCTCTGGACGCGCAGGCTCAGCGGCCATGGCTCACGGGCCCAGCCGCTCCACGGCATGTGGGATCTTCCCGGACCGGGGCATGTACCCGCATCCCCTGCATTGGCAGGTGGACTCTCAACCACTGCGCCACCAGGGAAGCCCTCATTTTTTGTTTTATTTGAAGTATAGATGATTAACAATATTGTGTTAGTTTTAGGTGTACATATGGAATGTTTTTTAATTGCAGAATTTTATTTGAGCAATATGAAGCCAATTCTCTTTGCAAAGGGCCCAATTGCAAAGCTTTTAATATGGCAAGTATAGATGGGATTTTTTAGTTTTGGTATTATCAGTGTTTGTACATTACAGAAGACCATCCAATTGTCTGTGCCATATATTGATATTGAATTTCTTTGTGGGTTTACTCTTTGGTTAGGCAGAGCCAGCCACCTTTGCCTTTTTGTATTTCAGGTGATTACAGTTCCTCAGCAGCAGTCAGTGAAAGTGACATCTTCTGGAATAGAACACATACCAGCATTCAATAAAATGACAAGCCAGCCTAGTGAAGAAGCTTCAGGCTTTACTAAAACAGCAAAGTCTCAATTGGTAGAAATGGAACCTGCCACACACAATCCGCAGCCTTCACTTTCTTCTCAGAAGTTACAAGCTCTTCAGGAAACCTTAAAAGAAGATAAAAGAATTCCCAAACAAGCTGACAACTTCTCATCTTTCAGTATGGCTTGTGAGACTGATGTATCTTTGATGACTCCAGAAAAGGAATTGGAAGAAAATTCAGCCACAGGAAGTAGCATGCAGTCTGGATCTGAACTGTTGTTTAAAGAGAGAGAGATACTTACTGCTGGGATACAGCCTACCTCTAATAGTGAATTTTCAGCCACTCTTTGTGGCAGAGGGAAATCAGTGGCAAAGACTGGTCCAGAGAGAGGAAAGTGCTTACCACTCCGTGAAGAAAAAGGCTATGTTCAAACACAGAGCTCACTATTCTATTCACCATCTTCCCCAATGAGCAGTGATGATGAGTCAGAAGTAGAGGATGAGGACTTAAAGGTGGAGCTTCAAAGATTACGAGAAAAGTAAGGACTGCTTCTCTTTTGTCACAAATTTGATTGCCTTGGGTTTTATAGAACTAAGTATTTGATTGGTAACTAATTTTGGATTGGTGACATTTTAATGATGGAAAAAAATTTATGGTTGAAAACTACAAAGATAGCATCAGATCCCACAGGCTAAGGGCTCAGTCCCACAAGACTGCCCCCTTTCAGATGCCCATCACGAGTCCAGGTAGTGTTACCTATGCTTCTTACCAACCTGTTATAAATAAGAGGTTCCCACAAACCCCTCCCCAGGTTTGATTACCTTGCTAGAGTGGCTTACAGAGCTCAGGAAAACAGTTTCCTTACTGGATTATTGGTTTATTATAAACGGATACAACTCAAGAACAGCCAGATGGCAAGGTATAGGGGAAGGGGCATGGAACTTCATGGCCACCCAGAAGTGCCACTCTCCCAGCACCTCATGTCTTCACTGACCTAGAAGCTCTTAGAACCCCTGTAGTTCACAGATTTTTATGGAAGCTTCATTACATAGGCATGATTGATTAAATCGTTGGCCATTGGTGATTAATTCAACTTCCATCCTTGTTCCCCTCCTTAGAGGTACCCATCCTTAGGGGCTATCCAAAAGTCACTTCGTGATCAGAGGGGCTTGTTTTGAATAATGAGACACTCCTTTTACCTTTATCACCCTGGAACTATTTCAGGAACTGGAGCTATTTGAGGACAAAAGACCAAATATTATAACAAAAGATTCTCCCATTGCTCTTATCACTTAGGAAGTTACAAGGGTTTTAGGAGCTGTGTGCCAAGAACAGGGACAAAGACCAAATATATCTTTTTTATTATAAAACATAATATCACAACAGTAAAAATGCACACAAACCAGTCTCCTATTTCTCATGCCCTAATCTCATTTCTCAGAGGCGACCACTATGAACTATTTGGTATATATCTTGCCTGTCATTTTTCTTGCATTTAAAAATATATAGTTTTTGAGTTTTATAAAAGTGGGATCATAATATATGTTACTCTACAATTTTTTGACTTAACATTGTCTCCTCTTCATATTCATGTCTGTACAAATAATCTTTATTCCATACATTGGAATAGCATACAGCCATTTTAAGTTTATTTAATCTCTCCTTAATGGGCATTTCAGTTTTATCCCATATTTTGCTTATGTAAAAAATGTTGAAGGCAACATCCTTATATTTTTACATACTTATGTTAGTATTTTTGTAGGATAGATACCTAAAAGTGGAATTGCTGTGTTAAAAGGTTTGTACATTTAAAATTGTCATCCAGTGTAGATATAGCATTTTACACACCAAACAGAAATATGTGAAAGTGCCTGTTTTCCCACTCCTTAACAAGATTAGACTGGATATTATTGATTCTTTTCATTTTATTCCAATCAGATGAATAAAAAATAGTTTTAAAAATCTGTGTTCTATGTATGCTAACACATATATATGGAATCTAAAAGAAAAAAAGGTGGTTCTGAAGAACCTAGGGGCAGGATAAGAATAAAGATGCAGACGTAGAGAATGGACTTGAGGACACAGGGAGGGGGAAGGGTAAGCTGGGACGAAGTGAGAGAGTGGCATGGACATATATACAATACCAAATGTAAAATAGATAGCTAGTGGGAAGCAGCCACATAGCACAGGGAGATCAGCTAGGTGCTTTGTGACTGCCTAGAGGGGTGGGATAGGGAGGGTGGGAGGGAGACACAAGAGGGAGGAGATATGGGGATGCATGTATATGTATAGCTGATTCACTTTGTTATACAGCAGAAACTAACACACCATTGTAAAGCAATTATACTGCACTTAAGATGTTAAAAAATTTGTGTTCTAATTAATACTAAGGATGTGCATCATCTCATATTTATTGGCTACTTGTATTTCCTCTTCTTTGGAGTCACATTTTCATATTCTTTCCCCCTTTTTCTATAAAGTTGTTTCTTTTTTTCTTATTGATTTTTAGGAGCTATTTATATATTCTGAATATTAATCTTTTACTATATGTTACAAATTTTTTTCCTGTTTATACTTGCAACATATAATAAAGAAAAGGTTAATATTATCAGTACTATGAGACTTTAATTTTTTTTTTTTTGTGGTACGTGGGCCTCTCACTGTTGTGGCCTCTACTGTTGTGGAGCACAGGCTCCGGACACACAGGCTCAGTGGCCATGGCTCATGGGCCCAGCTGCTCTGCAGCATGTGGGATCTTCCTGGACTGGGGCATGAACCTGTGTCCCCTGCATTGGCAGGCGAACTCTCAACCACTGCGCCACCAGGGAAGCCCGAGACTTTAATTTTTTAAATTATTTTTTTACTGTATTGAAGTTTTAGAAATTCGTTTTTGTCAATTTATTGAGATTTTTGTTTATGTCTGATTAGTTTAATGTCATACTTGAAGGCATTGAAAATCTAAAATTGTGAAAATATTCTGTATTTCCACATTCTTAATCTAAATTCCTTGTTAAACTTTACTTGTACTGGTGGAGTTCCTTGGCTCATCTGTATGGTGCCTGTGCCATTAAAATGCTTTCTGCATGATTTTCCTTCAGACACATTCAGGAGGTGGTGAATCTTCAAACCCAGCAGAATAAGGAGTTACAGGAGCTCTATGAACGCCTTCGGGCAATTAAAGATAGCAAAGTCCAATCATCAGAGATTCCTCTACCACCTGCATCACCACGTAGACCAAGATCTTTCAAAAGCAAACTTCGAAGCCGTCCCCAGTCCTTGACACATGTGGACAGTGGCACAGTTGCAACAGGTAAATCAATCTTAAAAGTGATTAAAAAAAACTGGTCAAAGATCAGCAAAATTAGAAAAATAACAATAATTAACTTATTTTTTTATTAAGCTAAGGTGATTTAAAGAAGTATACATTATTCTGAGGTTCTTTTCCACTTTGTTGGTGCTGAATGTTCTTTTATGAAATAATGATGAGGATAGGTAATAGATTTTGGAGAGCAGATGAGTGTTATGTTTTCATTTGGAAAACAAATACCTGGAAACCCAGTTTAAATCGCCAAAATAAGTTTTTGAAATGTTGGTAGTCAATGGGAACTGCTGGTCTAGCATTTGGAGTTTGTTGAGGAGTTTATTGCTTAACAAAGATAATCTTAAAAGTAAAGTTATGTTCTATCTGATGTAAGAGATCTTCATTTATTACGAGACTATTAGAAAAACTGTACATCTTTGAATTTGTAAAAAGAGCAGATCAGTCTCAACTTAATAAAGAAGTTGTTAATCAGGTCAGACTTACTTGGTTACTTGTGCATAGTCAAGGTGGGGTTGAGGGTGAACTGTAAGGGTATATGTGAGATCTCAACAGAATTTGTGATAGGCAGAAAAATGGTCCCCCCCGCAAAGACATCCATGTGCAAATCCCTGCAACCTGTGACTATGTTCAATTATATGGCAAAGGGTAATTGAGGTTGTAGATGGAATTTAAGATGCTAATCAACATTTTAAAATAGGGAGATATCCTGGATTATCTGAGTGGGCCCAGTGTAATCACAAGGGTCCTCTAAAGTAGAAGAGAGAGGCAGAAGAAAGGATCAGAGAAAAGGTATGAGGAAGGAAGCAGTGTCAGAGAGATGCAGCATTGCTGGCTTTGAAGATGGAGGAGAAGGGCCACAAACCAAGGAATTCAGGCAACCCGTAGAAGCTGGAAAAGGCTGGGGAAGTTTGAAAAAACAAGGTTTATTATTCACAGGTCCTGGGGAGTACACATCGTGCGGGCCAAATAGCAAGAGGTTTGGTCAGGAGGTGGGAAACTGGAGTACATACTAGGGAGCAAGAGCGCACACTAGCAGATCTGGGGTTCTTACTTTATTCTGGTTGAGGGTGGGGTACCTAGGGTTTCACAGGTTCACTGTTTATTGAGAGTAACAGCGGGAATTGAAGGACAGGGAAGGAAAAGCAGGGTCACTCAAATGATCAGTTATCTAGGTCAACCAGGGCTTTCTAAAAGGGAAACTTCATGGGTGAGGTGGCCTGGCTCTTTATATAGTTGTATAGCTGACAATGGGTTTATTTGAGATGGATTTCTTTGAAATGTATACCTCAGCAATCAAAAGCTTAATGTCAGGCACTTACTTATTAGAATCAAAAAAGCTAATTGTCAGGCACTTACACCACACTCCTTCTTTCTAATCAACCATGTGATCTCATGGTAAAAACATGCCTTTTGAGATTGGTTTTTTGACTCATAACATTGTCTTTGGGATTATTTAAGTTATTTTGTGTTATAATAGCTTATTCCTTTTAGTTGCTGAGTAATATTCCATGCTATGGATGTACCACAGCTTGTTTTTTTTTTCTTTTTCAACATCTTTATTGGATTAAAATTGCTTTACAATGGTGTGTTTCTGCTTTATAACAAAGTGAATCAGTTATACATATACATATGTCCCCATATCTCTTCCCTCTTGCATCTCCCTCCCTCCCACCCTCCCTATCCCACCCTTCTAGGTGGTCACAAAGCACTGAGCTGATCTCCCTCTGCTATGCAGCTGCTTCCCACTAGCTATCTATTTTACATTTGGTAGTGTATATATGTCCATGCCACTCTCTCACTTTGTCCCAGCTTACCCTTCCTCCTCCCCGTATCCTCAAGTACATTCTCTAGTAGGTCGGCATCTTTATTCCTGTCTTCCCCCTAGGCTCTTCTGATCATTTTTTTCTTACTTCTTTTTTTTTTTAGATTCCATATATATATATATATTAGCATACAGTATTTGTTTTTCTCTTTCTTACTTACTTCACTCTGTATAACAGTCTCTAGTTCCATCCACCTCACTATAAATAACTCAGTTTTGTTCCTTTTTATGGCTGAGTAATATTCCATTGTACATATGTGCCACATCTTCTTTATCCATTCATCTGTTGATGGACACTTAGGTTGCTTCCATGTCCTGGCTATTGTAAATAGAGCTGCATTGAACATTTTGGTACATGACTCTTTTTGAATTACAGTTTTCTCAGGGTATATGCCCAGTAGTGGGATTGCTCGGTCATATGGTAGTTCTATTTTTAGTTTTTTAAGGAACCTCCACACTGTTCTCCATAGTGGCTGTACCAATTTACATTCCCACCAAAGTGCAAGAGGGTTCCCTTTTCTCCACACCCTCTCCAGCATTTATTGTTTGTAGAATTTTTGATGATGGCCATTCTGACTGGTGTGAGATTATATCTCATGGTACTTTTGATTTGCATTTCTCTAATGATTAATGATGTTGAGCATTCTTTCATGTGTTTGCTGGCAATCTGTATATCTTCTTTGAAGAAATGTCTATTTAGGTCTTCCGCCCATTTTTGGATTGGGTTTTTTGTTTTTTTGATATTGAGCTGCATGAGTTGCTTGTATGTTTTGGAGATTAATCCGTTTTCAGTTGCTTCATTTGCAAATGTTTTCTCACATTCTGAGGGTTGTCTTTTGGTCTTGTTTATGGTTTCCTTTGCTGTGCAAAAGCTTTTAAGTTTCATTAGGTCCCATTTGTTTACTTTGTTTTTATTTCCATTTCTCTAGGAGGTGGGTCAAAAAGGATCGTGCTGTGATTTATGTCATAGAGTGTTCTGCCTATGTTTTCCTCTAAGAGTTTGATAGTGTCTGGCCTTACATTTAGGTCTTTAATCCATTTTGAGTTTATTTTTGTGTATGGTGTTAAGGATTGTTCTAATTTCATTCTTTCACATGTAGCTGTCCAGTTTTCCCAGCACCACTTATTGAAGAGGCTGTCTTTTCTCCACTGTATTCTTGCCTCCTTTGTCAAAGATAAGGTGATCATATGTGTGTGGGTTTACCTCTGGGCTTTCTGTTGTGTTCCATTGATCTATATTTCTGTTTTTGTGCCAGTACCATACTGTCTTGATTACTATAGCTTTGTAGTATAGTCTGAAGTCAGGGAGCCTGATTCCTCCAGCTCCGTTTTTTCTTTCTCAAGATTGCTTTGGCTATTCGGGGTCTTCTGTGTTTCCACAAAAATTGTGAAGTTTTGTGTTCTACTTCTGTGAAAAATGCCATTGGTAGTTTGTTAGGGATTGCATTGAATCTGTAGATTGCTTTGGGTAGTAGAGTCACTTTCACAATGTTGATTCTTCCAATCCAAGAACATGGTATATCTCTCCATCTATTTGTATCATCTTTAATTTCTTTCATCAGTACCTTATAGTTTTCGGCATACAGGTGTTTTGTCTCCTTAGGTAGATTGATTCCTAGGTATTTTATTCTTTTGTTGCAGTGGTAAATGGGAGTGTTTCCTTAATTTCTCTTTCAGATTCTTCAACATTAGTGTATAGGAATGGAAGAGATTTCTGTGCATTAATTTTGCAACCTGCCACTTTACCAAATTCATTGACTAGCTCTAGTAGTTTTTTGGTAGCATCTTTAGGATTCTCTATGTATGGTTTCATGTCACCTGCAATCAGTAACAATTTTACTTCTTTTCTGATTTGGATTCCTTTTATTTCTTTTTCTTCCCTGATTGCTGTGGCTAAAACTTCCAAAACTATGTTGAATAGTAATGGTGAGAGTGGGCAACCTTGTCTTGTTCCTGATCTTACTGGAAATGGTTTCAGTTGTTCACCATTGAGAACAATGTTAGCTGTAGGTTTGTCATACATGGCCTTTGTTATGTTGAGGTAAGTTCCCTCTATGCCTACTTTCTGGAGGGCCTTTATCATAAATTGGTGTTGAATTTTGTCAAAAGCTTTTTTCTCCATCTATTAAGATGATCATATGGTTTTTCTCCTTCAGTTTGTTAAAATGGTGTATCACATTGATTGATTTGCATATATTGAAGAATACTTGCATTCCAGGGATAAACCCCACTTGATCACGGTGTATGATCCTTTTAATATGCTGCTGGAATCTGTTTGCTAGTATTTTGTTCAGGATTTTTGCATCTATGTTCATCAGTAATATTGGCCTGTAGTTTTCTTTCTTTGTGACATCTCTCTCTGATTTTGGTATCAGGGTGATGGTGGCCTCATACAATGAGTTTGGGAGTGTTTCTACCTCTGCTATAGTTTGGAAGAATTTGAGAAGGATAGGTGTTTGCTCTTCTCTAAATATTTGATAGAATTCTCCAGTGAAGACATCTAGTCCTCCTGGGCTTTTGTTTCTTGGAAGATCTTTTAATCTCAGTTTCAGTGCTTTTGATTGGTCTGTTTATATTTTCTGTTTCATTCTGGTTCAGTCTCGGAAGATTATGCTTTTCTAGGAATTTGTCCATTTCTTCCAGGTTGTCCATTTATTGGCATGTAGGTGCTTGTAGTAATCTCTCCTGATTCTTTGTATGTCTGCAGTGTCAGTTGTTACATCTCCTTTTTAATTTGTAATTCTATTGATTTGAGTCTTCTCCCTTTTTTTCTTGATGAGTCTGGCTAATGGTTTATCAATTTTGTTTATCTTCTCAAAGAACAAGCTTTTAGTTTTATTGATCTTTGCTATTGTTTCCTTCATTTCTTTTCCATTTATTTCTGATATGATCTTTATGATTTCTTTCCTTCTGCTAACTTTGGGGTTTTTTCTTCTCCTTTCTCTAATTGCTTTAGGTATAAGGTTAAGTTGTTTATTTAAGATGTTTCTTGAGGTAGGATTGTTTTGCTATAAACTTCCATCTTAGAACTGCTTTTGCTGCATCACATAGGTTTTAGGTCGTTGTGTTTTCATTGTCATTTGTTTCTAGGTATTTTTGATTTCCTCTTTGATTTCTTCAGTGATCTCTTGGTTATTTAGTAGTGTATTGTTTAGCCTCCATTTGTTTGTATTTTTTACCGATTTTTTCCTGTAATTGCTATCTAGTCTCATAGTGTTGTGGTCGGAAATATTACTTGATACGATTTCAGTCTTAAATTTACCAAGGCTTGATTTGTGACCCAAGATATGATCTATCCTGGAGAGTGTTCCATAAGCACTTGAGAAGAAAGTGTATTCTGTTGGTTTTGGATGGAATGTCCTATAAATATCAATTAAGTCCATCTCATTTAATGTATCATTTAAAGCTTGTGTTTCCTTATTGATTTTCATTTTGGATGATCTGTCCATTGGTGACAGTGGGGTGTTAAAGTCCCCTGTTGTGATTGTGTTACTGCTGATTTCCCCTTTTATGGCTGTTAGTATTTGCCTTATGTATTGAGGTGCTCCTATGCTGGGTGCCTAAATATGTATAAGTGTTATATCTTCTTCTTGGATTGATGCTTTGATCATTATGTAGTGTCATTCTGTGTCTCTTGTCTATTTTGTCTGATGTGAGAATTGCTACTCGAGCTTTCTTTTGATTTCCATTTGCATGGAATATCTTTTCCCATCCCCTCACTTTCAGTCTGTATGTGTCCCTAGGGCTGAAGTGGGTCTACTGTAGGCAGCATATATACGGTTCTTGTTTTTGTATCCATTCAGGCGGTCTGTGTCTTTCTGTTGGAGCATTTAATCCATTTACATTTAAGGCAGTTATCGATATGTATGTTCCTATTACCATTTTCTTAACTGTTTGGGGTTTGTTATTATAGGTCTTTTCCTTCTCTTGTGTTTCCTGCCTAGAGACATTCATTTAGCATTTGTTGTAAAACTGGTTTGCTGGTGGTGAATCCTCTTAGATTTTGCTTGTCTGTACAGGTTTTAATTTCTCCTTCGAATCTGAATGAGATCCTTGCTGGGTAGAGTAATCTTGGTTGTAGGTTTTTCCCCTTCATCACTTTAAATATGTCCTGCCACTCTCTTGTGGCTTGCAGAGTTTCTGCTGAAAGATCAGCTGTTAACATTATGGGGATACCCTTGTGTGTTATTTGTTGTTTTTCCCTTGCTGCTTTTAGAATTTTTTCCATTTAATATCTTTATCTTGGTCCTTCATCTGCTGTGTGTTTCTCTGTCTTCTCATTTTGCTTAACTTACCGTGTTTGGGGTCTCCTTTTCACAGGCCACAGGTTCATAGTGTCTGTTGTTTTTGGTGTCTGCCCCCAGTGGCTAAGGTTGGTTCAGTGGGTTTTGTAGGCTTCCTGGTGAGGGGACTGGTGCCTGCATTCTGGTGGATGAGGCTGGATCTTGTCTTTCTGGTGGGCAGGACCGTGTCTCGTGGTGTGTTTTGGGGTGTCTATGACCTTATTATGATTTTAGGCAGCCTCTCTACTAATGGGTGGGGTTGTGTTCCTCTTTTGCTAGTTTTTTGGCATAGGGTATCCAGCACTGTAACTTGCTGGTCATTGAGTGAAGCTGGGTCTTAGCGTTGAGATGTAGGTCTCTCGGAGAGCTTTTGCCATTTGATATTATGTGGAGCCCAGAGGTCTTTGTTGGACCAATGTCCTGAACTCCGCTCTCCCATCTCAGAGGCACAGGCCTGACAGCTGGCACCAAGACCCTGTCAGCCACACGGCTCAGAGGAAAAGGGAGGACAAAAAAGGAAGAAAGAAAAAAATAATAAAATAAAGGTATTAAAAAATATATATATTATTAAAATTAAAAAATTTTTAAATTCATAAAAAAATGAAAGAAAGAAAGAAAGAGCAACCAAACCATTAAAGGAATCCACCAATGATAACAAGCGCTAAAAACTATGCTAAAAAAAAAAAGGGACAGACAGAACCCTAGGACAAATGGTAAAAGCAAAGCTATACAGACAAAATCAAAGAAGTATATACATGCACACTCACAAAAAGAGAAAAAGGAAAACAGTATATATTTCTATATATTACAAAATTAAAAAGGAAGAGAGCAACCAAATCAATAAACAAATCTACCAATGGTAATAAACTCTAAATATTAAACTAAGATAAACGTAAAACCAGAAACATAGTACATGCAGAAAGGAAACCCGAAGTCTACAGTTGCTTCCAAAGTCCCCCGCTTCAATTTTGGGATGATTTGTTATCCATTCAGGTATTCCAGAGATGCAGGGTACATCGAGTTGATTTTGGATATTTAATCTGCTGGCTCCATGCCGGCTAGCTGTGGTGCACTAGTCCCCTTCAGGCTGTTCACGCAGCCAACCCCAGTTCTCTCCCTGGGATCTGACCTCCAAATCTGGAGTCTCAGCTCCCAGCCCCCACCCCCATCCCTGCCCTGGTGGGTGAGCAGAGAAGCCTGTCAGCCTGGTGAGTGCTGGTCGGCACTGATCCTCTGTGCGAGAATCTCTCTGCTTTGCCCTCTGCACCCCTGTTGCTGTGCTCTCCTCCATGGCTCCGAAGCTTCCCCCCCGCCACCCCCCATCTCCACCAGTGAAGGGGCTTCCTAGTGTCTGGAAACTTTTCCCCCTTCACAGCTCCCTCCCAATGGTGCAGGCCCTGTCCCTACTCTTTTGTCTCTGTTTTCTCTTTTTTCTTTTGCCCTACCCAGGTACATGGGGAGTTTCTTGCCTTTTGGGAAGCCTGAGGTCTTCTGCCAGTGTTCAGTCGGTGTTCTGTAGGAGTTGTTCCACATGTAGATGTATTTCTGATGTATTTGTGGGGAGGAAGGTGATCTCCACATCTTACTCCTCTGCCATCTTGAAGGTCTCTCTGTTTATTTGTTTAGTGATTTTCCTTTACTAATTCTGTATTCCCTGAGTTCTTTGCTAGCCATTGAGTTCTTTGCTAGGTAAAAAATTTCTAAAAATATTTTTAAAGCCTGGTATGCTAGGGTTCACACCTGGGCCAGTACAGTTAGTGGTGAACCAATAATTCGTCAGAATATTTTATTAAATGCCTTGTCTGGTTGTCATCATCAAGAAAATCTCTGTGAGAAGGCACACCTTCAGGCTTCAGTTTGCAAGATATCCTTTGAATTTACTTCCTGCTTGCCCAGGAACTCAAATCCAGCCAGAATTGAATGATTAGTCCATTCTCCTTTTTCAGGTCTTTCCTGGCATGGCAGAGATTTATATTCCCAGGAATATGTCAGAGGTTTTCAAATTTTCCTATAGTCATTTAGTTGTCCTAACATTGTTTTTAAATTCTAGACCAGGATCTTATTTGCCCAAACTGAAATCATAGCCTTAAGCATCTGATTTGTGGCCAGAACTTTCCTATTGTTTCAGTAATGCTCTGGAGGTAGCCCCCTACCTCTTCCCACCCCTCATACCCATGCCTGGCTGGGCTGAGCTGAACTCTGAGTGAAATCAAATATCCACCACACTAATAATACAGGTTTTCCCAGGTTGTTTCAAGTTCAGACAAAATATTGACTGTGCTCTGGGGATAGTGCTTTTAAGGGAGCTCAAAAAGAGGTCTGTTTTCTCCATTGTCTGCAGTGTTCCTGGCTTTTGGCTACCACAACACTGAGCTGGGGCGAAAGGGGTATGGGAATTACGACAAGTTAAAAATGTCACAGACCTCAGTAGTTTGTCCTGGGTTAATGATTTTTATTTTGTTCTTTGTCGTTGGATAATTGTCAGAGTTCTGAAATGGTTCGTTTTAGTTGTTTTGCCCATATTTTCATTGTCTTAAGAGCAAATTCACCTAGGTCCTTGCACTGCATTTTTTGAAGGCATTCTCCTCCCTCTTTTTCTATTTTCTGAAAAAGTTTGTGTTGAATTAGTATTATTTCTTCTTTAAATGTCTAGAAGAATTTTCCAGTGAAACCATGTGGGCTCAGAGATTTATTTTTTTAGAGGTTTTTAACTGCAAATTCAAATTCTTGAATAGTAGTTATACGATTATGCAGGTTATAAATTTCCTGTTGGCTGAGTTTTGGTAGCTTGTGGATTTTGTAGATGAAACTTGGTCCATTTCATCTACGTTGCTGAATCCTTGTGTTTAGAGTTGTTCATTATTATCTTCTTAATGTCTTGTATATCTGTAGTATTATCATCTCTTTAATTCCTGATATCTGTAATTTGCATCGTTGTTTTTCTTTGTCAGTCTTGTAGATGTTCATCAATTTTATTGATCTTTTCAAAGATCCATTTGTACTTTTATTGATTTTCTCTGTTGTTTTCCAATTTTAAATTTCATTGATTTCTGCTATTATCTTTATTATTTCCTTCCTTCTACATGCCTTGTTTTTATTTTGCTGTTTTTCTGGTGTCTTAAAATGGAAGCTTAGATTTTTGATGTGAGATCTTTCTTTTTGTAATACAAGCATTTAATGCTATACATTTTCCTTATGAGCCCTACTTTGGCTGCATCTACTAAGATTTTTAAAACTTAAGCTTTATTTTGGGGGGATATTTTTAGATTTACACAAAAATCATTAAGATAGTACAGAAAGTTTCCATATCTCTCATGCCCAGTTTCCCCAATTATTAACATCTTATACATTAGTATGGTACATTTATCACAGCTAATAAACCAATCTAGATACATGATTGTTAATCAAAATCCACATTTTACTCTGATTTCCTTAGTTTTTACTTTATATCCTTTTTCTGTCCCAGGATCACATACAGGACACCACATTATATTTAGCAGTCATGTCTCCTAGGCTCCTTTTGGCTTCAACAGTTTCTCAGAATTTCCTTGTTTTTGATGACACTGACAGTTTTGAGGAGTACCGGTCAGTTATTTTGAAGAATTTTGTTTTTGAACGTATCTTTACTTACTGGTGTTGGGCAAGAAGAAATTTTCCTCTGTCCTTCTAGGTTCTTCTGGCTGGTCTAAGAATTAAATTAACATGAAACAAATTAATAGGAGAAAATCAAACAAAAGTTTAATAACATGTATACATGGGAGACATTCACAGAAAGACAGACAAGATGAAAAGGCAGAGGGCTATGTACCAGATGAAGGAACAAGATAAAACCCCAGAAAAACAACTAAATGAAGTGATGATAGGCAACCTTCCAGAAAAGGAATTCAGAATAATGATAGTGAAGATGATCCAGGACCTCGGAAAAAGAATGGAGGCAAAGATCGAGAGGATGCAAGAACTGTTTAACAGGGCTTCCCTGGTGGCACAGTGGTTGAGAGTCTGCCAGCCGATGCAGGGGACACAGGATTGTGTGCCGGTCCGGGAAGATCCCACATGCTGTGGAGCGGCTGGGCCTGTAAGCCATGGCCGCTGAGCCTGCGCGTCCGGAGCCTGTGCTCTGCAACGGGAGAGGCCACAACAGTGAGAGGCCCGCGTACCGCAAAAAAAAAAAAAAAAAAAAGGAAATGTTTAACAAAGACCTAGAAGAACTAAAGAAAAAACGCCTAGAAGAATTAAAGAACAAACAAACAGAGATGAACAATACAATAACTGAAATGAAAACTACACTAGGAGGAATCAATAGCAGAATAACTGAGGCAGAAGAACGGATAAGTGACCTGGAAGACAGAATGGTGGAATTCACTGCTGCAGAACAGACTAAAGAAAAAAGAATGTAAAGAAATGAAGACAGCTTAAGAGATCTCTGGGACAACATTAAACACAACAACATTCGCATTATAGGGATCCCAGAAGAAGAGAGAGACAAAGGACCAGAGAAAATATTTGAAGAGATTATAGTCGAAACCTTCCCTAACATGGAAAAGGAAATAGCCACCCAAGTCCAGGAAGCGCAGCGAGTCCCATACAGGATAAACCCAAGGAGAAACACGCCAAGACACATAGTAATCAAATTGGCAAAAATTAAAGACAAAGAAAAATTATTGAAATCAGCAAGGGAAAAATGACAAATAACATACAGGGAACTCCCATAAGGTTAACAGCTGATTTCTCAGCAGAAACTCTACAAGCCAGAAGAGAGCGGCAGGATATACTTAAAGTGATGAAAGGGAAGAAGCTACAACCAAGAATACTCTACCCAGCAAGGATCTCATTCAGATTCGATGGAGAAATCAAAAGCTTTACAGAGAAGCAAAACCTAACAGAATTCAGGACCACCAAACCAGCTGTACAACAAATGCTAAAGGAACTTCTTTAAGTGGGCAACACAAGAGAAGAAAAGGACCTACAAAAACAAACCCAAAACAATAAGAAAATGGTCATAGGAACATACATATAAATAATTACCTTAAACGTGACTAGATTAAATGCTACAACCAAAAGACATAGGCTTGCTGAATGGATACAGAAACAAGACCCATATATATGCTGCTTACAAGAGAGCCACTTCAGACCTAGGGACACATACAGACTGAAAGTGAGGGGATGGAAAAAGATATTCCATGCAAATGGAAATCTAAAGAAAGCTGGAATAGCAATACTGCTATCAGATAAAATAGACTTAAAAATAAAGAATGTTACAAGAGACAAGGACACTACCTAATGATGAAGGGATCAATCCAAGAAGAAGATATAACAATTATAAATATATATGCACCCAACATAGGAGCACCTCAATACATAGGGCAACTGCTAACAGCTATAAAAGAGGAAATCGATGGTAACACAATAATAGTGGGTGACTTTAACACCCCACTTACACCAATGGACAGATCATCCAAAGTGAAAAGAAATAAGGAAACACAAGCTTTAAATGACACAATAGACCAGATAGATTTAGTTGATATATATAGGAAATTCCATCCAAAAACAGATTACACTTTCTTCTCAAGTGCTCATGGAACAGTCCCCAGGACAGACCACATCTTGGGTCACAAATCAAGCCTCAGTAAATTTAAGAAAATTGAAATCATATCAAGCATCTTTTCTGACCACAGCGCTATGAGATTAGAAATGAATTACTGGGAAAAACATGTAAAAAACACAAACACATGGAGGCTAAACAATACGGTACTAAATAACCAAGAAATCACTGAGAAAATCAAAGAGGAAATCAAAAAATACCTAGAGACAAATGACAACAAAAACACGATGATTCAAAACCTATGGGATGCAGCAAAAACAGTTCTAAGAGGGACGTTTATAGCTATAGAAGCCTACCTCAAGAAACAGGAAAAATCTCAAATAAACAATCTAACCTTACACCTAAAGGAACTAGAGATAGAAGAACAAACAAAACCCAAAGGTAACAGAAGGAAAGAAATCATAAAGATCAGAGCAGAAATAAATGAAATAGAAACAAAGAAAACAATAGCAAAGATCAATAAAACTAAAAGCTGGTTCTTTGAGAAGACAAACAAAATTGATAAACCAGTAGCCAGACTCATCTGGAAAAAGAAGGAGAGGACTCAAATCAATAAAATTAGAAATGGAAAAGGAGAAGTTACAACAGACACCGCAGAAATACAAAGCATCCTAAGAGACTACTACAAGCAACTCTATGCCAATAAAATGGACAACCTGGAAGAAATGGACAAACTCTTAGAAAGATATAACCTTCCAAGGCTGAACCAGGAAGAAATAGAAGATATGAGCAGAACAATCATAAGTAATGGAATTGAAACTGTGATTAAAAATCTTCCAACAGGACTTCCCTGGTGGTGCAGTGGTTGGGGGTCTGCCTGCCAATGCAGGGGCCACGGGTTCATGCCCCGGTCCAGGACGATCCCACATGCCGCAGACCGGCTGGGCCCAGGAGCCATGGCCACTGAGCCTGCGTGTCGGGAGCCTGTGCTCTGCAACGGGAGAAGCCACAACAGTGAGAGTCCCGTGGACCGCAAAAAAAAAAAAAAATCTTCCACCAAACAAAAGTCCAGGACCAGATGGCTTCACAGGTAAATTCTGTCAAACATTTAGAGAAGAGCTAACACCCATCCTTCTCAAACTCTTCCAGAACATTTCAGAGGAAGGAACTCTCCCAAACTCATTCTATGAGGTCACCATTACCCTGATACCAAAACCAGACCAATATACTAGAAAAAAAGGAAATTACAGACCAATATCACTGATGAATATAGATGCAAAAATCCTCAACAATATACTAGCAAACAGAATCCAACAACACATTAAAAGGATCATACACCATGATCAAGTGGGAGTTATACCAGGGATGCAAGGATTCTTCAATATACGCAAATCAATCAATGTGATACACCATATTAACAAACTGAAGAATAAAAACCATATGGTCGGGCTTCCCTGGTGGTGCAGTGGTTCAGAGTCCTTCTGCCAATGCAGGGGACACGGGTTCGTGCCCTGGTCCAGGAAGGTCCCGTGGAGTGCCTAGGCCCGTGATCCATGGCCGCTGAGCATGCGCGTCCGGAGCCTGTGCTCTGCAACAGGAGAGGCCACAACAGTGAGAGGTCCGCCTATCACACACACACACAAAAAACCCATATGGTCGTCTCAATAGATGCAGAAATAACTTGACAAAATTCAACACCCATTTATGATAAAAACTCTCCAGAAAGTGGGCATAGAGGGAACCTACCTCAACATAATAAAGGCCATATATGACAAACCCACAGCAAACATCATTCTCAATGGTGAAAAACTGAAACCATTTCCTCCAAGATCAGGAATAAGACAAAGATGTCCACTCTCACCACTATTATTCAACATAGTTTTGGAAGTCCTAGCCACAGCAATCAGAGAAGAAAAAGAAATAAAAGGAATATAAATTGGAAAAGAAGTAAAGCTGTCACTGTTTGCAGATGACATGATACTATACATAGAGAATCCTAAAGATGCCACCAGAAACTACTAGAGCTAATCATTGAATTTGGTAAAGTTGCAGGATAAAATATTAATGCACAGAAATCTCTTGCATTTCTATACCCTAATGATGAAAAATCTGAAAGAGAAATTAAGGAAACACTCCCATTTACCACTGCAACAAAAAGAATAAAATACCTAGTAATAAACCTACCTAGGGAGACAAAAGATTTGTATGCAGAAAACTATAAGGCACTGATGAAAGAAATTAAAGATGATACCAACAGATGGAGATGTATACCATGTTCTTGGATTGGAAGAATCAATACTGTGAAAATGACTATACTATCCAAAGCAATCTACAGATTCAATGCAATCCCTGTCAAGTTGCCAGTGGAATTTTTTACAGAACTAGAAAAAAATCTTAAAATTTGTATGGAGACACAAAAGACCCTGAATAGCCAAAGCAGTCTTGAGGGAAAAAAATGGAGCGGGAGGAATTAGACTCCCTGACTTCAGACTATACTACAAAGCTACAGTAATCAAGACAATATGGTACTGGCACAAAAACAGAAACATAGATCAATGTAACAAGATAGAAAGCCCAGAGATAAACCCAGGCACCTATGGTCAACTAACCTATGACAAAGGAGGCAAGGATATACAATGGAGAAAAGACAGTCTCTTCAATAAGTGGTGCTGGGAACACTGGACAGCTACGTGTAAAAGAATGAAATTAGAACACTCCCTAACACCATACACAAAAATAAACTCAAAATGGATTTGAGACCTAAATGTAAGACCTGATACTATAAAACTCTTAGAGGGAAACATTGGAAGAACACTCTTTGATATAAATCACAGCAAGATCTTTTTTGATCCACCTCCTAGAGTAATGGAAATAAAAACAAAAATAAACAAAGGGGACCTAATGAAACTTAAAAGCTTTTGCACAGCAAAGGAAACCATAAAGAAGACGAAAAGACAACCCTCAGAATGGGAGAAAATATGTGCAAACAAATCAACAGACAAAGGATTAATATACAAAATATATAAAGAGCTCATGCAGCTCAATATTAAAAAAACAAACAACCCAATCCAAAAATGGACAGAAGACCTAAATAGACATTTCTCCAACGAAGACATACAGAAGGCCAAGAAGCACATGAAAATCTGCTCAACATAACTAATTATTAGAGAAATACAAATCAAAACTACAATGAGGTATCACCTCACACTAGTTAGAAGAGGCACCATCGGAAAATCTACAAACACCAAATGCTGGAGAGGGTTTGGAGAATAGGGAACCCTCTTGCACTGTTGGTGGGAATGTAAATGGATACAGCCACTATGGAGAACAGTATGGAGGTTCCTTAAAGAACTAAAAATAGAATTACCATATGATCTAGAAAACCTACTACTAGGCAGACACCCAGAGAAAAACATAATTCAAAAAGACACATGCACCTCAATGTTCATTGCAGCACTATTTACAATAGCCAAGTCATGGAAGCAACCTAAATGCCCAACAACAGACGAATGGATAAAGAAGTTGTGGTACATATATACAATGGGATATTACTCAGCCATAAAAAGGAATGAAATTGGGTCATTTGTTCAGATGTGGATGGATCTAGAGACTGTCATACAGAGTGAAGTAAGTCAGAAGGAGAAAAACAAATAGCTTATATTAACTCCTGTATGTGGAACCTAGAAAAATGGTACAGATGAACTGATTTGCAGGGCAGAAGTTGAGACACAGATGTAGAGAACAAATGTATGGACACCAAGTGGGGAAAGCCACGGTGGGGTAGGAATGGTGGTGTGCTGAATTGGGCGATTGGGATTGACATGTATACACTGATGTGTATAAAATTGATGACTAATAAAAACCTGCTGTATAAAAAATAAATTAAATTAAATTAAATTAAATATGTATACATGGGAGAGACCCAGGAAAACTGAGTAACTCACCAAAATGACTGAAGCCCTCACCTTAAATACCATCTTTAGCTAACAACAAAAGAAGATGTTGGGGGATTTCAAAGGGGAGGAAGGCAATTCACATGAAGATGGAAAAGCAAGTATTTGCTGGGCCATGCAGAGACAGTGGGACACAGAGTGGACTCTGATCTTTAGCTCTGCCTACAGTTTAGCCTACCACACCTAGCCCTGTTCTTTGTATATATCCCTGGTGGTAGCTCTATAATTGAAACAGGTCCTCTATCTAAATTATTTTAGGCAGTGAGAGGGAAGTCAAAGTTTCTTCCCAAGTCATTCGGGCCTTGATTATTTTTAGCTTGAAATAATCCACAAGCCGAAGAGATATTTTGGGGTGGCAAGTTTTGCTTCCTTACACTGTCAGAAATTGGAAGAGGCAAGGAATTGTTCTCCCTACACGGGCAGTGGAACATTCTCCAAGCTCATCTTGTATACTTTCTGCTCCTAGAAGCCACCATTTCCACAAGGAAACATAATTCATTTTATCGGAGATTAGGTTAGAAACCAAGATCTGGGTGCTTGGTGTGCTCATTGCTACTGGGGTGTCATTGCTTCTAGGCCCTTTTAGCTGACAGATAAGGAAATATATCTATGCATACTAACTGATATATATCCATGTCTATGAATATTTCTATATGTAACCATCTGTGTCTATATTAAGGTAAATATGCATTCATATTGGTATCTCCAACTCTAATCCATTACCATACGGATTATATAGCCTTCTTCCCTTGTTTATCTGTAAACTCCCAGTCCAACAGTGAGAGGCTCTCACCATCCCCTATCTATTTAATTGTCCAATTCCAGTATAAGGTATAGTGGTTTCAGATTTGTTCATTTATGCCCCAGTGGGAAATACCTTTATCAACTAGAATGCAGTGCTTATGAATAGTTTCTTTTGCCTTTAATATTATAGGTGCCACTCATTTCCAAAGTTATGTAGGTCAGCACTTGTTCCTGTACTCCTTTATGTGAGATTCCTTCATACATTTGTAATATGATTAGATTCTTTTGTCACATTCTGCATTCCATCCTGGGATCCCCTGGCCTCCTAAATGATTTTTTTTAATTTCATACATTAAAGTTGACTCTTGTTTGGTTTTTTTTTTTATTTTGTTACACGGGCCTCTCACTGTTGTGGGCTCTCCCGTTGCAGAGCACAGGCTCCGGACGCGCAGGCTCAGCAGCCATGGCTCACGGGCCCAGCCGCTCCGCGGCATGTGGGATCTTCCCAGACCGGGGCACGAACCCATGTCCCCTGCATCGGCAGGCGGACTCCCAACCACTGCGCCACCAGGGAAGCTGCTAAAGTTGACTCTTTTTGCTGTAAAGTTCTGTACTTTTTGACAAATGCATTCCATCCTGGGATCTTTATGACTTCGTAAATGATTTAAAATTTTTTCACACATTGAGGTTTATTCTTTGCTCTCTAGGATCCCCTGTGTTTTGATATGTTGTATTGTAGGGTTTTTTTTCAGTTCCAAATATTTTATTATTTCCCTTGAAACTTCCTCTTTGTTCCATGGTTTATTTGGTAAATTGTGTTGTTTAATTTCCAAGTGTTTCGAGATTTTTCTTATTATCTCTGTTACTAATTTGTACTTCAATTTCATTATGATCAGAGGATATATTTTCAATGGTTTTGATTACTTTCAGTTTGTTCAGGTTTGTTTTATGACCCAGGATATGGTTTATTTAGGTGAATGTTTCATGTGCACTTGAAAATAAAGTATACCCTATTGTTGTTTAGTAGAGTTTTCTATAAATGTCAGTTAGATCTAGATGTTTGAATGGTATTATTCAATTATTTTATATCCTTGCTCATTTGCTGTGCACTGCTTCTATTGTTGAGTGAGAGAACAGTGTAGAAGACTCCAGCTGTAATTATGGATTTGTCTTTTTCTCTTTTCAATTCTGTCAGTTTTTGCCTCATGTATTTTGAGGGTATTTTGTTAGTTACAGACACAGCATTGTTATGTCTTCTTGGTGAATTGACTTTTATCATTCTGTAATATCCCTCTTTATTCTTGGTTATTTTTGCTTGCTTTGATGTCGCCTTTGATATTAAATACGCATTCCGTCTTTCTTCTGGTTATTGTTTGCATGGTGTATCTTTTTCATCTTTTAGTTTTAACCTGCCTGTATTATTATATTTGAAGTGAGTTTCTTGCAGACAGCTTATGGTCACATTAAAAAAAATCCATTCTGGCAATCTCTTTCAAATATTTTAAAACCATTTATAGTGAATGTAATGATCAATATGTTTGGATTTTGGTCTGCCATATTTTAAATCTGTTTTCTGTTTGTTTTTTATTCCTTCTCCTTTCCTACTTTCATTTGGTTTATTTGAATGTACTTTTAGTATTCCATTTTAATTTATCTATTATGTTTTTTTCTTTATTTCTTTGTACATTTTTAAGTGGTTGTTCTAGGGATTATAACTTTTCAGTCTACTTAAAATCAATCTTTTACTACTTCAAGGGGAATGTAGAAACCTTACATCCATCAAGAGGAATGTAGAAACCTTACATCCATATAGATTTCTTCCTTCTATAAATTGTCTTAAGTATTCTATCTACATATATGAAAAACTATATCACATGGTGTTATAATTTTCATTTTGCTTGAGTTTCAGAACTGAAAAGAATACATTTACCCTGATATCTACCACTTCTGTTGGTCTTCCTTCATTTCTGCTCTTTCATGTTTCCTACTCTTATAATTTCCCTCTGTTTGAAGATCTTCCTTTAGTGTCTCTTTTAGAACAGATCTGCTGGTGACAAATTCTCTTAACTTCTTTTTCATCTGAGAATGTCTTTTTTCACACCTTCATTCCTGAAGGATAATTTTGCTGTATACAGAATTTTGGTTGACAACGTATTTTAGCATTTTGAAAATATTATGCCACTTCTTTCTAGCTTCCATGGTTTGTGATGAGAAATCCTTAGAAATTTGAATCATTGTTTTCCTGTATAAAATGCATTGCTTTTCCTCTGGCTGCTTTCAGAATTTTTCTTCTCTTTAATTTTCAGCAATTTTTCTGTTTCAGTTTCAGCAATTACATATGTAGGCATGCGTTTCTTTGTGTTTATTTCTGTTTTGAGTTCACTGAGCTTCTTGAATATGTGGCTTTATGTCCTTTTCCAAATTTAGCAAGTTTTCAGCTAGTAGTTCTTCAGATTTTTTTTTCTTATCATGCTCTTTTTTTCACTCTCCTTCTGGGACTCTGATGACACAGATTTTAGACTTTTTGCTATTGTCCTATAGGTCCCTTAGTTTCTGTACATGTTTGTTTTTTGTCTTATTTCTCTGTTGTTTAAATTGAATTTTCTGGGGGGGGTGGGAATGAGTGAAATAGGTGAGGGAAATTAAGAAGTACAAACTTCCAGTTAGAAATAAATGAGTCACAGGGATGAAATGTACAGCATGAGAAATATAGTCAAAAAAATATACAGGGCTTCCCTGGTGGCACAGTGGTTGAGAGTCCACCTGCCGATGCAGGGGACATGGGTTCGTGCCCCGGTCCGGGAAGATCCCACATGCCACGGAGTGGCTGGGCCCGTGAGCCATGGCCGCTGAGCCTGCGCGTCCAGAGCCTGTGCTCCGCAATGGGAGAGGCCACAACGGTGAGAGGCC
>NW_006771007.1:530259-533345 GCF_000442215.2 Lipotes vexillifer
GCGTCCGGAGCCTGTGCTCCGCAACGGGAGAGGCCACAACAGTGAGAAGCCCGCGTACCGCCAAAAAAAAAAAAAAAAAAAAAAAAAGTATCTTTGTGTGGTGATGAAGGTGGTCACAAGGTACAAACTTGCAGTTATAAGATAAATAAGTACTAGAGATGTACTGTACAACATGATTAGTACAATTAACACTGCTGTATGTTATATGAAAGTTTTTAAGAGAGTAAATCTGAGTTCTTATCACAAGGAAAAAAATTTTTTTCTTTTATTTGGTATCTATATGAGATGATGGATGTTCACTAAACTTATTGTGCTAATCGTTTCATGATGTATGTAATTCAAATCATTATGCTGTATGCCTTAAACTTATACAGTACTGTATGTCACTTATATCTCAATAAAACTGGGAAAAAATTGAATTTTCTTTTGTCATCTCCCTTCTGCTATTGAGTTCATCCAAGGAGGTTTTTTGATGGTTTTTTTTGGTTGTTGTATATTTTTTGGTTCTAAAATTTCATTTATGTTCTTCTCTATTTCTTTGTTGAGATTTTCAATTTTGTCGTTGGGTTCAGTAGTTTTTGTGATTACCTATTTGAGCATTTTAATAATAGCTGCTTTAGAGTCTTTGTCAGATAATTCCAACATCTGTATTGTCCTTGAATTAGTATCTGTTGGTTATCTTTTCCCATATGAGTTGAAATTGTCCTGGTTCTGTGTATGCCAAGTCATACTGAATTTTATCCTGGACATTTTGAATATTCTAGGACTCTGGTGTCTTTTTAAAATCCTATGTAGAATGTTGACATTTTTGTTATAGGAGGTAATTGACCCAGTTATTTTTACCTTATGAGTTCCAACCTGTCTTCTGTGTTCTGTTGTTCTAATGTCCATTCATTTGCTTTGCCTCTGTGGTGCTTTTGGGACCTATCCCACGTGTGGGTCTCCTAGTGGGTCTCAGTCTTGGGAAGTTGTCTGTTCTTTCAGTTTTCATGTCTTTGGTATGCTGAATAGGATTGGATTCATGTATGCACAACTCAGTAGTAAATCCAGGAATTCAAAAATAACTTTTCTCAGTTCTTCCCTCCCTGCAGTACCTCCAGTACTTTCTGATTCCCAGTGACTCCTTTTTTTTTTCCTCAGCCAGAAATCTGCGATTTTAGTTACTCCACTCTCTTGTGCACACCTACCACTGTACACATGTTTACGGCCAAGGTTTGGGAGATTAGAGACAGCAGTAAAGCAACAGTGATTGTCTTCACTTTCATGGAACCATAACTCACACCACTGATCAGAAGGGAGGGGTTCCCTCCTTCAGAGTTTGGCCTCCATGAGCTTCCAGGGACTCTCCTGCCACAGGATTGCTTGGGGGTAGGGGAGAGAGTACAGAGAAAAGAAGAAAAAATGGAATTTCTATACATTTTGAGAATGTTGGAAGTTCCCTTTCCCATTTTTCATGCCAAAAGTAGAGGATTTCCTCTGGAGATTTCTCTTTGAATACCCCAGTGTCTGCTTCTAGATTAGCCATGGATACCAGATAGGAAAAATTGGTAAACTCACTGCCATTTTAATGGTACTTTGAATTTTGGTTTTATTCCCTAGTCACCTGCTACTATTAACTCTTCACAGTCCTCAGATTGCTGCTCCATGTAGTCTGTCCAGCTTTTATGGAGAGACTAAATATGTTAAGCCCGTTTGCCCCGCAGTGTATAGCTGCTGATGTCTCTGCTCAGTTTTCCCCCCTAGTTTTTATTTTTAAGCTTGACTTCCTGGGATTGACCCCTATATCTGCATTACTTAGTGTTCAGCCAGAGATTGATCAGAGGTTGCACTTTTAAACACCTCAAGCCTGAAGGGCTTCCACTTTCTGCTGCTGGATCTATGTGTGGCCTGGCCTAGGAAACTCATTTAAACTTGAGGCCATTTTCTAGCTTTCATTTTCTTCTAGGATTTCTCATGCCTCCTCCTTGCATGTTCAGCCTCTGTCAGCCAGTGATGTGTGTATGGTTTGGGCCCTCGAGTTTATGCTGTGCATGTGACGATATTCCAGTCAACCTGAGATATGTGGAGAATTGATCAAGCCTGCAATGGTTGTCTCACTTCCCAGGTCTCCCTGTTAACCTCAGGTTAATGGAGACACTGCTTCTAAAGCTCCAAATCAAGTGAGTTACCTCTGGCAGCAGTAGCAAAGCTTATTGTTTTCTCAGCCTGTCCTGCTGTGGTTGAATTGCTGGGCAAAAAGAGCTGGTGCAGAGGTAACAGAAACAGCCATGGGCAAAAACGCCACAGATTACACAGTTCTTAAAAGTTGAGTAGTTTTCATGAGTAACACTTTTGCTTTTGTTGTAGGACTTTGGGCAAATTCCAGATTGCTGAAATGGTTGTTTTTGAGAGTTCTGTCCAATTTTATTACTGCTTTTGAGGGAGAGGATTTGAAAACCTCCTCACTCTGTCATGCTAGAAGCCATAAATTATTTTTTAGCAGATAGAAATGACAGTATCTAACTATTAAACTTCCATTAAATTAACTTATTTATTAAAATGTTTAGATTGATTCCTAAGCAGACCTAATATGAAAATATTATTTCCCTAAATGAGAACTAAATTATCTTCATTTTCTCTTTCTTTTAAGAATTCATTGAAGCCAAGTTTGCAAAGATAGGGTGTTCCACACATACCTTCTAGTGGTTTTATTACTTCTTTGACTATCACAGAACCAAGTGATTTCATATTTCTAGTTCTAATAGCTCTCTTTCAAAGCTTGCTGACCTTTCATATTTTCCCTATTTGGCCAAGATTGGTGGACACATTTGTTGGCCTTAGTGCAGCATTTTGTAAGCTGTCAGCAAGGAGTTAATAGGTGTTGCATGGTCAAATAGGAAATGTTGGAGTCAGTCATATAAAAAACATTTTTTCACTGTAGACTCTCTTAGATCCTTTAATGTGCTAATATGAATTGAGAATTTTCAAGAAAGGAAATAAATGTACATGTCCCAAAACAGTTTTACCAGAGAACCCACTTTTCACAGAACACATTTTAAGAAGCACTGCCTTAACATATATATAAAGATCCATGTCCATCTTTCCCT
>NW_006771007.1:533452-546547 GCF_000442215.2 Lipotes vexillifer
CTACACACAGGTATACCTATTTTGTGAGAAACATGAACTGATGCAGGATATTGCATGTAATGGTATCTACAATTTAGGTATGTGGTTAACTTATAATATGAGCACTGTGCTAAACTATGCAGAAAAGAGTTAACATAGCAGGCACAAGACTGCTATCTATAGAAAGGCCTGTTTCCAAGGTTGGACCTTGGCTGGTGTGCAGGAACTTGGTTTCCCTTTCTTCCCTAACTGATAAGTATAGCTCACGTTGCCTAGATTGTTCGTACAAATAATGTGATTTATGCCGAATACCTGTTTTCCTTCTTAGAGTCTGGCATTTTGGTAAATGCTAGGCAAAAGGTGCCTACATGACCAGTCACCAATAAAAACCTTGGGCACTGAGTCTCTCTTGGGCTTCCCTGACCAGAAACTTACCATTTTTTTGTTGCTGAGAGAAAGGAGCATACTCAAGAATGCTCCCTCACCATAGGAAGAAAGCATAGGGAAGTCTGTGCATGAATTTCTCTAGGATCCTGTGTATTTTTCCCTTGCTGATCCTATGTACATCCCTTTGCTGTAACAAACTTGGCTATGAGCACAACTATATGCTGAGTTCTGTAAGACCATCTATGGAATCAGTAAATCTGTGAGTGGTCTTGGGAGCCCTGAAACATAATCGCATTACATAATATCAATCCTCAAAACGTCTCTAAAGTAGGTAGAAGTTCGTCTGTCCTTATAGGCAAGGAGACTACAGTTAGTGGGGTTAAGCAAATCTGTCTGACTCCAAAGTGTTGGCTCTTCACTGTTATACTGCATTGCCTCCCAATACCAGACATCCTGTCTTCAGTGGATTTAAAGGAGGCAATGGGAGATCATCAAAGGCGATAGTGGTCTGAGACTGTTTCATTCAGGAAGTAGGATTTGAGTTGGTGTTGAAAGGTAAATGGACTGGATTAAAATTGATGAAGTGGAGTGTGAAGAGTATTGTCAGTACGTAGAATTGCGTGTTATAAAGGCATGCAAATCGTAAAATGTGAGATGTATTTGGGAGAAAGAGAATATAACAGTTGGGTGAAATGGAGAGTTTACATTAGAAGGTTTTTTTCCCCACACTTTTTTTTTTTTTAATTTTTGGCAACTGCCACAGCTTATCTATGCTATAGTTTGATGTAAGATAATATATTTAATCTAACACATTATTATGTATTTAAGCTTAATAAATGATATGATGTTCAAGGATAATAAATAAGATAATCTATGTTTGCATTTTCTGCAAAGACAATCATGACTACCAAGGAGTTTGCCACCAAAACAAGTTGAAAACCCACTATTGTTAGTACTAAGAAACTGTTAAAGTTTGCGTTTTGGGGGGCTTTTTGGAAGAGAGGAGTGAAATGCTGAAAACAGCATTTAACTGGTACTAATCTGGTGGCAATGTGAAGAATGTATTGGCTAGAACCAGGGAGTGAATCTGTTTAGATCATTGCCATCATGGCAGTCCATATATGAGATGATTAAGAGTTTAGAGAAGTATGGAAGTGAAAACAGACAGGAGATGCTGTATAGGATGATTTGCCATGGTAATAAACTGGATATGTGTGTGTTTGTTGAGAGATCCAAAGAGTCTGAGACTGGGTGGTTTGTAGAAAATATGGTACCTTTAAAAGAAATATAAGATTTAGGCAAACTGTCGTGCTTAGACCATGATAGGCTTGACTTCAGGTGTACTTAATTGAAGAATTTATTGACATTGAATTGGAGAAACAATTTGGGAGTTGGCTGTGAGGTTGGACTGAAGAGACATCAAGATTTGAGATATGAGATGGAAACATTTGCAGTTGGGTGATCGCTGGAACTATCTGAATGTAGGAATCACCTTGGGGAAAAACAAAAAAGAACACCAAGGACTGAACTCTGATCTTACTCATTTCATCAATAAGAAATGAATATTAAAGAGCACCTTTGAAGTTATGTTACTACCTATCATAAAACACATTTGAAGAGTACTTCTTTTAATGTGCATTCATTGGGTAATTTCTGGTTTGTGAACTTTTAATATGATATGAATAACTTTCACATGAAATCAATCAATAAATGTGCCTAATGGAATAGTTAGGCACTGAATAACATTCAGTAGGGTATACAGAAGTAGACATACAGTGTTGTACACATGAAACTTATATAATGTTATAGATCAATGTTACGTCAATAAAAGAAAAATAAATACTTGTTTCGGTTTGTTATTTCTTCCTCTACTTGTTGGCAACTGTATCACTAGTGCAGCAGCCATCATTGCCCGCCAATTGAGTGCATAAGATCACTTGTTCCACCAGATTTGTACACAAGAAGAATCCTGACATTGGGTTTTCCGTTAGTACAGAAATGTTCTTAAATGAATGACATTCAAACTTAGCTCTATTTTTTAAAGAAACTAAAGGGGAATGAGCACAAAAATATTCCTTCAGATTAGTTGGGTGGGCAGAAATGCTGGCACTAATATGTATATGTTTCTGGCTATCGTCTGCTTTTTATTCCTACCTGCTGACATTTTTCCAGGTTAAGAACACAATCTATAAAGGCTTCAGCTCCAAAGTCTTCCCCAACATTGTTGTGCTATTTGTTTGCTCACTGGAGTTGGCAGAGAATCACATGAATGTGCAGAGGGATAACAGGAAAAAATGATACTTTTATTATAGGCTGACTTGTGTGTCCTTGGGTTTTAAGTCTTAAAAAAGTAGGAATTCAAAAAAAAAAGTAGGAATTCCAACAAGTTTGGTACGTCCTTTTAGTACATCATGGTTACCAAAAATTAGTAAAAATTATTTTTTTTAAAAACACTTTTGTATATGAGAATATGTTCCACTTAATTCATTAAGCTCTTCTTAAGCAATTTTCACTACTATGTTTCCATTTAATTTTTATTAACAAAATTCCACACTTTGGGCTTCCCTGGTGGCGCAGTGGTTGAGAGTCCGCCTGCCGATATAGGGGACACGGGTTCGTGTCCCGGTCCGGGAAGATCCCACATGCCGCGGAGCCACTGGGCCCGTGAGCCATGGCCGCTGAGCCTGCGCGTCCGGAGCCTGTGCTCCGCAACGGGGGAGGCCACAACAGTGAGAGGTCCGCGTATCACAAAAAAGAAAAAAAAAAAAAAATCCACACTTTATTTTGATTTCCTTAGTTTTTGCATAAATTCTTTTTCAGTTCTAGGATCCCATCCAGGATACCACCTGATATTTATGTGTCATGTCTCTAAGCTCCTCTTGGCAGTTTTTCTCAGACTTCCCTTGTTTTTTTTTTTTTTTCTGTTTGTTTGTTTTTAAATTTTATTGAAGTATAGTTGATTTACAATGTTGTGTTAATTTCTTCTGTACAGCAAAGTGACTCAGCTATATATATATCTGTGTATGTGTGTGTGTGTATTCTTTTTCATATTCTTTCTATTATGGTTTGTCACAGGATATTGAGTATAGTTCCCTGTGTCCATTTAACTTTTAATCTCCTTGACTCTAAGCCTTCAGTAGCACAAGGGTCATAGAGAATGACAGACTATGCATAAGCAATCACTGAGATTATCATGTTCCTCCTTATTAAGCAATTTTCTTATCCTTTTCCCAGTTTGTTGCATGGATTGCCATGGTACAATGGAAAGCACACTGACCAAATAAATAGTCAGGATACTTCGGTTCTAACCCCAGCGTATAACATCAGCTATTTACTTTCTGGATTCCAGTCTTCCCATTCCCAAAATAGAATGATACTTGCTGAACCTATATCACGGGCCTGTTATGAGTTTCAAAGAATATAAAGAAAAGTACTTTGAAAGTGATTATATGTAGGCTTCTTTCATTATCTTTTACATTTTTTATAGTTTTTCACAATTAAAAAAAGTACCATAACAATTGTACAAGATATTTTCACATGTTTATTTAATTAAATCTGTGGAAGTGTTACTGTGCTTACATTTCACAACTGGATTTACTAAAATTCATTTTAGACCCACTCTGTAAGTTTTGACTTGTAAATAAATCAGTCAGAGGAACTTTATGAATTTTTTCTATGAGAATGATTTAGTTAGCCTGTGTAATAGTACTAAATAATTTAAAGACAGTGTGATGTTCAGATTAGGAAACTTTTCACTGATGAAGACATCTGTAAGTGATTTCTTTCATCTATTTGGACATCCTGTGCTCCAGAACTCATGAGGCTAACAAAAGCATCTGCCTTCTTATTTCTGCTATTCTAGATAGACATTGTTTTTATCAATAATAAACAGAAATATTGGTAAACAAAAATTTAAATGAGATTCTAGTTTTCTGAAGATTGTTGAAAGTCAGTATGGTACATTAAAAGAAAGAGTTTTTCTCTATAGGCTTCTCTATAGGCTCTCTAGGCTTTAGAATTCTGGGCCTGGCTCTGCTGGTATCTAATTGCAAGAACTCAGGCATGGGGCTTCCATGGTGGCGCAGTAGTTAAGAATCCACCTGCCAGTCTACAGATTTAGTGCAATCCGTATCAAACTACCAATGGCATTTTTCACAGAACTAGAACAAAAAATATCACAATTTGTATGGAAACACAAAAGACACCAAATAGCCAAGGCAATACTGAGAAAGAGAAAAGGAGCTGGAGGAATCAGGCTCCCTGACTTCAGACTATAATACAAAGCTACAGTAATCAAGACAGTACGGTACTGGCACAAAAACAGAAATATAGACCAATGGAACACGATAGAAAGCTAGAGATAAACCCACGCATATATGGTCACCTTATCTTTGATAAAGGAGGCAAGAATATACAATGGAGAAAAGACAGCCTCTTCAATAAGTGGTGCTGGGAAAACTGGACAGCTACATGTAAAAGAATGGACAGCTATATGTAAAAGAATGAAATTAGAACACTCCCTAACACCATATACAAAAATAAACTCAAAATGGATTAAAGACCTAAATGTAAGGCCAGACACTATAAAACTCTTAGAGGAAAACATAGGCAGAACACTCTATGACATAAATCACAGCAAGATCCTTTTTTACCCACTTCCTAGAGAAATGGAAATAAAAACAAAAATAAATAAATGGGACCTAATGAAACTTAAAAGCTTTTGCACAGCAAATGAAACCATAAATAAGACAAAAGACAACCCTTATAATGGGAGAAAATATTTGCAAATGAAGCCACTGACAAAGGATTAATCTCCAAAATATGTAAGCAGCTCATGTAGCTCAATATCAAAAAAACAAACAACCCAATCCAAAAATGGGCAGAAGACCTAAATATACATTTCTCCAAACAAGATATACAGATTGCCAACAAACACATGAAAGGATGCTCAACATCATTAATCATTAGAGAAATACAAATCAAAACTGCAATGAGGTATCACCTCACACCAGTCAGAATGGCCATCATCAAAAAATCTACAAACAATAAATGCTGGAGAGGGTGTGGAGGAAAGGGAACCCTCTTGCACTGTTGGTGGGAATGTAAATTGATACAGCCACTATGGAGAACAGTATGGAGGTTCCTTAAAAAACTAAAAATAGAACCACCATATGACCCAGCAATGCCACTACTGGGCATATATCCTGATAAAACTGTAATTCAAGAAGAGTCATGTACCCCAATGTTGATTGCAGCCCTATCTACAATTGCCAGGACATGGAAGGAACCTAAGTGTCCATCGACAGATAAATGCATAAAGAAGATGTGGCACATATACACAATGTAATATTACTCAGCCATAAAAGGAAACAAAATTGAGTTATTTGTAGTGAGGTGGATGGACCTAGAGTCTGTCATACAGAGTGAAGTAAGTCAGAAAGAGAAAAACAAATACCGTATGCTAACACATATATATGGAATCCAAAAAAAATTTTTAAATGGTTCTGAAGAACCTAGGGGCAGGGCAGGAATAAAGACATAGACGTTGAGAATGGACTTGAGGACACGGGGAGGGGGAAGGGTAAGCTGGGACGAAGTGAGAGAGTGGCATGGACATATATACACTACCAAATGTAAAATAGCTAGTGGGAAGCAGCCACATAGCACAGGGAGATCAGCTAGGTGCTTTGTGACCACCTAGAGGGGTGGGAGGGGGAGGGTGGGAGGGAGACGTAAGAGGGAGGGGATATGGGGGTATATAAGTATAGCTGATTCACTTTGTTATACAGCAGCAACTAACACACCATTGTAAAGCATTAAACATTAAACATTGTAAAGCATTAACATCTCCAATAAAGATGTTAAAAAAAAACAAAAAAAAGAATCCGCCTGCCAATGCAGGGGACGCGGGTTCAATCCCTGGTCTGGGAAGATCCCACATGCTGCAGAGCAAGTAAGCCTGTGCACCACAACTACTGAGCCTGCACTCTAGAGCCCATGGGCCACAACTACTGAGCCCGCATGCCACAACTACTGAAGCCTGCGCTCCGCAACAAGAGAAGCCACTGCAATGAGAAGCCTGTGTACCGCAACGAAGAGTAGCCCCCGCTCGCCGCAACTAGAGAAAGCCCACGCCCAGCAACGAAGACCCAACACAGCCAAAAATAAAAACAAATAAATAAATGTATTTTTAAAAAAAGGAACTCAGGCATGTCAATTTACTTTTTCTGGGCCTCATTTCCCCATTATAAAACAAGTGGTTTGGATTAGACTTCTAAGGTTCTTTCCATTTTTAACATTCTGTCATTGTTTTTTAACTCTTCTAAGTATCTGTCTGAGGAACCTGATGATAAGATTAGAGTTGATACTAATATTTTTGAGATACTATTTATTATATTTGACTTATACCTAAGGTGACCATATAATTTGCCATCCAAACAAGAAGAAACTTTTGAGAGTGAAAGAGATACTGCTAGTAATTACACGAGGACTATAGCTTTAAGCCAGAACTAGAATGTCTGGTTACCCTATCTATACCCAATATGTAGTTCTGCATTACTGGCCGAAAAAGAGTATTTGTTTATCAGTTTTAATTCCTTTTCCTGGTTTCTCTGTTTTTTTTTTCTTCTTATAGATCCACTGTGTGTGGAAAGTAGTGCAGTATCATGCCAGCAATCTCCAGCTAGTAAAAAAGGGATGTTCACAGATGACTTACACAAACTGGTGGATGACTGGACAAAGGAAACAGTAGGAAATTCTCTTATTAAGCCAAGTTTAAACCAACTTAAACAGAGTCAACAGAAACTAGAAACAGACAACTGGAACAAAGTATATGAAGTAAGTTGTTTATACCTGACCCTCTTTATTTATGAGAACTAAAACCGTAAAAATTGATTCACTTAGGCCTATAGTTATAGTCACTATGATAGAGTGGTGTGATTTGAGAACATAGAGACTTTTATCCTTGTCTAGATTCATTATGTCTTTGAGCAAATTATGTTTTAGGCCAGGGGCCAGCAAACTATTTCTGGGAAGGGGCCAATTAGTAAATATTTTCAAGCCATGTGGTTGTAACTAATCAACACAGCCATAGACAATACATAAACAAGTGGGCATGGCTTTGTTCCATTAAAACTTGATTTGCAAAAAGAGGTGGCAGGCTGTAGATTGCTAACCCTTGTTTTAGGCTATTATACCTGAAGAAAAAAAAGTATCAAAAAAGAAAGCATCTGGAGTGAGGGTTAATTCAAACTTGTGGTGCAAGAATTTGGGTTTTGAGGAAAAGTTATCTTATGTTAATTGTACATCAGTATTCTCATAGCCAATAAGTTATCTTACATATTCAGTATGAAAAATAATTTTAAAGATATTTAAACTAGAATATTATAAAAGATATCTTAAGTTTATGGACGAGATGTCTACTTAATTGCATATGTCCTTAGTCAAGTGTACAAGCAATTGAAATGTAGAAAGATGTCTACAGTGCATTCTGGAGTGGGAAGAAGACAGGTTCACAGAATAGTATATATAGTATTTATGTAAAATTATATAAGATACATGTATATATGCATAGAAATAGGAAAAGCCATTAAAATATGCTGGATGGTGGAATTTGGGCCTTATTTTACTTTGTACTTTTCTGTATTTGAATTTTTAAAGTATCATTTTTTCAAAATGAATAAATCTATTAAAATGTGAATCAGGGCTTAGAATCTGAACCCATATAATTGAAAGAGATATATCTGAGTGTGTGTGTGATGTTTGTGTACATATATGTGTGTGTATATATAGTCATTGCATGTAGTTTGGTAAAGAGTCTGAAAATACATTTAGTGTTAACACTGAATAAAATTTTTCAAAAGCCTAGATTTTCCAAACTAGTAAGCAGTGTATCTGCTTAAGGGCTCTGTGTGTTTATATTATTCCTGGCACCGATTTATACACAGATAGTATCACCATTGTAAAAATTGGAAGCCTTTAGAGGCAAATTTTAAGGCATAAATGTGTTTGTGCTGCCCGTGAGAGATCCTCTGAGCACTATATGAATGGAGGCCTTTGTTGATGAATTGGAGGGTGGTTTATTGTGGTATAATGAGGATATTTGGAAGAAGAGTGAGTAGAAAATGGAGTACGAATAAAAGTGGTGATGGTCTTTATACGGACTGGGGTTCCAGCGTCAGCTCAGTCATTTACTAGTTGTGTGACTTTAGACAAGTCACTTGTGCATCAGTTTTCATGTCTTTAAAACAGGGATAATACCTTCCTGCTTTGCAGGATTGCTGTGAGGATTAAATGAGGTAACATCTTTAAAGTGCTTAGCACATAGTAATATCCTATATATGGTAACTATTTTTGTTTTTTTAGGTTCAGTTGATTATATCTTTGTGTGGAGAGCTCATCTCACTATCTAATGTTCTTGCATGTTACTGTTCTGTGCCTTAGAAAATTTTGTCACAATTATGTGCCAAGCCCTCTGCTAGGCACTGGGTTTGATTAGCAAAAACAAGTATGTTCCCTGTTCTCATGGGACTTATATGCTGGTGGGACAGTTAGATATGAACAGACTTGTATAAATAAACATAAAATTGCAAGTGTAATAAGGACTACAAAGGAGAGATATAGGATACCATACAGTAAGGGAAATTTGACCTAGTAAAGGGAAGTCAAGAAAAGCTTCCCTGAGAAAGTGATGACTGAGCAGAGATCTGCAGGATGAGTAAGTGTTAACTAGGTGAAAAGGGGAGGGAATATGATTCTAAGCAGAAAGAACAGCATATGCAAAACCCCTGTATGGGGAAACAGAGAATGAAAGGACTGAAAGTAGGCTGAAGTGAAGAGAGCAGAGAGGAGTTGGTGCACAGTGAATCTAAGGAGGGTCTTAAAAGTGGTGATGACAAGGAACTTTGTCTTTATTTTAAGACAGATGGATGACCATTGAAGCCCTAGGGTTGAAATGATCAACCTAGGTTGAAATTTTTTTTTAAAAAAAATTTTTGTGGTACGTGGGCCTCTCACTGTTGTGGCCTCTCCCATTGCGGAGCACAGGCTCTGGATGTGCAGGCTCAGCGGCCATGGCTCACGGGCCCAGCCACTCCGCAGCATGTGGGATCTTCCCGGACCGGGGCACGAACCCGTGTCCCCTGCATCGGCAGGCGGACTCTCAACCACTGCGCCACCAGGGAAGCCCCAGATTTGCTTTTTGAAAAGATCACTCTGGCTTGAAGCAAGAAGAAAGATTATTGAAGATAAGGGTAGATGTTGGTAGACCAATTAAGAGTTAGTCACAGTAGGCCCGATAAAGAGAAGCTGAACAACTTTTTAAATAACTACTTCAATTTTAAAAAAAGAGAGAAGCTGAGATGAAGAGAAGTGAACAGATTACAAGAAATGTTTAAGAGATAAAATGGACGAGATTTAGTGATGGAACTGATGTTTGGCAGAGGGGAGGTGTCAAGGCAAGGCTTCTGGCTGGTATAACTGGCTATCATTCCAGCATACCAATCATCAAGAAGGGGAACATGAGCAGGCAGTGTGTTTTGGTAGAAGAAAGATCATACATTTGGTTTTGGTCATTTGAATCTGAGATGCCTTTTAAATATCCAAGAGAAGATTAAGTATAACATGTCATCTCCAAATTTTTTAAAACAAAAATCACATTGTTACTGTTTGTAAAATAATAATGTTTGTTATAGAATTTAATCAATGCAGAAAAGTACAAAATTTTAAAATACCACCTTCAAATCCTACCACCCAGAAATAATTGTCACTAACTTTAGATAAACATCATTTCAGATATCTTTCTATGTCTGTATATGAATACATAGAAATAGCTTTACAAAAATGTGATCATACTATATGTGCTATTTTAAAATCAGAAGTATTTAGTTTTACTTTAACAGAACAAAAATACTGATATGAAAAAGGGATTGCTGTACTTCAAATGTTTTCTTTTTTTACCTCAAGAGATCTTGTCATTCATTCTTGAGTCAAGCTAAAAACCTTTAACCTAACTGTAGTTTGAAACTAGTTGAAAGTGTTTTAGCTTGACCATCAATTTAGAAGAACTAAGAATTTGGGACTGATACCAAGCTCTCCTTTAAGTAAGAATTATTTACTTCCATTTAGACTTATTATTCCCATGTGCATAAGATTTCAGTAATCTCTATACATACACATAATCACAATACGATATAATAAGAAGAGTCAGGCAGGAATATGTTTTCTTAGTACTGCCCAAAACATAATTGTCGAGTTTAAATTTCCAAAAATATAACAGAAATGTCAGACTTTAAATAGTGAGTAGGAGGAGGTAGGGAGGTGACATTTATTGAGCACCTACTATATGCCAGGCTTTCCCCTATGCCACTCTAAATCATGCTCCTCTTTCTCCAAAGAATTATGTAGTAAGATGGACTACTGTTGTCTGTGGCCCTGAATGAGAGACTGCCTGGGACTGGCAGAAGGAAGTAAAAATAGAAGAGTAGTGCTAGCATGAGGAAAGGAGACACTAAACTGTGAACAGAAATTTAGCAGGGGTCTTGGAGTTAGCTGGAACTGTGTTCAAATCCTCACCTTACTATTAACTTGCTAAGTGGTGATGGGTGTTATCAATCTTGAGCTTCTGTTTCCTCATCTAAAAATGCCTGCCTTGCAGGGCAGTTACAAAGATGAAATGAAATAAGGTATATAACTATGCTTAGCACACAGAAAGTTACTCCAAAAATGGTAGACATTCAGAATAATAATGGGAGAGTAGTAAGCCAAAAAGAATACAGATGGGTAAAAGTATCTACCAAATAAACTGATATTTTGTTTTTATTTTTTGTTAGAATACTCCATCTACTATGGGCTACACATCAACATGGATTTCTTCTCTGTCCCAAATCCGTGGAGCTGTCCCAGCCTCCTTGCCACAAGGACTCTCACGCCCTTCATTTCCTGGGCCATTATCATCATATGGAATACCCCATGTTTGTCAATATAATGCTGTGGGGGGGCCAGGGTATCCAGTACAGTGGGTAGGAATTTCAGGAACACCACAACAGTCTGTAGTAATTCCTACCCAATCTGGGGGACTGTTCCAGCCGGGGATGAATTTGCAGGCATTTTCAGCTTCATCAGTTCAGAATCCATCCACGATCCCTCCTGGTCCCAAGTGAATCAGAGTAGAAGATGAAGAAAAAGGAGATGTTTTTCAGAATTATTTCCAGGACACCTAAGATAATAAACTTTCTTCTTCTTGGGTTCTGCCATATTTTCCCTCGTTTTGAGTTTACTTTCCACTATATTTTTTTTCCAATGTAGTATTTGATATAGCTCATCATCCTGTAGAACTGTGCAGTTTGTACATAGAACACTGCACACAGAAATGTTTTTTCACTTCAAATCCTATCCTCTTTGATACTTGATTTTTTAAAAATACTGTTCATAATGCTTTAATAAGCTCAGCTTGAGCATTTCCATTTCCAGGACACTTTCCATTATTGCTGCTCTCTGCAGCTGGATGATACTTTTCTTTAAAAGGTATAAAAACTATTTATATTCCCCTAACATGGGCAAAGTGAGACCCTCCAACAGCTGGAGTCTTATGGGATTCTTCACGTTTATCTTAGGTTTACCTTTCGCAGAAGGCAGGGTAACTTGCTGCAGGAAATGTTTTGGTATATAAAATTAGAATAACTTTGTCAACCAATATAGAATATGAGCCCTTTTTAATGTGATTTTCTTCCCGTCATCACAGCAGTAGGAGTGGAGCCTTGTTTTAGGTGAGGCGGAGAGAAAGGAAAAAACAGAACTGTAACAGTTCCTTGATTCTGCAGATACTGTAGCTGCTTTAGGATTTCCATAGTAATTCAAAGCAGCTATCTCTTTGTTTCTCATGTGCACACTACATTGTTTTTGAGCATCTGAGAGGCATTGGTTTGGCTTGCATTCTTTTGCAAGGGATGTATTGCAGCTGATATGAATCTCATTTGGGGGGAATCTTACTGTTCCTAACAAAGAGGATTCAAGTTACACCTCTATTAGTCCATTCTTCTGAAGTGAAATTTACTTGACACAGTAGGTTTTGAGACTTACACATGAAACACTGGCTTTACAGGGTTCTAAGAGATGTGGGGTATACATTGTCCTGCAGTAGATAGTAGACCCTCAAACGATACTATTTAAGTTGCCCTTAGCTTTTTTATTTTTTTGGATTACCTTTTATTCAGTTGTTATAGTTTTCTTGTTAGTATCTAGCATCTTAGATGATTTTAGATCTCAGATGATTTTGGCAGCCTCTAGAATCTGAGAGAGATCACTGTCAAGTTGCACTTTACTGGGTTTTATCCAGTTTTAGGAGGAGGGGAGGCAATGTCAAAATATACACTTTTAGCTTTCAAGAAGGTTAACTGTAATAATCTTAAAAGGCTGGTCACAGAGTTACCTAATGCTTAGTCTGTGAAACCCAAATAGAATTCTAAAATGGTATTTATCGACTACCACATATAAAGATGTTTAAAATACTTAGTTTTCGCTCTGAAGATTTCAAGGTCATTTCTAGTACACATTTACGTAATAATGAGTTCTGTCTACTGGTCAACATTCCAGATGATCACCCAACATTTCTGTTGACAGATTTTCCTCCATATTCCTCTAAAAATTTTACCCCATGATCTTGCCAGGGAATGAGGAAAACAATGGGTGTACTTTTTTTTGCACAGTCTACTTTGTGACATGCAGTACACT
>NW_006771007.1:546558-560869 GCF_000442215.2 Lipotes vexillifer
CTCTTTCAAAAAAACAAATGTGTCTTATGTTACTTACCTGAGGATCACACTCAGCATCATGAAGATTCTGTTGCTATCATTTGGGGGCATCAGGGGGCAGCATTTTGAGAATTGCTGTTGATAAGAGCCACAGTTTTCTTTTCATAAAACATACTCTGGTTTGGATGAGTCTTTCTAAATCTTATGTACAGATTCTTCAAATTTCTTCTACAGTATTGGTTTGCAAGTTGAAGTGGTTTTAGGACATTAGTGTAATGCAAATTCTTGCATTGCAATTTTCCATGTGTACAAAAACAATGGGCCTAAAATCCGTAATTCTTTAAAACTGCTTGTGTTTCATTATTAGAGTCGGCTTTGTGTGATTACATTGAGACTTACAACCTATAAAGTGAAAATACTGCAGGTTTTATGATCCCTTCTTCTCGAGTTGCAATCCTTTTAAACAGTGTACCCCAGGATGAAAAAAGCTCCATGGATGACATGCACAATTACATTTATTAATGGCTGCTCTACATCATATGTCCCACATTTTGCCACCACCTCTGTTTTATGTATAATTCATCATTCTTTTGCCTGCAGAATTTTGCAGTGCCTTGTAATATTTAGAATCTTTTCAGATTTTTTGCTGGAAAGAAAAGTAGTCTTCTAAAGTTTGAAGATGGTGAGTAGTGTACTGCTGTCTCCATGCTGACTGCAGTAGTTGGGTTAACATATGTATACATGATGTATATGTAACATGTATAAGTTTAAAAATACAGAAAAAAGTGAGTTTGTGCAGAAATGAAGAAAACAGTGTTATTCACATCACTGTGGGTTTTTAAGTTATTTTTTCCCCATTACTTAAATGTTTGATTCCAATTACAGTCACTTTGACTGCAAATATTAGCTAGTTTTCTATCTAGGGGTTTTGCATTATTTCATAATTTTGCTAAATCATATGATAGTGCTGTTTTCATCCTTGCTGAGGTACTTTCCCCCCCCAGAAATAATTAACTCTTGAGGTAAAGCTCAGAAATTCCCTTCTTACTTAACAAAGAGCCTACTATGTAACAAGGGCCTTCTTCCCATTTCCAACACACACACACAAACCTGTCCTTTCCATTTTCCTTCTTGTAGAAAAAAAAAAAGGTTATACTAAACCATCCCGCTTGTAAAGTTTATTTGGGGGTAGTCTGTGTGTCCAACCACCATGTTTACTTCTCAAAGTGCAAGTCTGATGAATAGTACTGTATCTCCATATGTGGCAATGTGAGCATTTCATCATGAATTACCTGCTGCTATGTTTGTGAAGTTGGGTGTAACATCATAAGAATATGAAACCAGTATTGGTGTAAATCTAATGAAAATAACCCTATGTATATTTGTAGCAGTCTTGAATCTCTAAGGCAATTTGCTGTAGTATAATAAATATCCATTTCGTTTTTCATATTTTTCTTGCCAGTTTTATATCAAGCATGAATTCTAATGATTTGACAGCAAAATTATCTGTGAGAGTTTAAAAGGCACTTTTCTGCTGTGATTTTTGGATTGAGTGTGGAGTGTTATGTACAGTATGATGGGATGTATCATTTTAGAACCGCAGATTTAATTCTACTCCAATTACATTTGTTTATCTACCTCTTTTTCAGTGCTGTTTTGGGGTACACATGTGAACACTGCCTGTGAAACTTGCTTTTTTGCCTTGATTCTCAGTATTCTTTCAAGTTATAAATCTGGCCTGCTAACTATGAGTTTGAAATGAGAAGGACCATCACTCTGGCACCAATCTATGTTTAAGTGATGAGAGCCACATGCTTCTGTGAAATAAGCTTTGGGGATTTAGGGATGGAGAACAGAGAAATAAATCCAGCTGGTGGCAATATAGGACTTAGTTGTAGAAGTTAGTTGTAAGATAAACAAATGATAAGAAAGTACCTAAATTAGACAATCTGGTGCCTGTAACTTCGTATCTTTTTTTTTTTTTTTTTTTTGCGGTACGCGAGCCTCTCACTGCTGTGGCCTCCTGTTGCGGAGCACAGGCTCCGGACGCGCAGGCTCAGCGGCCATGGTTCACGGGCCCAGCCGCTCCGCGGCACGTGGGATCCTCCCGGACCGGGGCACCAACCCGCCTCCCCTGCATTGGTAGGCGGACTCTCAACCACTGCGCCACCAGGGAAGCCCTGTAAGTTCGTATCTTTTATTAGAGATGTGTTTGTCTGTGTGCTTAAAGGGCTATGGGTTGAAACTGCTTTAAATATCACAATGAAATATTTGACAAATATTACAGCAGTGGCCCATCATTCAGCATATTAGCATACTGCTAGGTATTTGCAATGATATTTTATTACCTTAAAATGGCCATATGCTTTTAGTTGAATTGTAGTTAGTCGTAACTGTTCATCCAATCTCTAAAGTTTATTGGAGGCATTGACTTTCTTTGCTGTCTTCTCTGAGTGATGAAAATGATGCATTCTCTGTTTTTTCCAGAAAACTGAGCAAATGTTTGTAAACCACATGTTATTTGTTTCACATGTTTACTGTGTGTAACACTACAGCATGTTTAATGTTAGTAAATACTGTATTTCAGGCTTCATGTACAAGTACATTCCTGAGGTATACTTGCCATCAGTTTGGGATTCAGTTATTTAATCTTCTGTTTGGTTTAGAAAAATCTTGAGATATTTGAGGTGGTGTGCAGGCCATTTTCTAGAATAGACTGTTCATTTTTAATCCTGTAGTTTACTGGGGACTTGTTTTTACCCCTTTATTTAGAAGATGAACCAGTAAGGGAGCAGGGCATAGGAAAGGTCATTGATTTGGTAAATGTAATTTCTGGGATTGAAATAAAAAACCCACAAACAATCCAGACTGTAAAATGGTGACACTCAAACTTGGTAAAATCCTTTGAAGTGAAGTTAGTATGAAATTTTTATGGAGCCAGATGCTTTCAGGTCACCCTGGAAATAGTCTTTGTATGTGAAGGATGAACACAAACATTGGTCAGGGACCTTGACAGCCACCATTGGCAAGGGCCTGGGATAGTAACTAGGTTACACTGAAGTTATTTTCAACTGAGATAGCTGGAAGATTATATAAACCAACAGCTCCCATTCTGGAAGGTCTTCTTTTAATTAAAAAAACCTCTAACAGAAAGGCCAAAAGTCAAGCAAGAAGGGGAGAAACTGGGCTCTTGAGAAAAAAAAAAGTGCCAGTGAAAAATAAAATTCCTAAATGTGTGCTTGTCATCCTTCCAGTTTTTTTTTTTAAGTTGCATTTCTTCTCCATTACAATTTAAGATTTCAGATTGAGGTCTGTGGTCCAGAACATACCCTCAGCAGAAATAGTGACTGATTGGAAAGTGCAGTTGTTCAAGGTCTGTCATGCTCAATCACTTAAAGCTGTAATTTGTTTGATATGAATATTAAGCATGTAGACCTAGTGCAGCATGGGAGCCACTCAGGAAGTTTATGCAATTAATAAACTTTCATGCATAATTAATTTACTATGAAGTATGCAGAATTTCAGCCACTTCTCTACACTTAACAGTTGTATATGTGAACTCTCCTTTCTTAATTGGGGAATGTAGCATTATATGGAATGTTGTTAAACCTAATTTTAATCCTTCTTGACATTAACTTTTATTATTTTTTTTGGTAAACCAAGTGATCTGCCTTTAAGCAGTTGTCTGATTTTGGTTCTTTAAAACTGTGATTTTTATTTCATTTGTATCCAACCATTTGTTTTGTTTCCTGGAAATTTTGTTTTGAAACAGAAAATAAAGGCTGTGTTAAAATGAGTATGTTATCTTATTAAAACGCTGTCATAGTCACTGCAATCATCTGGCTTAAACTGGTTCTTCATTTACCAAATCTAATTTAGCAGATTTAAAAACTTTAGTCCTATAGATATGTTGGCTGAACAAACTAAGCTGTGTGTTACCTCTTGATTTATAGCTCCAACAAATTTTGAGTTGGACCCCTTCTCCTCACTTCTCAATGAGCCATAATTGGAACAGTCACTACGATTTACTGAGTACCTACTGTGTTAGTTAGGCTTGTGATAAAATTCATAAAACAACCCTATAAGCTAGATCTGTTACTGTCTCTACAGAGAAAATTTGAGAATCAGAGAGATTAAAGAATTTACCAAGGTACCATAGCTAGTAAATGATGAAGCCTGGATCCAAACCCAGGTCTGACCCCAAAATTCATGGGAAAAACCTCAGGCCATACTGACTCTCAGATGTACTGTAATAATAATAATCAAAATACATTTAGACTACGTTTTCAACTAATTATTATGATTAGTATATACGCTTTTCATATATCTTTCATGAGGTTACGTCCAGTGCTTGTTTTATAATTTCAGGAGAAGTATATGTTTATGGTACAAGCAAGAATTCAAAATGTGCCCTTTGTGTAAACTTATTAAGGAGTATTTCCTTTCATATTGACAGTGTTTATGGTCCACCTTCAGAAAAAAGTGCATTTGGAAATCTCTGTTGCACATCTTTCATTTACCACACTACAGTGACTTGGGAAACTGTCAAATGAGGTCAGATCCCTTGTTCATTTGATACTTTAGGTAGAAGAATCATGCATATGTTTATGCAAACAGCCCTGGAGGAAGAATTAGAGGCCTATCAGAAATATTCAAGATTAGATGAGGATTTGTAAAGTGTTTTTAAAAATCTATTACCTTGATTTTATGACAATGACTCCAAGGTATTCTCTCCTAGGTGATCCCTAAAGGGAGGATACAAAGTACACAGTTGAACAAACACAGGTTTTTTGACTCACAGACCCCTCAAACCTCTATTTTCTCATTTGTAAAATGAGGTGGTTGTGAGTATTAAATGAGATATGTCCCAAATTTGCTAATTGTGCTTATTGTTAGACATCTCTAGTGACTTTCACAATAAACTTGCACTTGGGGAAACTAGACTGGTTTGGAAATGGGCCCTGGTTCTTATTATAGTTGCTACAGATACCACTTGGAGTTCAGCAGACCTGGATTTGTATTCTAGCTTTGTGAACTTGGAAAATTACTTAACTTTTTAGCTTCAATTTCCTTATCTGTAAAAAGGACAACTGCTTCACTGGTGGTATTTTGAGACTAAATGAAAAAACATAAAGGGCTTAGCACTGCACCTGGCACATAGTAGGTCTGCTCAAATAATAGTAACAACTACTGAAGGGACCTTACATATCACTAAAGAGGAAACAGTCAGAGATGTGACAAAACTGAACCCAACCTGCGAGTCAACGTGAGGTCTGTTGGTGAAAGATTGGGTATTGGCCCCAGTGGTGCCAGATGATGTAAAGTGAGGTTCAGAGATGAAAGTGTTTAAGTTGGGGGATAAAACACCATAAAACCCATTTAAAATGTGCCATCATTAATGAGCACTAGATTAAAAGAATCAGATGAAAGAATTAAGTCTGTGACTAAAGAATTTAGAAGGAGCTGAAGTAGTAGGAGTTGGGGAAAGGACGGTGGGTCTTAAGACAGGAGCTCAAGACAGAAATGAAATAAAGCATAGATGATGGTCTGAATAGGAGCAGGACCTTGGGATAAACAGATGAAGAACTGGAAAAGACTAGTTCACATGCATGTTACAAATTTGCAAGATTTCTCCATTCCAGTCAGAGGTTCTCACCACTGACTGCATATTAAAATCACCTGGGGAGGTATTTTTAAAAATTAGTGTCCCTGGGCTTCCCTGGTGGCGCAGTGGTTGAGAGTCCGCCTGCCAATGCAGGGGACATGGGTTCGTGCCCCGGTCCGGGATGCCACGGAGCGGCTAGGCCCGTGAGCCATGGCCGCTGAACCTGTGCATCTGGAGCCTGTGCTCCACAACGGGAGAGGCCACAACAGTGAGAGGCCCGCATACCATAAAAAAAAAAAAAAATTCGCTAGAAGGAATCAATAGCAGAATAACAGACAGAAGAACAGATAAGTGACCTAGAAGATAAACTAGTGGAAATAACTACTACAGAGCAGAATAAAGCAAAAAAAAAAGAAAAAAGAAAAGAAAAGAATTGAGGACAATCTCAGAGACCTCTGGGACAACATTAAACACACCAACATTCGAATGATAGGGTTCTCAGAAGAAGAAGAGGGAAAAAAAAGGGACTGAGAAAATATCTGAAGAAATTATAGTTGAAAATTTCCCTACTATGGGTAAGGAAATAATCTATCATGTCCAGGAAACGCAGAGTCCCATACAGGATAAATCCAAGGAGAAACATACCAAGACACATATTAATCAAACTATCAAAAATTAAATACAAAGAAAAAATATTAAAAGCAGCAAGGGAAAAGCAACAATTAACATACAAGGGAATCCCCATAAGGTTAACAACTGATTTTTCAGCAGAAACTGCAAGCCAGAAGGGAGTGGCAGGACATATTTAAAGTGATGAAAAGGAAAACCCTACAACCAAGATTACTCTACCCAGCAAGGATCTCATTCAGATTCAACAGAGAAATTAAAACCTTTACAGACAAGCAAAAGCTAAGAGAATACAGCACCACCAAACCAACTCTACAACAAATGCTAAAGGAACTTCTCTAGGCAGGAAACACAAGAGAAAGAAAAGACTTACAATAACAAACCCAAAACAATTAAGAAAATGGTAATAGGAACATACGTATCAATAATTACCTCAAATGTAAATGGATTAAATGCTCCAACCAAAAGACATAGACTGGGTGAATGGATACGAAAACAAGACCTGAAAGAACAAGAAATGTCTATTTAGGTCTTCTACCCATTCTTGGATTGGGTTGTTTTTTTGATATTGAGCTGCATGAGCTGCTTGTATATTTTGGAGATTAATCCTTTCTCAGTTCCTTCATTTGCAAATATTTTCTCCCATTTTAGTGTCCTGGTTGCACAGCAATGTGAATATACTTAACACTACTGAACTGTGTACTTAAAAATGGTTAAGATGGTAATTTTTCTGTTATATATATTTTACCACAATTTTAAAATAACTAGTGTCTGGGTCTCATTCCTATAATTAGTATTGTTTTAAAAGGCTCCCCAGGTGATATATTAGTATCATATTAAACTAGCTAGGGTTGAGAACCACAGTCCTTGTTTCCTTTACTAATCAAATGACCTCCCTGCTATTATTGCTGGTTCAAGAAACACAAGCAACATAGCAGCCTTATTAGACCTTCTAATGAATTATTTACTGTTACCATATAAGCTTACAGCCTCTCAAACAGCCCCCAAGGATTTGGACAATAGATAAAGCTAAGTGGGCCCCTTGCAGAAACTGAACAGCTAGTTACTACTTAGGTGGAAGATATCAGAAGATTGAATCCAATATGAATTTTTGATGTAACTCCTTTATGCTTCTCTCCAGCCTTCATTTTAATAATTAAGATTTATTAGGTGCTTACTGTGCCAGTTACTGTGCTAAGCACTTTAATATACCATTTAATCTTCAAAAGCTTCTGAGGTAAGTACATTACCATCTCCCTTCTAAGCTCCTTGACTGCCTTGAAAACTGTTTTCTCCTAGCCCAGCGTTATTCCTGGCATGTAGTAGGTACCAAATAAATCTGTTGAATAAATTAATGAGTCCCTATTTCATAGATACAATAAGGGCTCAAGAGGTTAAATAACTTGTTAGTTATATAGCAAATAAGGAGTTGAACTGGTATTGGAGCCAAGATCTCAGCTCCAAAGCACACACTTTAACCACTATTCTGTGACATCTACTGTCCCTTTCTACTTTCAGGGCTTTGGCATCTGTTATCTCTTCCCTCTCTATGGCCTATGTCTAGCATAAAGTTTCTCTTGTACTATATATGTTAAGATTCTTGTTTGTAAGTAATAGAAACCCAATTTGAACAAGCTTAAACAAAAAAGAGGGATTTATTATAAAGATGGTGGTGGTGTCTCAAAACACCCAAGGATAGTGCAGATGGGCCTTAGAAACATAAATCAGGTGCTTGAATGCAGCCAGGATTTTTCATCTCTCCTCCTCCAGCTCAATCCCAAATTCTCTGGGAAGGTACATAAAGAATAAGCTCCTGGTGCAACCATGAGGGTAAGGTAGAAAAGGGGTACTGGGGAGACAAAACAGACGTTTACCTAAAGTCCTCCGTTTGACTGCCCCATAAACACATATGCCATTTTCCCCATACCTACAATTCCACAAATGTCCACACCTAACAATCTATGGACAACTGCAAGTCACATACAACTACTGCATCCAGAGCAACGGCACAGCATAGACATGCCCCTTCCTCATCTAGTTCAGTGGCAATCTAAATGTGGATTGTCTTGATCCTGCCACTCCCTGATAAACTTAACTGCCACCAACAGATCTAACATGCAATAGAAGAGAAATATTTAGATTAACCACTAAGTTCCCTTTTATGAAAGGAGAGGGGCACACCTTTATCAGCCACCGGTCCAAGTGTGCACCATTTCCACCTGGATAGGAAGGAAGGAAATAAATTACGGGTATAGAAAAACTTATGGGAGTCATTTTATTGATGCTTCTTTTTGCTTTACCAGTCTGTACTTGGGCCTGCTCTAGAAGAGCAGTGATTCTCAAACATAAGGGTGCATTAGAATCACCTGGAGAACTAGTGTGACCTGCAAAAACTCTCGACACAAACACTCCATTCAAACACCTACACTAAGAGACTAGACCAAACTTGGCTTCTAGCCTCCTAAGTCGGAGTCTCTGGGATGACCCAATTTCCATCTGGAAAAGCTCGGGCTGTAAAAAGAATTTATAGCTTACTCTAGCTGACACCTGACAATAGACCCCTGACCTCCCTTTCTTAGAGCATTTACCAAAAAGGGCTTAAAATTATGACTTCTGGGCTTCCCTGGTGGCGCAGTGGTTGAGAGTCCACCTGCCAATGCAGGGGACACGGGTTCGTGTCCCGGTCCGGGAAGATCCCACATGCCGCAGAGCGGCTGGGCCTGTGAGCCATGGCCGCTGAGCCTGCGCGTCCGGAGCCTGTGCTCCGCAACGGGAGAGGCCACAACAGTGAGAGGCCCACGTACCACAAAAAAAAAAAAAAAAAAAAAAAAAAAATTATGACTTCTTCCCCTGTCCCTTTGAGATGTATATGTATGTCCTACAACTCCAGAGTGTGTCTCAAGGACCATTCCTTTGAAATGTAGTCCTCAGGAAGGCTAGGGCCTGTGTCTCCCAGTAACTGTGGGAGGATATAATCCTAACTTAAATAATTGCCAGCTAGCAGACACAGCTAGCCTAACTGCATTTACACTGGCCAACTCTTTGTAATTTTTCACTTCCCTGACTCTACTTGAGCCTCTCCTCGCTCCTCCTCCCTCCTTTTCCCTTTAAAATGCTCAGTCACCTCTGCACAAATGGGAATGGAGCTCTGCTTTTTCCCCTACTGTCAGTAACTGAATAAAATCTGTCCTCACTGCTTTAACTAATGTCAGGCTTTGTTTATCTTTGACACCATTTAAACCACACATTGCTAGCCCCACCCCCAGAGTTTCTGTTTCAGGAGATCTGGGGTGAGTCCCGAGATTTTACATTTCTAACAGTTCCTAGGTGCTGATATGCCGGTCCAGGGACCATACGTTGAGAATCACTGCTGGCTCATGGTCCCTGTTCACTAGATAGGATTTTCTAGTGATACAACTTCCTCAAAACCTCATATGACTGCCTGTTAACTTCATTTGAGGGGACTCACAATGCTAATAACAAGTGCCAAGAATCTTGTCAACTTGTGCTCTTTGAATCTTCAGATTTGCTAAAGGGAATAATCACCCTGTTGCAGGGTTTCTATTTCTTTTTTTTTCTTCCCTTTTTTTTTTTTGCGGTATGCGGGTCTCTCACTGTTGTGGCCTATCCCGTTGCGGAGCACAGGCTCCGGACGCGCAAGCTCAGCAGCCATGGCTCACGGGCCCAGCCGCTCGGCGGCATGTGGGATCTTCCCGGACCGGGGCACGAACCCGTGTCCCCTGCATCGGCAGGCGGACTCTCAACCACTGTGCCACCAGGGAAACCTGGGTTTTTATTTCTTAGCTCTCTACCTAAAGACTTGGCTCCTCATCCCTGGCATTATGCTCAAGGTCTTCAGTTCAGAGCGTGGATAGGAAACAGGTTGAGTTCAACGATGTGAAGCCTCTCTTTTCCATCTGCTCTGGGAATGTTACACTTACCCTCTCTTCCTTGCATTCCAGCTGAATGCATGTACAGAGGAAGAGATCATCACATTTGGGGGAGCTGGAGAACAAGGAATACTGTGATGGCTTATAAAGATAACCTCGTTCCAGTTCGTTGGAAACTGGATGCCAGTTTCCTAATTAGTGGAACATTTAAAATGAGACAATAAATCAGCAAAGCCCATGAATATCTAACCATTAGCAACTGCTAAACTCTTGATATAGGCAGGGCTGCTCTGCTTTTGAGTCTCAAGAGCAATAAGCAACTGCTTCGCTGCCAAATAACACAGAATGCCAACTTCCAATTAACGATATGGGAGATCTCCAATCTTTGCCAGTTCCATAGTTTAGGGTCTATAATTTGCCACACCCCATTTCTGGTACCAGTTCTTGAATTAATAATTTTTTGGTCATGAGTAGTTTCTAACCCAACTCTATCTTAAAAATAGTAAGGATATGAGGTTGCCTCAGAGAAACCAAGGGCAAGAATGCCTGAGGAATGATCTAGAACCTGGGTCTTAAACACGATGAAGACTCCCTATCTCCCATCTCTGCTCTAGAGTCTGCGGTTTTTTCTCTTCCTGCAGACCAGCATCTTTTACTTTTGTCCCTCTGATGGGAAAATTGACTACTGACAGCTTCCAAGTTTTACACTTAGAGAAAAACTGATCTCTCTGGTCCAATTCCAAATTTCTAGGGAATGAGATTCTGATCGACCCAGCTTGGATTCGTTATCTACCTTTGACGCAGTCAGCGATGGTTATGGTTAACATGACAGTTTTTGTAAATGGGGAGAGGGTTAACTCCTAGAAAAGGATGGCTGAGTAGACAATCCAACAGGTGTCCATTATACTAGAAAACTTCTATTCCTTTCATCCACCATCACTTCAAGCCACTATTCCCTCCTTTCACTGCTTGTTTTCACAGGAGTTATTTATGTGCATTGCTTCAACATCTACTTATTCTTTGCCAATCTGGTTTGTTCTATCTCCACTAGTCTTTTATGATAAATTTCTTTATGGAGCTTGAAGATTTTTCAGCTTTTGTATCCTAATACACTGTTCTCAGATTTCATTCACCTTGACTACGCTTGAGTTCTAAACTTTTGCGTTCTTACTCGGCCTGCCATTATCTCCCACCTTCTATTAAGTTCCAAGCCAGATCTGACTGCTACGCACTGTTACGGAACAGAATAGATCTTGTTTTCTACCCTCCTCCGGTTTAAACAGTGTGCCCTAAACACCAGTCAGCCAGAAGACTGGTGCTATATCTGAATCAAACAAGGAGAATGCTGAAAATATTGAATAGATTTTCAAAAGATGATTCTGTATGTCTGGAATTGGAGCCCTTACCGCTATTTTTCTAGAGCTCCCTGACAGATTGATTCACAATGTTTGCAAACAAAGGTCCTAACCATAGGACATTGTAGCTCAGTGAGTACCAGAAAGGTACAACTTGGTAGTTTAACTTGTCTTGGTGCTTATCTCCCTGACCAAAGAGCTCCTGAGTACAATGAATATTCGATTTCACTTTGTCTCTGCATTGCTTTGGGCAAATAAATTATACAATTTTCACCATTCATAAATTGGGGCCAAGAACTCTTTCTCAGAGAATTACAGTAGCTAAAAGTTAAGTGGATTGTTACAGAAATGGTGGTTATTATTTTTACGTTTCATATGTGTCCTTTCTCATTCATTAAAAACTATGCACATTATTCCGTCCCCCCAAAGGAAAATTCTTCCTCCTGAGGAATTTTAGCATACTTTAGCTGAATTCAATTAATCCACTCTACTTCCTTTCCCATGATGCATCACTCCCCCCAACTCCTTTTCCTGGGAAAGGCGGTAAATAGCCTGAAGCAACTCGGTGGATGCAAAGAGCTGGAGTGCAAATCCGAAACGCATATCACGCCCCGCCCCTTGAGACCCAGTGAATGCAAGGGCTGAAAGGGGTGGTAATCTTGTTCCAACACTGTATCCCGAGGCCGTAGAGGAGACTACAACTCCCAGAATGCCCCGCCCCGCTCCCCCTCCTCCAGCTAGAAAGCGTGTACCATAGAGAAGACGAGGTAACATGGCTCCTGGAGGTAGAAGTAAGAGGTTTCACCCCTTTTGAAGCGGTGAAGAGCGGCCATAGAGGGATAAGAGAGAAGTGACTAGAGGCTGTCATCGCTTTTATCCTCCCAGCCTCTACTGAGTCCGGTCGGCCTCACCACTCCTCTCCACCCAAATCCAGTCTGTGGTCTCCTCCCCACACCTCCCTTATTCCCTCGCCAGCTCACCCCGCCCCTCGGGAACCCTTTGCCCGCCCCCTCGCCCCCCGCGGAGTGCGCACGCGCCCGCCCCCAGCTTCGCGCCCAGATCGCCGCCTAGCCTGCTCGCGCAGCCGCCGTCTCGTCTGCCCACCGACGAAGCATGGGCGTCCAGGGCTTCCAAGAGTTCCTGGAGAAGCGGTGTCCCGGGGCTGTTGTGCCCGTGGACCTCCTCAAACTCGCGCGTACGGTCTCGCGCCAGCAGCAGCAGCAGCAGCAGCAGCAGCATCGCCCGCTGCCGCCTACGGCAGCCCTAGCGCCCGGGGCTCCACGCGCCGCCAGGGGCTCCGTGCCTCTGCAACCGCCGCTCGCGCCCGCTGCCTTGGGTGCCTACTCCGGGGGCGCGGGGCCGACTCGGCACCATCACCCCGCTCACCACTTCCACCATCACGGCCAGGCGCACCCCGGGCTGCACCCGCCGCCGCCCCCTCCGCTGCCCGGGGCCCGGGTGCTGGTGGACGCGGGCTCAGCGCTGCCTCGGCTTTATGGCGGCTACCAGACGGATTGGGTGTGTGGCGGCCAATGGAACGCCATGCTGGGCTACTTGTCAGCGCTATGTCAGGCTTGTGCCTATCCCGGCGGCGACGGCTTGGAGCTGGTGGTCATGTTCCCCGGGGGCCTGGGCAAGGACCGGCTGGCCGAGTGGGGCCGTCGGTGCCAGGCTGAGCGGCAGACAGCGCAACTGATCGTGGGACACGTGGGCAACAAGGGCACCCCTCCTCCACGGGCCTGGTTCCTGCCACCGGCCTGCCTGAGCCACTGCGTGAGGCTAGCGCTCATCCGCTTCCGGGTCAAGGTGAGGGAGGGGCCGGATCTTAAATAATACGCCCCACACCTATTCCCTCCCAACTAAACACCTAACCACCCACCCACTTACCTGTCTCCCATCCGCCCAGTCAGCTAACCCACTTGCCTAACTACCCTCGATCATTTTATCCATCTACCCAACCCTTCATACCACGCCCTACCGATTCGCTCACCTGCATAACCACATCTCTACCCATGTCATCCCAATAACCCCCTTTATCCAACTGGCCTATCCCTAGGCTTTAGCAGAATATATTTTGTAGCCCCATCTTTCTCCTGCTGTCTTCTGCCTCAAGCTGAAATGCCATTTTCCAGATTTTTCCAGTTGACATCTCTCTGATATGTCTTTTTCCAACCTTGCAGCAAATCAGTTAAACGTGTTAATTGAGCACCTTTCTTCTACAGCTTTTCCCCAAATTTTGAACCAGTGCTTCTTTTGCACCCATCTGTTCATTCAGCCTTTTTCATTTCAAAATGTATCTACCTCAGCCTTCCTTAGCCTAAACAAACGAACAAACAAACCCACTGGTTCAGTCACTTTTCAACAAGTATTAACCCCCTAAGAGTAAGGGGTTTAAAAGACATGTGAGACATGGTTCCTGCCCTTGGAAAATCAAATATATCAAATATATACACAGGAAACATTTATTTAATGGTATAAATGTGTATGTGATTATGCTTTATGGTACAGATTGGTACCTGTTTTGTGTGTGGGGGGGAATATCTGTGGGCTAAAATGGTCAGAGGAGGCTTCCTTGAAGAAGTTGGACCTCACCTGGGTCTTCAAGGATGAATTGGATTTGAATTGGTTACAGGTTTGGGAAGAGGCTTATTTAAGCAGGAGAAAGAAAATGAACAGAAGCAAACGGGAATATCAAGCATGTGAGGCCCCACGGGCAGTTCAGTCTAATCTTTGCATGTAGTTGGTCACTGCATATGGGGCCTGGAGAACAGCTTGGCAGCAACCCCAGTTCTTGGCACAACTGCTATTGCTCTGTTGCTTTTCCATACTCTTGGGTTTCAAGTTCCTACGTGTAG
>NW_006771007.1:561014-696019 GCF_000442215.2 Lipotes vexillifer
TGTAGGGAATAGCAAGGCTTGAGAAGTAAAGGAGGTGGGCAGGAAGAAGAAAAAGAAAAGCAGTACAGGGTTGGGTAGGACAAAACCACAAACCCATTCCCCAACCAAGGCTCTTGGGGATGTGTGCACAGTCAGAAGATAGGATATGGGATTGTGGGAATCATAAACTAAAGAAATGGTGCTGGGTGGAGTAATGAGGAAAAATATCTCAGCTGAGAGACTGAAAGACCTGCATAAAGAAACTCACAGTGGTCATAGAGCTTGTGGCTAGAGTCCAGTCATGCTAGACTCCTTGTGCCCAGCATCTAATCTGTGCCTAGGCTAGGTAATTATAGCTGTTTTTAATACTTTTTTTTTAAAAATTCAGTCACGAGCTATCTCAGACATACAAAGTAGGAGAAAAAATATGTCAGACACTCATTTGTTTGCCTTCCTGACTGAGCATTTTTCAGTAGATTCTTCTTTTATGGCCATTCTTTCCACTTTGTTTTCACTGCTACCACTCGAGCTTTAAGGACTTTTTACCTCATTGTCATTATTAACTTGGTTGCCGGCAACAGTGACTAACATTGATGGAATGCTTACTATGTGCCAGCTGCTAATCTGTGTGCTTTAACAACAACAACAAAAATGATCTCATTTGATCCTCACAATAACCTGTGAAGCAGTATTAGCCGTTTTTCAAATGAGGAAACTGAGGCACAGGAGGTTTAGAAACTTGCCCAAAGTCACCCGGCAATAAATGGCAGAGCTGGGATTCTAGGAGTCCTGCCCAGGCAATCTGGCTCCAAAGCTCATGCCCTTAACAACAGTGCTCTAAGATGAATCTTTCTAAAGTGCCGGTGTGATTAAATCATTCCCACACTGGACTAAAATCTTCCTTGGCTCCTGGGTAAAGACAGGTCTGGGCTATTCATTTATATTATTTATTGAGTGCCTGCTATAGACTAAGTACTATACTGGTTGCTGAGGATTCAGAGTGAAGTAAGGGGATCCCTGCCCTCACGGAGGTCAGAGTTTAGTAAAAGAGACCGAAAACAAGAGTTGCAGATACCGTGAGCTAATTGCTAATGATGAAAAATGTGGTCCCTGTGGGGGGCATTGGTTAATTCTGGGTGAGGGGGTGAAAGTTGGGGGAGGTTTCACAGATTGGTACTAAGCCTTGAGGAGGGCTGGGAAGGATGGTTCAGAGTGGACAAGGATGTGGAGATGTAAAATGGCCTACTGTGAGCTCTGAATAGATTTTGACTGGAGGTTGGCAGGAATTGAACACTGAGTATGGGTTTGAGTTTTTCCAGCTTTTTTGTTTATACACTTCATCAGTGAAAATTTTTGAGAAGCAACCTAATATGGCCTACTAAGATTCTTCATTACACATAGTCTTATTTTTAAAATCCCAGCAGTTCGTAAAAAAATAAGATGGATTGATAGGTGATAAAGCAAATGTAGTAAAAATGGTAGAATCTCAGTCGTGACTTTTCTAACGTTCACTGTAAAATTATTTCAACTTTGCTATATGTTTAAAGTTTTTCTTAATAAAATGTTGGGGGGGAAATTTCCTAGCAGCCCTCTTCAGTCATGAGTACCACCGTTTGTGAAATACATGTCTTGTTCCCCATGCTAGATTATAAACAAACACTTTAATCTTTTCATAGTCTCCATAATAACTTGTATATTTTAGGTGCAGGATACATTTTTTTCCCTGAATGAAAAGGTTAGTGATCTAAGAATGCATTGTAGGAGTGACTTAAAAGTGTGTAGTGTGGCTCTTAACATAGTGGATTTAAGACTGGCTCCAAAAGTGCATGTGTAAAGTATCTGTAGATGTTATCAGTGAGTGAAGTTTTCTCTCCCGGTTCTGGTCAGTGATTGTTGTTGTTGCTGTTGGAGTGATGGAGAACTTCCTGGTTTGTAACACAGACTTGAAAGGTATTGGTTAATAACTCATTGTGGTTTGCCTTTTCAGAGGAATGTTCCACTATCTTGAAGATAGCAGGTTTTCACTTGAATGATCTGCATGCCTACCATATCTTTTGATTGAAATGCTAGTGCTTCAGAGCAAAACCCACTAGTGTTTTTCTCCTCCCCTTGGTTCTGTTCTTGAGACTAGGTCACAGGATGGGCCTTTATTCACAATCTCATTTTCATTTGTGATAGAGAAATAGAGATGGAGGGAGTACATAAAAAGATAAATTGCTGGGCTATCTCTTTAGCTTTAGACAATTTAGGACTTTCCATGAAAATATTCAGGGTATATAACTGGGATGAATTTTGTCATTTGGTTTGTTTCATTTGTACATTCTGCAAACCTTTGTAAGTTATCATTGCCAGTAGCAGAAAAATTAAGTAAAACCACAAATTGCTACCTGATCTCTTCCTAAGGGTCTCACAGCAACCCTAAAGCAGTTTTAGCATGTGGTTTGAAAGATGATGTGGGGTTGTTAATGGGATGAATACTTTGTTTTAATGGTTAAATATATATATTAGAAAAAAAGATAACGCATGAAACCCGCAGTTTCACAGCTATAACTCTTTAGAACGAGGCCAATTAAAAAAGTAAGTTGGGGCTTCCCTGGTGGCTCAGTGTTTGAGAGTCCGCCTGCCGATGCAGGGGACACGGGTTCGTGCCCCGGTCCGGGAAGATCCCACATGCCGCGGAGCGGCTAGGCCCGTGAGCCGTGGCTGCTGAGCCTGCGCGTCTGGAGCCTGTGCTCCACAACGGGAGAGGCCACAACAGTGAGAGGCCCGCGTACCGCAAAAAAAAAAAAAAAGAAAGAAGTAAGTTGATTTAAAGAAAAGTATTAAGGTTCAGTACTTGGATGTGGCAGAAATCATATTGATGGTAAATGAATAAGCAAAGTTTGAGAAGGCTGACCAACAGCTGATGCCATTTTGTGCTTTCGTTCTCTAGAATACAGTATAGCAGTGGCTGCTGTGCCTCCTGATTATTTACTTATCCTCAGTCACTGACACATCCTGAAACGTTAGTAACTCTTCTAGATGCTCTAGTGGTAGGAAAAATTATCATAATAGTAATTAGGTCTTCTTCTTGAGCACCAAGTTGTATATAAAGTGCTTTTTAAATAGCTTGTTTAATCCTCATAAGCTTGCAAGAATGCATGATATTCTTCCCATTTAACAGTTGAATAACAGGTGCAAAGAAGTGAAATGATTTTTCTTTGGTCTGGACACTAGTAAATGGTGGGTAAAAATCTGTTCTGGATCTGTATTGCTCAAAGTCTCTTTCCACAGTTTCACCACACAGTTTCCTTTCTGTACATTCTTGTATAAGATTGTATACTTTTACTGGCCAGATAATATGCATAGATGCATGAAGAAAAATAATAATAAGTAGATTTATTGAGCACTTAGTTTGTGCCAGCATTGCTAAATGTACAATACTGCCAGTACAAGGCAAATGTGTAAGCTCAGTGCCAAGTGAGTGAGTCATATAGTGATATTATAGGAATTCAAAAGCAGCAATCTCTTTCTTCTCTGCATTTTAAGTCTCTCCCTCTCTGGTTTCTTTCACTTATAAGTACGTAAGCGTATACAAATAACCTTTAAAAAACAAAAACTTCCCCTTTACTTTGTAATTTCCTTAAGCCATTATCCTTATCCTGTTCTTTCCTTTTAACCATTATTCTTGAAAAAAGAAGACTGTATTAATTCCTATTCCCTAGCCTATTGCCACTTGATATGTGATGTCACCATTCTGAAGGCACCAAAACTATTTCCATTCTTACCCTTTATTGGTCCTCTATGAGATAATTAACATGAGCCATCCTTTCCTTGAATTTCCTTTCTTGGATTCCATAATGCAGCTCACTTCTGATTCTCCTTATAAGTCTCTAGTTCTTTCTCCTCCTCTTACTGCTTCCTTAAGCATTGGTGCTCTCAAGACTTCTGTGCTAGTTATATTCTTCTACATTCATTTCCTGAGCAATCTTATCCGTTATTATGGCTTTAAATATTAACTGTATTCTGATTATTCCTATAGCTCTTTCTCTACCCCTAACCTCTCTCATGAGCTTTTGACACATCTTTTCAGCTTTCTACTACTCGATGTCTTGTAGGTCACTCATACTAAAAAATATCCAGGATGGAATTCATTATTTTCCCCCCAAACTTGTTGTATTTTTGGTGTTCTCTCTTTCTATGGATGTCGTCTTTCATCCATTTCAAGCCAGAAACCATGGAGTTCTTCTCAATTTTTCACTCTCCTGTCACTTCCCATATCCACTCGGTCACTAGATCATGTCACCTCTACCTCAGAAATGTCTACTGAGTCCAGCTACTTCCACCCGCATTGCTCTAGTTCAGGCTGCCATCATTTCTTATCTGAGCTGTGAAAATTGCCTCAACTTGTTCCTTTACCACTCTCTGGACCATAGTCCATCTTCTACACTGCTGTCAGATATACTTTGAAAACCAAAGTTGACTTTTGTCTGTGCCTGAAGATACCCACTGGCTACTTTTTGCCTACCCTACTAAGCCCAGACTTGTCAGCATGGCAGACAACGCCATTCACAGTCTGATCCCAAACTCTCTCCAGCCTTACTTGGTGCTTACCTTTGCCCACACCTGTTCCAACCGTTGGAATGTCCCAACCATTCTGAACTTTTCTGGCTTCCTAGACATACTATGTCCTCTCACATAGTGCTTTTCTTATTTTACTCTCACCATTGTGTAGCCAATTCATACTTATTCTTGCTCAAAAGTTATCACTATGAAATCTTTCCCAGCCAAGGTAAATGATGCCTTCGCTTGTGCTACCAGAGTGTTCTTTTAACCTCTCATATTTTTTTCTCTCATAGTATTTTCATATCGCATTATAATTCTCTTTTTTTCCCCTATGCTATGTATTACATCCCCAGAACTTACTTATCTTATGACTGGAAGTTTGTTTGTGATGATCTTTTAATTGAGTTCCAAGAGGGCAGAGATGCTCTAGGGCTTGACACATTATATACAATAATGGTTGTTGAAAGAGAAAGGCAGATAAGGAAGAATTCAGAACCAGTGTTTTATAATGTTATAGTTTCATTCCATGTAAATTAACTTGATTCCAAATGGAATTGCCAAACTCTGTTAAGTAAAAGTAAGTTTTATAGCTGCTTAGCAATGCATTTATAGAATAAATTCCCCCTTGGTGTTAGTAATAATAGCCACGACATGGGCTAGGTACCTCACATTATGTCAGATTCATTATGTCATTTAATCATCACAGCCACCCTTCAGGATATGTATTAATCTACGTTTTTTATAGCTAAAATAAAAACAGGCTCAGCATAGTCACTGGCCCAAGGTTGCACTGCTGGAATGTGGTTGAGCCAAGATATGAACCTAAATATATTTGACATCAAAATCCTTCATCTTTAACATCTCTCAAAACAGTATAGTTGCATTTTAATAACATTTTCCAGAACACTTTTCTTATATTTAGTTTGTGTAGCATAATGGCTAAGAACAGACCTTGGAGCCAGACTGCCTGGGTTTAAATCCTTATTCTTTTACTTACTAGTTATATAAATGTGGGCAAGTTAACCTCTCTCTGCCTCAGTTTTCTCATGTGGAAGAGGAGGATAGTAATAAAAGCTACATCACAGACTTTATTGTGAGTATTAAATGATTTAATATAAGTACAGTGCTTAGAACATTATATACCACATAGTAAATGCCATATAAATGCCAGCTACAGTTACTTTGACCAAAATATCTTGTGCGCCAAGTAGATTGGACATGGACATTTCACTCTCATGCCTTAAGCTTGGCATGGCATGTAGGGTACTTCTTGATCTGCCTACCATTCTCTTATCAGGACAATGAATGCTTTTCAGCATTTTTTGAACACCTACTCTACCAGGCCCTGTGCTAAGTACTATGAACAATGGAATTCATTCATTAAACAAATGTTTAATGGGCTCCTACTGTGCACTAGGCACAGTTCAATATTGAGAAGATAAAGCAGTGACCAAAACAGACAGGTTTCTGACCTCATGAAGTTTATATTCTAGTGGGAAAGACAGACAATAAACAAGATAAAAAGACAAAATATATAGTATTTAGGTAGTATAGTAAGTGCTGTACAGAAGAATGAAGTAGGAAAGTGAGATAAGGGAGTGTTGCGGTCAGTTGGGTCTTCTAACCCTCCAGCAGCTCATAGTCTAGTAGGGGAGACAAGTAAGAAAATACTAACAATAATAGCCCGGAGTATCTTTTCTCTGGCTCTTGTCATAGGCCCAAGGACATAGTGGAAGTGGCAGAACCACAGTTTGCATTTCAGACACCAAAACCTTTGCCCTTTCATCTATACCACAAAGAAAATCCCAAAGGTATGGCAGGGATGGCAAACTGACAACCCATAGCCCCACACATTTTTTTAAAAGAACTTCATTGATTTTCATTGATCAGTAGTGTTCATCAGAATCTGAAGTCAGATAGTGGGTTTGGGTTGAATATTAAGGCATCATCTAGTTGAATGATTTTTCATTTTCTTCTATCATTTAACTTGCATTTTACAAACGCATTTTTTAACAAATATGAATTTGTTGCCAACATTTTAAAAATTGTGAAACGTTACCAAGAATTCTGACTTTCCAACCACTCTTGAAATATCAGATCCTCTCACAACACTGGTTGCCCCCTTTTGCCGAGCCACATTGTCTTCATTTATTGGAGTCTCTACCGATCCATGGTGTCTCCCTGACACAGTGACCAAGTGCCACTTGCCTTTCATGATAACCATCTTCTACATGGCTCCAAGTGATTCCCGCCTCCTGGTGTTCACACTCTTGTTTAAATCTACCCCCACCCCCTGTGTGTGGACTGGACTTAGCGACTTGCGTTTAATGAACAGACTACAGCAAAAGTGATATGTCACTTCCAAGATTAGGTTATAAGAAACTGCGACTTCCATCTTGTTTGTTCTCTCTCTCTCTCTCTCTCTCTCTCTCTCTCTCTCTCTCTCTCTCTGGCATTTCTTGCTTGATCACTCTGATGAAGCAAGCTGCCGTGTTGTGGGCTGCCCTCAGGAGAAGCCCACGTGACAAGTAACTGAGGGAAGCCTCTGACCAACAACCAGTGAGGAACTGAGGCCCTCAGTCCAACAGCCCACAAGGAACTGAATCCTGCCAATAGCCACGTGAGTGAGCTTGGAAGTGGATCCTTCCCCAGCCAAGTCTTGAGAGGACTGCAGCCCCAGCTGACACCTTGATTGCAGCCTGTGAGAGATCCTGAGCCAGAGAACCCCGTTAAGCCACGCTCACAGATACTATGAGAAAATAAATGCTTTTTAAGCCACTAAGTTTGGGGGGTAATTTGTTATACAGAAATAGATAACTAAGATACCACTGATTGTTGTGCTTGTACTTTTTTATAGTAGTTTCGAAGAATATGAAGTATTTCTTGTGCCCATATCTGTGAAAAGTGAAAAAAAGAAAAATTATCTATACAGGAAGGTCATATATTTAAAGGAAAATCGAAGGGAGCCTATTTCCTAGTGGAAGTGATGAGTATTCCTCTATATCTAAATAAAATGTGTTTGTTGAAAGACTACAATTTAAGACACCATTTAAAAATAAACCATTGTAAGAAATATGACCAGTATACAAGAATGATGAGTGCTGAAACAAAAAGAACTTTAAAAAGGGCTTGGAATTTCAATAGGTTGTTTTTGAATACAGACAGAATTAAGTAATACTGCCATGAAATGCAATTATATATTACATGAAAAAATTGCCAGGGCTTGAAAGCCTTTTGTAGGTAGTTGTTTAAGAAAAGAGTGTTGAGTACAGCAGAATTTACATTATAAACAAGCATTTGCAAAGGTAGTAGATACTGTTGCTCAGGATGTTAAGGATTGGTGGCTGAACATTTTTGTGACATTGTGTCAAGAAGTTAAATTGTAAAGTTTTAGATTACAACTGGTTACAGCAGATATAAACACTATGCATTTAAAGGTACACTTAGCTATGTGTCTAGCCAGTAGTTCTCAAAGTAGTTCTCTCTAATCAACAGCACTGTACCACCTGGAAACTTGTTATAAATGCAGATGCTCAGGCCTTGCCCCAGACCTACTGGAGATGAGGCTTGTTAATTTGTTTTAATACGCCCTCCAACTGATTCTGATACACCCTAAAGTTTAAGAACCTCCGCACCTAGAATTTTGATGCAGTCTAACTCTTTTGGACTTGCCTCTGATGGGTACATCTAGAAATACCTGGATTTTGTATGTTGAGAAAAGTCTTGAAATTTTTAGTATAGATTGGTCAAAATTAGTGAATATGACTACAGATGGTGTTTCTGCAATAGTGTTACTGTTGGACTTAGGAAACTTCAGTTTTTTTCAGAAACACCTTACAAAGACTTAGCTGTTCATTGTATCACTCCTTAGGATTCCACTTTTTGTGCAAAAATGTTCAAAATGAATCATGTCAAGAACTGGTAATTAACATTGTGGTTTTCACCAAACATAGTTGAATACTGTGCTTGGTGAATTATTAGATTCGTGTCATGGAAATCTTCCCTATTATGGAGATTAATTGACCTAGTTGAGGTGTGGTATTGAAGATACTGGAAAAAATTACTTATTTGGCATCCAAAAGGCATCCAGCACACCATCAATGACTGAAATAATATATTTGACCTGTTTCGTTGACATTACAATTCACTTTGAATAAAAACAAGGTTGTTCAGAAATAGCTTCCAAATGTGTGGTTGTATTTGCTCATTCCTAGCAAAATTATGCCTTTGGGAAACTAATTTGGCTGGAGATAGACTGGCTGACTTTGCTGAAATTGGTTTCCAAGAAATGAATGTGATGGCCTGAATTACATTCCCCCAATTGTGGAGTTGTCTATTGAATTCCAGAAAAGGTTTTCTGACATTATATTCTATGAAAATGAATTAATGTAATAGTTCAGTTAACCTTTCTCAATTGATGTTCATGGTGTGAAAGAATAGCTACAGTGGAGATACTGAATTGCTGTGCTATGGTACTGAAAGTGAAGCATGATGTCACTGAAATACCAGAATTCTACAATATCTCAGGAGTGGTAACCCTAAATATAAGAAACACTGTGCAAGACATCTATGTGTTTGGAAATTCCTACATTTCTAAGCAGCTGTTTTCCATTATGAAATAGGATAAAATTAATCATTCCCAGTGAAAGGATTCAAGGCTAAATTCTTTAGTGCACATTGTAACGCAAAAATATAAGACCTGACATTGACCTCTTGGTACATAAGAAAAGCATCAGACCTCCTGTTCAAAGTCAAAGGAGAATAAATCAGACGCAAAAATGTAATGATTAAATTTTTCTATTTTGAACTTTTGCTTTTAATTTTGAATTTAAAATGTTAACTCCAGTATTTTGCATGTTTATATTGTTAACACCCACAGCATAGTTTAGGAAAAAAAATTTTCTGTCAGTTGATTTTCTTAACCACTTTCAATCATTTATGTTCGCTGCAGCCACTGGTTCAAGGACTCTTAGAAATTTCTCAACATCACTGTCCTCTCTGCAACTCCTGTCTTCCTTTCCAAGGTAACCCAAAAGCTACTTTGGACTTTTGTTCTCCTCTTATTCCTAAGAATACCTTTCATCAGACCTTCTGATTTTTCAATACTGAAGATTTTGCTTTGGGCAGAGCAAGTGCCTATTCTGGAATCTACTTGTTTCAAATGATTTCTGAGGACCTGCAGAGAGTAATATGTACCATAGGCTTCATTCATCTCTGCAGGATAAACAGGCTATGTTTTATTTCATAATGACTTTTTCAGAACCTGTATGCTAGGTATTTTATATAAATAGTTTCATGCAAAGTCTTACAATTAGGAATATAGCAAAATCTCCATTTTATAGATGAGGAAGTTAAGTGATTTGCCCGTGATTTGCCCTACCACTTCAATTTGAGCATAGGTCCACTGGATGCTGAAGTTCCTGCTGTATCTGCTGATTACAAAAGTTATGCTGAGAGTCTCCAGCCCCTAAATGAGCCACAACAGATTAAATAAATCTAAGTCTTCTTTCTTACATGTGACAAGCAGTTTCACCTACAGAAATGGGCTGGCTTTTGGCAGCCTGAGAGCAATTTAAGGGTACTAAAATTGAGTATTAACTCAATTTTAACACTTTTAATAGCCTTTACTGAACACTGGATCAGTATTCTACCACCTGTAGCTTGACTGCAGTATTTAATGGCAAAGACTCTACCGTGCGTGTGTATATAGATAACTGAAACTCCTACAGCTGAGAGGCAAGGCCACTTTGTCAATGTTGCCCTGAATTGACTGTGGTTTTCGATTGCTGCTATTCTTATGTTTTATTTATTTTTTAAAAACATTTATTTATTTATTTTTGGCTGCATCGGGTCTTAGTTGCGGCACACAGTCTCTGTTGCAGTATGCAGGCTTCTCTCTAGATGTGGCGTGCAGGCATTAGAGCATATGGGCTCTGTAGTTGTGATACACGGGCTCTCTAGTTTGGCATGTGGGATCTTAGTTCCCCAATCAGGGATGGAACCCACATCCCCAGCATTGGAAGGTGGATTCTTACCCACTGGACCACCAGGGAAATCCCTATTCTTACTTTTTAATTTGACATTATTCCTAGCTTTGTGGTTTATCAGTTTAATTTCTTAATGGTTGTTGAACTCCACAGAGTGTTGATGCAAATTTGCATCAACAGTAGTCTTGGTCTGTAATTTTAAGGTAATTAGACTTCAAGGCACATAGGCCTTGCAGTTGAAATATAAACAATCCATATTTCTATTGCTAAAGCAGACTTACACATCCTCCCCTTGACTTTTCTTATAAAGTGATGCTTCCTTGTCATCTCTGATTTCCTTTTCTTTGGAAATTGAGAACAGGTGGAGAAAGTGGACCACAGAGCCCTGCCTGAGTCAGACACCAGTTTGATATATTTAACATGGTAGATGGGAGCAAGGCTAGCATCCCAATGGCATTTGGGATGACCTGGAGGAAGTTGTATTGCAGAGGTCAGAAAGCAGTATTGCCTCTGGATTAAGCTCTCTATGGTCAGGCAGGATTCTAGAGACCCAGATGAGTATAATACCGTCACTGAAACTAGCAGGCTTACAATCTAGGTATTCTTTATGGCCCTATGCCTATCGTGAAGTATTAATCACTAGAATGTCAGCTCCGTGAGGACAGGAATTTGGGGCTCCTGTTCACTATTGTATCTTCACATCTAGATCAGTGCCTGGCATGTATCAGTGCCTGACTCATTAAATATTGGTTGAAAGTCTAAGTGGTTCATTGATTCCCTATGTTCTATGCACTGGAGGTATAGCAGTAAACAAAACAGACCAAGAAATCCTGGCCTTCTTGGAGCTACATTCTAGTGATAAATACTTATAGTTGCTTTTAATAGAAAATGTTCTTTAATAAAATATTTTCTGAAAGACCCAAAATATAAAATAGATAAAATGGAGAATATGAGCTCAGATTGAAGAGAAAATAGGAGTACCGGGCTTCCCTGGTGGCGCAGTGGTTGAGAGTCCGCCTGCCGATGCAGGGGACGCGGGTTCCTGCACTGGTCCGGGAAGATCCCACATGCCGCGGAGCGGCTGGGCCCGTGAGCCATGGCCGCTGAGCCTGCGCGTCCGGAGCCTGTGCTCCGCAACGGGAGAGGCCACAACAGTGAGAGGCCCGCGTACCGCAAAAAATAATAATAATAATAATAGGAGTACCTGTCCTGTCTGGTTATTTGGTCCAATTCTCCATAATCCTGGTTTGGGAAGCACAGTTTGAAAGCCAGTGCTATAGACTACTACATGTGATTGGAAATGAGACATTAAACTTTTCTCAGGGAACTGTTTTCCCTTGAGTTTTATAACTAGGTGTTGCTTCTTCTAGAAAGCATTACCTCACTGACTGGTTAGATGCCTTTCTTCTGTGTTGCCATGGTACACAGAGGTGCTTATAGCTTCTCACGTTTAAGTGGCCTACTCTGTGCTGTCTGCATCCTGGCATTTAGTAGTTCCTCAATTCATATTTGTTGGACTGAACAGTAAGCCAGCAATTAAAAGCTATAGGTAGTTGTTCAGGATCTCAACTCCTACTTTCTTTAAAGCTCAGATGTTCTCCTTTTGTGATTTGTTGTTTGCATATGTTGCTGTTTAATCTCACCTAAATAATTTTAGTCTCCTGGAAAATTGCAAGGTTAACAACTGAACTGGGCCAATTAGGGCCAGGAACTCATTCTGCTTCAGAGGGTAGCAGTCATCATACATGTGGAAATGGAGCCAGGGTGCTCAGCTATTCCGAGGGGCATTGTGGCTGGAAGGCTTTTTCCTTGCCTTGGTCAGGATTTAATTGCCATCAGTCATTCTAGATTGTACTTTGCTAGGAATAAATTGTCATGCTGTGTGATCTGACTAGAGAGCATTGTTTCTTAAACTTGCCTTCCATCATGACAATCACCTAGGGTTCTTGGAAGCAACCTAAGTATCTCTTGTTGGATGAGTGGGTAAAGAAAATGTGGTATATTCATACAATGGAATATCAAGGAAATCCTGCCATTTGGGACAACATGGATGAACCTGGAGAACTTTATGCTGAGTGAAACGAGCCAGACTCCAAAGGACAAACACTTCATGATACTCTTATGTGAGGAATCTAAAATTGTCAAACTCTTAGAAGCAGAGAGTAGAACAGTGCTTGCCAGAAGCTGGTGGGAAAGGGAAATGGGGAGGTTTTAGTCAAAGAGTATAAAATTTTGGTTATACAAGATAAATAAGTCCTAGAGGTCTACTGCACAGCATAGTGCCTATATTGTATTGTATACTGAAAAATTTGCTAAGAGAGTAGATCTTGTGTTCTTACTTATCACAAGAAATGATAATAGAGGCAGGAGGAAACTTTTGGAGGTAATAGATATGTTTCTGGTGTAGACTGTGGTAATGATATTTACCTCTAAACTCATCAAATTGTATACATTAATTATGTGTAGCTTTTTGTATGTCAATAAACCTCAGTAAATTGGTTTAAAAAAACACATTCCCAGCCTAGCCTTAGACATGCGAATCAGACTCTTCAGGGGAGAGGCCTGGAATAGCAGTTACCTCCAGGGAATGGGGATAAGAGAGCTATTACTTCTCACTACACCCTTCTGTATTGTTTGTTTTTAACCTGGAATATGTTCTGCTTTTATTCAGTAGTAATTCCTCTTTTAAATAAATATTGCAATTCATGATACAAAAATTCAAAATATACAAAAAGATATATGGCCAAAAAAAAAAAACAACTCTCTTCCACTCTTGACCCTAGCCACCAGTTTCTCCTCCTCAGAGATGATCAGTATTATCAGTTTGTTGTGTATTCTTCCAGAGAGACTATGCATATAAAGCAAATATATATAACTATACATATAAATACATTGTATATATACATACATATTATATACACACAAATATACCTTTAAAAACCACAAATGATAGTATACTATTTATATAATATTCTATACTTTGCTATTATCATTTAATATATCATGCTGATTTTTCCATATGAGTATGCAGAGGTTTGTCCTTATTTTTCACAGTTCCATCCTATTCCACTTCATGCATATGTTATCATTTATATAATTAGTCCTTTAATTAGATTGTTTTCAGTTTTCAGCTAGAACAAATAATGCTGCAGTGAATACTTTGTACAACTGCAATGCCACTGCTTGTATTTCAGCACTGCCTTTGTTGTTCCAAGTGCTGTAAATATCTAAAATAAATCCCTAGAAGCAAAGTCAAAAAGTATGTGCATTTGAACTTTAAAAGATCTCGCCAAAATGTTCTCCCTAGAGATTATACCATTAATACCCCTGCCTTCAGCATTTGCAAGCGTGTGTTTCCCTCACCAATACAGTAATTGCTAATCCTATAGGCAAAATACCATGTTTCTGTATTGTTTTAATTTTTGTTTTTCTTATCACAAGTGAATTTGATTATCTTTTTATATGCTTAAGATCTATATTTTTAACTTTTCATTTTATATTGGAGTATAGTCGATTAACAATGTTGTGATAGTTTCAGGCGTACAGCAAAGTGATTTAATTATACATATACATGTATCTACTTTTTTTTCAAATTCTTTTCCCATTTAAGTAATTACATAATATTGAGCAGAGGTCCCTGTGCTATACAGTAGCTCCTTGTTTGTTATCCTTTTTTTTTTTTTGGCCACGCAGCATGTGGGATCTTAGTTCCCTGAACATGGATCGAACCCATGACCCCTGCAGTGGAAGCGGAGAGTCTTAACCACTGGACTGCCAGGGATGTCCCCAGTCTTCTTTTATAAGGACACTTGTCATTAGATCAGAATGATCTTATCTCAAGATCTTTACCTTAATTGCATCAGCAAAGACCCTAATTTCAAATAAATTCACATTCTGAGGTTCTAGATGGATATATCGTTTAAATTTATTTATTTATTTATTTTTGGCTGCATTCAGTCTTTGTTGCTGCACACGAGCTTTCTCTAGTTGCGGCGAGCGGGGGCTGCTTTTCATCGTGGTGCACAGGCTTCTCACTGCGGTAGCTTCTCTTGTTGCAGAGCATGGACTCTAGGTGCACAGGCTTCAGTAGTTGTGGCACATGGGCTCAGTAGTTGTGGCTCACAGGCTTAGTTGCTCCACGGCATGTGGGATCTTTCCGGACCAGGGCTAGAACCTGTGTCCCCTGCATTGACAAGCAGACTCTTAACCACTGTGCCACCAGGGAAGTCCCTCCATTTTAAATATAGCCGTGTGTACGTGTCAATCCCAAATTCCCTAACTATCCCTTCCCCCCACCCTTTCCCCCTGGTAACCATAAGTTTGTTCTCTAAGTCTGTGAATCTGCTTCTGTTTTGTAAGTAAGTACATTTGTATCATTTCTTTTTAGATTCTGCTTATAAGCGATATATAATATTTCTCTTTCTCTGTCTGGCTTACTTCACTCATTATGACAATCCCTAGGTCTGTCCGTGTTGCTGCAAATGGCATTATTTCATTCATTTTAATGGCTGAGTGATATTCCCTTGTATATATGTACCACATCTTCTTTATCCATTCCTCAGTCGATGGACATTAGGGGGCTTCCATGTCTTGGCTATTGTAAACAGTGCTGCAATGGACACTGGGGTGCATGTATCCTTTCGAACCACGTTTTTCTCCAGATATATGCCCAGGAGTGGGATTGCTGGATCATATGGTAGCTCTATTTTTGGTTTTTGTTGTTTTTTTCTTTTTGCGGTACGCGGGCCTCTCACTGTTGTGGCCACTCCTGTTGCGGAGCACAGGCTCCGGACGCGCAGGCTCAGCAGCCATGGCTCACAGGCCTAGCCGCTCCATGGCCTGTGGGATCTTCCTGGACTGGGACACGAACCCGTGTCCCCTGCATCGGCAGGTGGACTCTCAACCACTGCGCCACCAGGGAAGCCCTATTTTTAGTTTTTTAAGGAACCTCCATACTGTTATCCATAGTGGCTGCACCAATTTACATTCCCATCAACAGTGTAGGAGGGTTCCCATCTCTGCACACCTGCTCCAGCATTTATTGTTTGTGGATTTTTGGATGATAGCCATTTTGACTGGTGATATCTCATGGTAGTTTTGATTTGCATTTCTCTAATAATTATGATGTTGAAGATCTTTTCATGTGCCTCTTGGCCATCGGTATGTCTTCTTTGGAGAAATGTCTATTTAGGTCTTCTGCCCATTTTTGGATTGGGTTGTTTGTTTTGATGATATTAAGCTGCTGTTTGTAAATTTTGGAGACTAATCCCTTGTTGGTCACATCATTTGCAAATATTTTCTCCCCATATGTGGGTTGTCTTTTCATTTTGTTTATGGTTTCCTTTGCTGTGCAAAAGCTTTGAAGTTTAATTAGGTCCCATTTGTTTATTTTTGTTTTTATTTCCATCATTTTTGGAGACGGATTGAAAAAATTATTGCTGTGATTTATGTCAGAGTGTTCTGCCTATGTTTTCATCCAAGAGTTTTATAGTGTCCAGTCTCACATTTAGATCTTTAATCCATTTTGAGTTTATTTTTGTGTATGGTGTTAGGGAGTGTTCTAAATTCATTTTTTTACGTGTAGCTGTCCAGTTTTCCCAGCACCATTTGTTGAAGAGACTGTCTTTCCACCATTGTATCGTTTGGCCTCCTTTGTCATAGATTAATTGACCATAGGTGTGTGGGTTTATTTTGGGCTTTCTATCCTGTTCTATTGATCTATATATCTGTTTTTGTGCCACTACAATACTGTTTTGATGACTGTAGCTTTGTAGTATAGGCTGAAGACAGGGAGCCTGATTCCTCCAGCTCCATTTTTCTTTCTCAAGATTGCTTTGGCTATTCAGGGTCTTTTGTGTCTCCATACAGATTTTAATTTTTTTTGTTCTAGTTCTGTGAAAAATGCCATTGGAAATTTGACAGGGATTGCATTGAATCTGTAGATTGCCTTGGTAGTATAGTCATTTTTTTTTTTTTTTTTTTGTGGTACGCGGGCCTCTCACTGTCGTGGCCTCTCCCATTGCGGAGCACGCACAGGCCCAGCGGCCATGGCTCACGGGCCCAGCCGCTCCGCGGCACGTGGGATCTTCCCAGACCGGGGCACGAACCCGTGTCCCCTGTGTCAGCAGGCGGACTCTCAACCACTGCGCCACCAGGGAAGCCCTAGTATAGTCATTTTGACAATATTAATTCTTCCAATCCAAGAACATGGTATATCTTTTCATCTGTTTGTGTTGTCTTCGATTTCCTTCATCAGCTTCTTATAGGTTTTGGAGTACAGGTCTTTTGTTTCCTTAGGTAGGTTTACTCCTAGGTAATTTATTCTTTTTGATGTGATGGTAAATGGGGTTGTTTCTTGAATTTTTCTTTCTGATCTTTCATTGTTAGTGTATAGGAATACAACAGATTTCTGTGTATTAATTTTGTAACCTGCAACTTTACCTAATTCATTGATGACCTCTAGTAGTTTTTCGGTAGCATCTTTAGGATATTCTATGTATAGTATCATGTCATCTACAAACAGTGACAGTCTAACTTCTTGCAAATCTTGCATCCCTGGGATAAATCCCACTTGATCATGGTGTATGATCCTTTTCATGTATTGTTGGATTCGGATTGCTAGTATTTTGCTGAGGATTTTTGCATCTATGTTCATCAGTGATACTGACCTATAATTTTCTTTCTTTATGGTATCTTTGTCTGGTTTTGGTATCTGGGTGATGGTAGCCTCACAGAATGAGTTTGGGAGTTTTCCTTCCTCTGCAGTTTTTTGGAACAGTTTCAAAAGGATAGGTGTTAGCTCTCCTCTAAATGTTTGATAGAATTCGCCTGTGAAGCCATCAGGTCCTGGACTTTTGTTTGTTGGGAGTTTTTTAACCACAGTTTCAATTTCGGTGCTTGTGATTTGTCTGTTCATATTTTCTATTTCTTCCTGGTTTAGTCTTGGGAGATTGTACCTTTCTAAGAATTTGTCCTTTTCTTCCAGGTTGTGTATTTTATTGGCATACAGTTGTTTGTAGTAGTCACTTATGATCCTTTGTATTTCTGTGGTGTCAGTTGTAACTTCTCCTTTTTCATTTGCAATTTTATTGATCTGAGTCCTTTTCCTTTCTTTTCCCTTTTTCTTTTATTTGGTTGTGTGGGGTCTTAGTTGCGGCAGGCAGACTCCTTAGTTACAGCACATGGGCTCCTTTAGTTGAGGCACGTGGGCTCCTTAGTTGTGGATTGCCAGCTCCTTAGTTGCAGCACGCAGACTGCTTAGTTGTGGCATGCAAATTCTTAGTTGTGACATGCATGTGGGATCTAGTTCCCTGGCCAGGGATCGAACCTGGGCCTCTTACGTTGGGAGCACGAAGTCTTAATCACAGCGCCACCAGGGAAGTCCCTCCCTTTTTTTCTTCATGAGTCTGGCTAAAGGTTTATCAATTTTCTTTATCTTTTCAAATAACCATCTTTTAGTTTCATTGAACTTTGCCATTGTTTTCTTTGTGTCTATTTCATTTATTTCTGCTCTGATCTTTATAATTTCTTTCCTTCTACTAACTTTGGGTTTTGTTTGTTTTTCTTTCTCTAGCTGATTTAGGTGTAAGGTTAGGTTGTTTATTTGAGATTTTTCTTGTTTCCTGAGGTAAGATTGTATTGCTGTAAACTTCCTTCTTAGAACTGCTTTTGCTGTATCCCATAGGTTTGGATCATTGTGCTTTCATTTTCATTTATCTCTAGGTATTTTTTTATTTCCTCCTTGATTTTTTCAGGGGTCCATAGGTTGTTGTTTTCTTTAATTTTTTTTAACATCTTTATTGGAGAGTACTTGCTTTACAATGTTGTGTTAGTTGCTGCTGTATAACAAAGTTAATCAGCTATATGTATACATATATCCCCACATCACCTCCCTCTTGTGTCTCCCTCCCACCCTCCCTATCCCACCCCTCCAGGTGGTCACAAAGCATGGAGCTGATCTCCCTGTGCTATGCAGCTGCTTCCCACTAGCTATCTATTTTACATTTGGTAGTGTACATATGTCAGTTGCACTCTCTCACTTCTTCCCAGATTACCCTTCCCCCTCCCCATGTCCTCAGGTCCATTCTGTACATCTGCATCTTTATTCCTCTCCTGCCCCTAGGTTCTTAAGAACCATTTTTTTTTAGATTCCATATACATGTGTTAGCATATGGTATTTGTTTTCTTCTTCTGACTTCTTACACTCTCTATGACAGACTATAGGTCCATCCAGCTCACTACAAATAACTCAATTTCGTTTCCTTTTATGGCTGAGTAGTATTCCACTGTATACATGTGCCACATCTTCTTTATCCATTCATCTGTCGGTAAACACTTAGGTTCCTTCCATGTCCTGGCTATTGTAAATACTGCTGCAATGAACACAGGGGTACATGACTCTTTTTGAATTATGGTTTTCTCAGGTATATGCCCAGTAGTGGGCTTGCTGGGTCATATGGTAGCTCTATTTTTAATTTTTTAAGGAACCTCCATACTGTTCTCCATAGTGGCTGTATCAATTTACATTCCCACCAACAGTGCAGGAGTTTTCCCTTTTCGCCACACCCTCTCCAGCATTTACTGTTTGTAGATTTTTTGATGATGGCCATCCTGACCATTGTGAGGTGATACCTCATTGTGGCTTTGATTTGCATGTCTCTAATGATTAGTGATGTTGAGCATCCTTTCATGTGTTTGTTGGCAATCTGTTTATCTTCTTTGGAGAAATGTCTATTTAGGTCTTCTGCCCATTTTTGGATTGGGTTGGTTTTTTTTGATATTGAGCTGCATGAGCTCCTTGTAAATTTTGAAGGTTAATCCTTTGTCAGTGGCTTCGTTTGCAAGTATTTTTTTCCCATTCTAAGGGTTCTTGTTTCATCTTGTTTATGGTTTCCTTTCCTGTGCAAAAGATTTTAAGTTTCATTAGGTCCCATTTGTTTATTTTTTTTAATTTCCATTTCTCTAGGAGGTGGCTCAAAGAGGATATTGCTGTGATTTATCTCATAGAGTGTTCTGCCTATGTTTTCCTCTAAGAGTTTGATAGTGTCTGGCCTTACATTTAGGTCTTTAATCCATTTTGAGTTTATTTTTGTGTATGGTTATAGGGAGTGTTCTGCCTATGTTTTCCTCTAAGTGTTTTATAGTGTCTGGCCTTACATTTAGGTCTTTAATCCATTTTGAGTTTATTTTTGTGTATGGTTTTAGGGAGTGTTCTAATTTCATTCTTCTACATGTAGCTGTCCAGTTTTCCCAGCACCACTTATTAAAGAGGCTGTCTTTTCTCCATTGTGCATTCTTGCCTCCTTTATCAAAGATAAGATGACCATATGTGCCTGGGTTTATCTCTGGGCTTTCCATCCTGTTCCATTGATCTATATTTCCATTTTTGTGCCAGTACCATACTGTCTTGATTACTGTAGTTTTGTAGTATAGTCTGAAGTCAGGGAGCCTGATTCCTCCAGCTCCATTTTTCCTTCTTAAGATTGCTTTGGTTATTCGGGGTCTTTTTTGTTTCCATTCCAATTGTGAAATTTTTTGTTCTAGTTCTGTGAAAAATGCCATTGGTAGTTTGATAGGGATTGCATTGAATCTGTAGATTGCTTTGGGTAGTATAGTCATTTTCACAATGTTGATTCTTCCAGTCCAAGAACATGGTATATCTCTCCATCTGTTTGTATTATCTTTAATTTCTTTCATCAATGTCTTATAGTTTTCTGCATACAGGTCTTTTGTGTCCTTAGGTAGGTTTATTCCTCGGAATTTTTTTTTTTTTTGGTTGAAATGGTAAATGGGGGTGTTTCCTTAATTTCACTTTCACATTTTTCATCACTAGTGTATAAGAATGCAAGTGATTTCAGTGCATTAATTTTGTATCCTGCTACTTTACCAAATTCATTGATTAGCTCTAGTAGTTTTCTGGTAGCATCTTTATGATTCTGTATGTATACTATCATGTCAACTGCAAACAGTGACAGTTTTATTTCTTCTTTTCCGATTTGGATTCCTTTTATTTCTTTTTCTTCTCTGATTACTGTGGCTAAAAATTCCAAAACTATACTGAATATAGTGGTGTGAGTGGGCAACCTTGTCTTGTTCCTGATCTTATAGGAAATGGTTTCAGTTTTTCACCATTGAGAATGATGTTGGCTGTGGGTTTGTCATATATGGCCTTTATTATGTTGAGCTAAGTATCCTCTATGCCTACTTTCTGGAGGGTTTTTATCATAAATATGTGTTGAATGTTGTCAAAAGCTTTTTCTGCATCTATTGAGATGATCATATGGTTTTTCTCCTTAAATTTGTCAATATGGTGTATCATATTGATTGATTTGCGTATATTGAAGAATTCTTGTATTCCTGGAATAAACCCCACTTGATCATGGCGTATGATCCTCTTAATGTGCTGTTGGATTCTGTTTGCTAGTATTTTGTTGAGGATTTTTGCATCTATGTTCATCAGTGATATTGGCCTTTAGTTTTTTTTGACATCTTTGTCTGATTTGGTATCAGGGTGATGGTGGCCTCATAGAATGAGTTTGGGAGTATTCCTCCCTCTGCTGTATTTTGGAAGAGTTTGAGAAAGATAGATGTTAGCTCTTATCTAAATGTTTGTTAGAATTCGCCTGTGAAGCCATCTGGTCCTGGGCTTTCATTTGTTGGAAGATTTTTAATCACTGTTTCGATTTCAGAAAGTAGAATAGTGGTTGCTAGGGGCTGAGGGAGGTGGAAATAGGAATTGTTTAATGGGTATAAAGTTTCGGATTTGTAAGATGAAAAAGTTCTGGAGATCTGTCTCAAAGTGTGTATCCTTGACGCTACTGAAGTATACACTTTGAAAAGTGGTTAAGGTGATAAATTTTATGTTATGTAATTTTTATATCATAGTAAAAAACTTATATTAAAAAAAGCTAAAATAAAGTAGATGAAACAAGAATGACTTAACGTTGATATATGAAACTGGATACTGGTATTATGAAGGTTCATTATGCTATTCTCTTTACCTTTTTAATTTACAATTTTCCATAATCAAAAGTTTTTAAAATGAGTTAGCATGGGCTTTGTGGGCAGAATTTGAATCCTAACTCCAGTTTTTAAAAATTGAGATATAATTCAAATACCATAAAATTTGCCATTTTAAAGTATACAATTAAGTGGTATTTAGTCTATTCCACAGAATTGTGAAACTATAACCACTATCAAATTCCAGAACATTTTTATCACTCCAAAAGGAAACCCAGTACCTGCTAGCAGTCATTCTCCAATCTTTCTTCCTCCAAGTCCCTGGCTGTTTCCCATCTTTATGTATTTTCCTGTTCTGTATAATTCATTTAAAAGTGTGTTTGGCTGCTTTCACTTTATAATTTTTTCAAGATTAATTCATGTTGTAGCATGAATCAGTACTTCGTTCCTTTTTATGGTTGAATAACATTCCCTTGTATGAATATACTATCTTTTGTTTATCTGTTTGTTAGTTGATGGACATTTGGGTTTTTTCCACTTTTGACTGTTACGAATAATCCTGCTATGAACATTCATGTATAAGTTTTTTGTTTGTTTGTTTGTTTTTGCGGTACGTGGGCCTCTCACTGTTGTGGCCTCTCCCGTTGTGAAGCACAGGCTCCGAACGTGCAGGCTCAGTGGCCATGGCTCACGGGCCCAGCTGCTCCGTGACATGTGGGATCTTCCTGGACCAGGGCACAAACCTGTGTCCCCTGCATCGGCAGGTGGACTCTCAACCACTGCGCCACCAGGGAAGCCCCATGTATAAGTTTTTGTGTGAACATGTTTTCAGTCCTCTTGGGTGTATACCTATGAGTGGAATTACTGGATCATATAATAACCCTTTGTTAACTGCTTGAAGAACTCCTAGACTGTTTTCCAAAGTGGCTGCACAATTTTACATTTCCACCAGCAATGTATGGAGGATTCCAGTTTCTCCATACCCTCGTTATTTTACATTTTAAAAATTATAGCCCATCCTAGTATGTGTTAATTGGTTTTCTCATTGTGGTTTTTTGATTGGCATTTCTCTAATAACTAATGATGTTGAACATCTTTTCACGTGCTTATTGGCTAGCTTCACTTTTTAGCTGTGTGACATTGGTCAAGTTCTTCAACCTCTGAGCCTCGTTGTTCCATCATCTGTAAAAGGGAGGTAATAATGCATCATGATGTTATTGCAAGGTTAATGGACATGAGGTGTACTTGGAACAGTGCCTGGTATATAGTAGGTACTCGGTTGATACCTAATATTACTTTGCTACTTGAGCTCTAAGTAAGCTGCAATCCAGGCAGACTTTTCCCAGTGAATTTTGTACATCAGTTGTTGAAGTCAAATACTGAGATGATGGTGCCCTTTCATTTGCCAGGGCTGCTTTCCTTTTTTACAGCCTCTGTAGGCCTTTCTTTGCTATTCTGTCAACTCTAGCTCTGTGTCCTTTCTAGTGCTGGTTAGGACCATGGAAGATACACACAAGAGGCAGAAGGAATCTATGGCCTTAAAACTTGCAGATGATGGTATTGTCAAATTACTTCCTTGACTGTGTCAGCTGTCTCAGTGCTATAACAGTTAAGAGGAGAGAAATAATGAAAGAATTTATGTAAGAGGTGGTAGCCCTATGGAAAGTATTTGGAACGTTGGGAAAGACAAGCAATATGGCAGTCTAGGCAGGGAAACCAAGTGATCAGAGAAAAGGAAACAGTAATCATGGAGAAGGGTAGTTAGGAAACTAGCCTGGTAGGAGTAGGGTGTTGGGGAATTGTGAGGAATTATTTGTGAGATTCTTATTCTATTGTTTTCCATTACTTACCCCAGAATATGTAGTGAAAGAAGTTTTATATCTGGAATCATGAGATTTTTGTTCTAATCTTGGTTCTGCTGCAGATTAAGTAGATAACCATGTCAAGTCATCTGTCATTTCTAGGGGGCTAGTTGCTTAAGCAGTAAAATGAGTAATTGGGCATATGTATATCAAATCACCTTGTTGTACACTTTAAATGTCTTATAATTCTATTTGTCAATTATATCTCAATAAAGCTAAAACTTTTTAAAAAATGAGTAATTGGGATAGGTCAATGATTCTTAATTGGGAGTGTGCATCAGAACCTACTGGAAGCTATTTTGGAATATAGGCATTTTGATCACACTCAGGAAATTGTTTCAGCAGATCTGAGGTGAGACACAGGTTTTTATATTTTGAAAATGCTTTCCACATGATTGTGATTTATATTCCTAGTGTTATAAGAGCCATTCGATTTGTTAAAGATCACTAGTCCTTGGCTTTCTGGAGTTGAAATCACTTGGATGGTGGCATAATCAGCTTCAGACCAGCTAAAGGTAATGTGTTGTAGCAGAAAGAGCATAGACCTTGGTGTCAGTCTGACCTAGGTTCCTGTTTCCCAGCTCTGTAGCCCTAAACATGCCACATCACTTCTCTGAGCCTCAGTTTCCTCATCAGAACAGTGAGGCTTATAATGCCCACATGGTCAGGCTGTGATGATGAGAGAGAACATATCACACTTAGTACTATGCCTGGTACAAGGTAGATGGATGCCCAATCAGTGACTGGTATGAGAGGTATATGCTGGAAGAAACTGTCACCAGGGGACAGCATAAAACTGTACTCCTACCCTGAACTATCTGGAGTTAATCATAACTCTAGACATAAATATGTTGCAGTGCAAAGTAAGGATTTTTGCTTCCTTTGCCTGGATATCAAATAAATACAGACCTTACTTTGCTATCTGCTTACCAGTGTCCCTCCCCCGGTTGTGACTTAATGTGTGACATGGCTATCTACTGTGACTAGACTCTCTTTCCATAGCTTAGAAAAAGCTTAATGTGTTGAAACTCCTGTCAGACTCCAGAAAACTACCATTCCTTTAAAACTTAAATGAAAAAAATAGGTCAGTTGAGTTCAACAAAACTATCAAGGTCTGCAAGCTCTAGAGACAAAAATCCAAACTTTGCTCCTTCCAGCTACGTGACCTAGGGATGTAATGTAAAATGGGGATAATAATAATTGTTATGGCCTCATAAGATTGTTTTGAGTATTAAATGAGTTAGTGCATGTAAAGTAATTGGAACCTTGCTTAGCACATAGTACATGCTCAGTATCTGTTAGTAATTATTATTCTTATTACTATGTACCAGATCTTATGTGGGAGCCAGGAATACAGAGATTATTAATAAAGTTTCTGCAGTCAAGGAACTTACTGTGGCAGAACCAGTATGCAGACCATTTCAGTATGCTTTATGTACAGCAATAGACACGTGCACAGGAGGGGCACTTAACAGTCTGCCTCTATTACATTAAAAATAGTGCTCTCTAGGAAGAAGTTTGGTACAATGGAAAGTGTGCATTCTGGAGTCAGATCAGCTTGGGTTTGAATCCTGTATATACTTACTCAGTATGCAACTTTAGGGGAAGCCAACCTCTCGCAGCCTTAGTTTTTCCATTTCTAAAATAGGGTGAAGTTTCTGACTTCTAACTTTTGGAAATACCCTCCCTATTTGGGTGCCCTGCGGTCTAAGGTGCTCCTAAGAGAGAAAGCAGGGATTTTTTTTTTTTTTAAGAGATGAACTTAGATTCAGATTCTAGCTATATGTCATTTAACCTTTCTGTGTCTATTTCCACTTGTAAGTTTTTTTTTAAATTATTATTATTATTTTATATTTATTTATTTATTGGCTGCTTTGGGTCTTCGTTGCTGTGCACAGGCTTTCTCTAGTTGCGGCGAGCGGGTCTACTCTTCGTTGTGGTGCGTGGGCTTCTAATTGCAGTGGCTTCTCGTTGTGGAGCACAGGCTCTAGGCATGCAGGCTTCAGTAGTTGTGGCACGCGGGCTCAGTTGCTCTGCGGTATGTGGGATCTTCCCGGACCAGGGCTCGAACCCGGGTCCCCTGCATTGGCAGGCGCATTCTTAACCACTGCACCACCAGGGAAGTCCCTCCACTTGTAAGTTTTTTCATCCATATCTACTTTGTCCATGGTTGTTCTGATGATGAGTTAATGTATGTAAAGCACATATGGTATATAGATAATGTATGTAAAGCACATATGGTGCTGAGCAATATATAATAGCTTTATTATCTTTCTAACAAAGTTCTCCTGTTATTGTTTAAAGTAAAAACTTCAATAATATAAACCATGTTAATTTCAGTATTCTTTTAAAGAACTTCAGGCCATAGTTTCATGCAAGGAGTCAAAAAAGAGTGGACATTTGAATGAACACATGGATAATGCTGCCTGTGTTTACAGGAATAATCAAGTTTTAGGGTAGGAGAGGCTTTTTTTTTTAAGGCTATTTTGTTCAGCCTCATATAATCTTAAATTTCAACAAAATATAAAATTCAGTTACTAACCTTCCTGATTTCTAACCAAATACAGGTCAGCTTCTGTTGCATGATGTGTTCTTCTCTTCTTCCCTCCTAGGTCTTTCAGAGCCTTGAAGACCACCATTTGGAAGTGGTGGCTTTTTTCAGGGAAAATGGCTTCCATGGCCTTCTTGCCCATGACTCCGAGTATGCTCTCTACAATATTCCCTCTTACTATAGTTCCCATGCTCTGAAGCTGAGCTGGAATGGGAAAAACCTTACTACCAACCAGTTCCTGATGCAGGAGGTGGCCAAGCAGCTGGGCCTGAAGCGGATGAATTTTCCCATATTTGCTGCATTGCTAGGTAGGTGGTCCAAAGAACAGACTCCAGTGATTGTTAAAGTTTCCTCTTGCAGTGTTAAGAGATGAAGATTAGAGTGATTTAGGTTATCATTGTTGGATTTATCTTCTCAAAGTCTGCATGCCAAACACTGTGCTTTTGGGCTTCTTACTAGAAACTCAGCATGTTTGTCTTATAAATTAATACAGGATATTCCAGAACATTATTTGGGTTCTTATAAAACTTTTTCTTTTGTTACATTCTATAAGTATTTTATGCAGAGTACCATCTTAGGCCAAATATCTTACTAGCCCTAGACAACTTTGGTTTCTCACTCAGAGCATTAGCATCTTACTCACTGTCTAAATTTAGGTCAAGAACACAAATCATTCTGTATCTTTTTCTTTTTTTTTCTGTTGTGCTAACATTTTATTATGAAAATTCCCAAGTACAGCAAAATTTCAAGAATTTTGCTGTGAAAATCCTATATCTACCACCTCTATTCTGCCATTAACATTTTACTATACTTGCTTTATCATATATCTGTCCATTCTATCCATCATCAATCTTTTTTTTAAAGGAGTATTTCAAAGTAAATTGCAGAGTGTTGATTATGTTTCGAGTTGGTTTTCCAAGTACTGACAGCATGAAGGTTAATATCTTGTCTCAGGTGTGACCTCTGTTTATAATCCCAAAGGATTTGAGCTTGGATAATCTAGTGGAGTCAGCACAAGTTTTGGAATTAGGCCTTGGACAAATCACTGAAGTTACACCTTCCTGGTTTCAGTTTCCTCATCTGTGAAATGGAATAATAATACTTCACAGTGCTATTGATAAGGTTAAATGAAATAAGATATATAAAATACCTAGCACTTAGTAGGCAGTGAGTAATTGGTGGCTGTTATTATAAAAGGCAGCATGACTGGGTGATAGAAAATAGCATGGACTTTGGAGTCAAACATTCCTAGCTTCTTATCCTGGTGTGGGCACTTATTAGATGTGGCCCCTTGGGCAAAGTCACCAGACTTGCTCAAACCTCAGTTTCCTTATCTATAAACTGGAGGTAATAATATTTACACAGTTATTATAAAGATGATATACATAATGCATGTGAAACATAGTAGGTAATCAAACATAGTTACTGTAGTTGTTACATTAAGAATATAGACCTATGTGAATTATTTGATTGTTTTCTCTCCCAGAAGTCCTTTCATGGCCTGGAGGTTCTAAGAAAACATTTGTTTTCTAAGAAAACAGTCAATAAATGACAAATATACTTTATAGGTAACCACATTCTCCCAGATGAGGACCTGGCCGCTTTTCACTGGAGCCTCTTGGGACCAGAACATCCCCTTGCATCACTTAAGGTAACGTGACCCATTTCCTGCCTGTACATCAGGTTTTGATTGGAGTTTTGGTAGAATAAATATCTTTCACTAGGCTTAAAATATTTCAGACACTTATAGACAAAAACTTTATAATTATGATCAATACCTTTAAAAAGGAAAAACTCAGTTTTCTACCTAATGTGTGGGGAAAAATCCAGTTATTCCCTCCTATGTCTTTCTTTCCTGTGTTTCTCCTTTACTCCCATACTACTACCGCACTCACACAGAACACTTCACTTCTGACACTTCTGGTCACTAAACATGTGGGGGTTTTTCCCTGCACAAAACAGTTTTCTGTGACACCAGCTGGGTGTCCTACAATTTAACTCAATCCTAACACCAACTACCTGAAGATAGTGTCAGATCACACAAGTTAATGGCTCAGTTCCACAAGACTTCCCCCCAACTTCAGACACCATTCACAAGCCCAGGTTATCACCTGTGCTTCCGACCACCCAACTAACTATAGATTAGAGGTTCCAGTGACCCCCTTCTCAGGTTCAATTAATTTGTTAAAGCACCTCATAGAGCTCAGGGAAATACTTGCTTACATATATCACTTTATTAAAGGATATGATAAAGGATGGAGATGAACAACTAGATGAAGAGATACATAGGGTGAGGTTTGGGAGGATTCCAAGCACAGAGGCCTATGTCCCCATGGAGTTGGGGTACATCACCCTCCTGGTACATGGATGTGTTCACCAACCTGGAAGCTGTCCAAAACCTGTACTTTTGGGATTTTATGGAGGCTTCATCATGTAGGCATGATTGATCATTAACTCCATTTTCAGCCCTTCTCCCTTCTCTAGACAATGGGGGTGGGGCTGAAAATTCCAAGCTTCTAATCATGGCTTGATCTTACCAGTGACCAGCCCTCATCCAGGAGCCCACCCAGAGTCACCTCATTAGAGGAAGAGATGCTCCTAGTGCTCTTACCACTTAGGAAATTACAAGGGTTTTAGGTGCTCTATGCCAGGAACTGGGATCAGAGAACAATGTATATTTTCTATTATCTCACACCCTTATTATCTTAAGGATTCATACGAACCTATGAAGAAAAATACTAATACCCCAATAAATGTAATGAGCAAAGGACAGAAGCAGACAATTCACAAAAGAGGAACTAGAGTGGCCAATAATATGAGTGGGTGTTAAACCTCACTGGTGATCAGAGATGCAAATTAAATGAGCAGTGTGATCTTTTTTTTTAACCTAAGCATTTAGCAAATATTGAAAAATTAGTCTACCCACTCCTGTTGAGGCTGTGTTGAGACTGGTGCTCTCATACATTTCTGGAGGTAGTGTAAGTTGTTGGTGGTATTATATTTCCCTAGTTCTTTCAGTCTCCTAGACTATTTCACACCTTTTCCTCTCTCCTTAAGCCTCTAATGCTCCCTCCTCCCTGCTCACTCTCAGCTCATGACTTGGCTTCCTGTTTCACTGAGAAAATTGAAGCAATGGGAAGAGAACTTACACCAGTTCCCACCCTTTCATCTTCTCACCTGCATGCTTTGCCCGCCTCAGATGACCTGTCCATGTTCCTGTCTGAGGCCAACCCCTCTACTCTTATGCTGGATCCATCCCCCATTGCTAACTTCTTTTTTTTTAATATAAATTTATTTATTTATTTTTGGGTCTTCGTTGCTGTGCAGGCTTTCTCTAGTTGCGGCAAGTGGAGGCTACTCTTCGTTGTGGTGCACAGGCTTCTCATTGCGGTGGCTTCTCTTGTTGCGGAGCATGGGCTCTAGGCACGTGGGCTTCAGTAGCTGTGGCACACGGGCTCAGTAGTTGTGGCTCGTGGACTCTAGAGCACAGGCTCAGTAGTTGTGGTGCACGGGCTTAGTTGCTCTGCAGCATGTGGGATCTTCCCGGACCAGGGCTTGAACCCCTGTCCCCTGCATTGGCAGGTGGATTCTTAACCACTGCACCACCAGGGAAGTCCCCCCCATTGATAACTTAAAGGCATCACTTCAGCAGTTCTCCCTTCTTTCTCCCACATCATCAGTTTCCCTCTCTTATCTTTCCCATCAGATGCATAAGCATGCAGCCATCTTAAAAAATAAAACAAAACCTGCTCTTGACTTCATTTCCTCCACCCAAGCTACTGCTCCATATTTCTTCTTCCCTTATAGAAGACTCTTCTAGAGAGTTGTCTAGGCTTGAGCTGTTTACTATCCCCTTTCCGTGTTCTGTCTTCAATTTGCTTTGCTGAAATTGCTCTCAACAAAGTCACCATGACCATGATGTTAATAAATCCAATGGCCAGGTCTCAGTTTTCATCTTACTTGACCAGTCAGCAGCATATGACCCAGTTGCTCACTCTCTCTTTCTTAGAACATGTTCTTCACTTGGCTTTAAGGACACCACTCTCTTGTAGTTTCCTACCTACTTCACTGGCTGCTGCTTCTGTCTCCTTTGCTGCTTCCTTGTCTTGTCTATTCCTTAACTTTGGAGTGTCCCAGAGTTCTATCCTCAGTCCCTTCTCTTTTCTATCCAGACGTGCTGCCTTGGTGATTGATCTCATCTAGTCTCGTGATTTTAAATACCATCTGTCCATTGATGAGTCCTAAATGTATGTCTCCAGCTTTGACCTCCCCTTTGAACTCCAGCTTCTAATATCTAATGGCCTACTAAATATCTCAAAGAAACATGTCCAAATGGAAACTCCTGATCTTTCCTCTAAACCTCTTCCTTCCACAACCTTCACTAATTTTCATTAATGGCAACCTTATCCTTCCAGTTGCTCAGCCTAAAAGCCTTGGAGTCATCCTTGACTTGTCTCTTTCTCATGCTCCATATCTCCTCTTGTCAGCAAATACCATCAGTTCTTCCTTCAGAATATATCCACTTCTCACCATTTTCACAGCTACTACCTTGGTCAAGCCACCATTCTTGCCTGGATTATTATAACACTTTACTAACTGTTGCTCTTCTGCTTGCACTCTTTCTTGCTCTGGCCCCTGGCCCCAAATCTATTCCTAATACAACAGACAGAGTCATTTTAAAACCTGACTCTGATCATGTCACTTCTCTTTTCAAAATTCTCCAATGGCTCTTTATGTCACTCACCTAATCTTTACCATGGCCTACAAAGCCCTGTACTGTCTGGCCCTCTGGTACAGCTCTGATCTCATCTTCCCTTTTCTTTTGCTCATAGAACATTTGCACTCACCATTCCCTCTACTTGGAATGCATTTTCCTCCCACATAGATATTTCCTCACTCCTATAGGTTCTCTCAAATGTTCTTTTCTCAGAGTGACCTTTCCTGACACCCTGTTTAAAATTACATGCCCCGCCCCACACACAGTTGCATTCCCTACTCCCTTCTCTGCTGAGATTTTCTCCATAGCACTTATCTACATCTAGCACACACTATATGTTTTACTTATTCTGTTTGTTTGACTCCCCTTACCCCATCCCAACACACCTACACTAGAATTTAAGCTTCCTTGAGGGCAGGGAGTTTTGTCTATCTTGTTCACTGCTGTATCCCTGATGCCTAGGACAGTGCCTGGCACACAGTAGGCAGTAAATATTTGTTGAAGGAAGGAATGATTATTTGGCTAAATAATTTATATAAAAAGCCTTTAAGAAGTTTATAGCCTTTTACTCAGTAATTACCCTTCTAGGAAGCTTGTAATTAAATAATTGGAAGGTGGACAACAAATCATACCTACATTTCATCACAGCATTTAAAAAACCCTTACTTAAAAAAATTTCAAGCATCACAAAAGTAGAAAAAATAATATAATAATATAGTCAACCATCACTATAACATCTTCCAGATCCAACAGTTATTAAGATGTGGCCACACTTGCTGGGTTTTTTTTGTTGTTGTTGCTGTTACTAATGTATTTTAAAACAAATGCCAGACCTTAAGTCATTTCACTCTCACGTTCTTTGATACGCATCTCTAAAACATATAGATATTTTTTTACATAAGCACAATGCCATTATTACTCCTAACAAAATTAATGATAATTTCTTGATATCATCTTATATCTAGTCCATTTTTAGATTTTCCTGATTGTCTCACAAAGGCCTTTTTGTGGTTAGTTCAAATCAGGATCCAAACATGGTCCACACATTACAACATTACCTTTAATAGCAAAAATTTGGAGGCAGCCAAAATGTATCATGAAAGAAAACTGGTTAATTATGGCAGTGTCATAAAACAGTGGTTATCTTTGTAGTGGGATAATTGCTGCTATGGTTTTGTCTTTCTTCATACTTTTCAATCTTGGTTCCACGTGTTCTGTACTGAAAATTAGGGGGAAGACTAAAAAGATTTTAACTGTCTCTCAGTGAATTAACTGAATTTGAATTCTGTATCTCACCCCTATCTCACCCTTTTTCTTAGTGACCCATCTTTGATATCAGTGTGCCTGGCTTATCTTCCTTCTTCTAGGTCAGAGCTCATCAGCTGGTTCTTCCTCCCTGTGATGTGGTAATCAAGGCTGTTTCTGAGTATGTTAGTTCCATCAAAGACCCCTCAAACCTGGATGTGGTTGGGAAGGATGTTTTCAAACAGTCTCAGGTGAGCTAGCCTCTCCCTTCCTAAAAATGGCCAGTTTTCTTACATTCACAAATACCACCAGCAGATCTGATCTTTTTTGTGTTGCCTACCTCCTCTCCTCCTAGCTGCTTATCTTCTCTCTGCTTATAGACTGGAGCCTCAAAGTTTCTTTTAGAAAACATCACTAGGCCTGGATTTAAAGGATTCTTTACCTTTTTTCCACTGATTATTAAAGTTATATAAGCTCATCCTAGAAGATTTAGAAAATGTCACTTATGATCTCATTAACCAGAAACAACTTGCTATAGTTATCACTCTGGCATATATGCTTCCCTTTTTTCTTGTTTTGTTTCAGTGTATATTTTAATGTAAAGGAGGTCTTGCTTATTGGAGGATAATGGATACTGAAAAAGACTACTTAAGTAGGTCCACTTAAAACAAGAATCAATGTTTCATCGTTAATAGTGAAAAAGGGGCTCAACCGGGATTTTGTCTTGTGAAATGAAACTAAAAGTTAGGAAAATAAGTTAGTTTTATTTTTTAAAATTTCATCTATATTTACACTCTGGGTTTTTCAGTTTTATTTTTTAAATTAACATACAATAAAACTCACTTTTGCATCTGTGTGTAGGTAGTTACACAAATTTTTAACACATGTATAGATTTATGTAGCCAACATCACAATCAGGATCAAAACAGTTGAACCACCCCCAAAATTTCTCATGCTTTCCCTTTGCAATCACATCCAAACTCATCCCTAATCCATGGAAACTACCAGTCTATCCTCTGTCATAGTTATATCTTAGAGAATAGCATGTAAACGAAATCATAGAGTATGTAATCTTTTGAGAATGGCATTTTGCATTCAACATAACGCCTTTGAGATTGTTCTAAATTGTTGCATGTTGCATGTATGGATAATTCATTCCTTTTTATTGCCAAGTAGTATACATTGTGTGGCTATACCACAGTTTGTTTATGCATTCACCCTTAGAGGATATTTGAGTTGTTTCCAATTTTTGGTGGTTTGAATAGAGCTTCTATAAACATTTCTGTACAGGTTTTTGTATGAACATAAGTTTTCATTTCCCTACTGTAAATGCCTAGCAATGGGATTTCTGGGTCGTATGGTAAGTATATGTTTAACTGTAACTTTATAAGACTCTGCCAAACCATTTTCCAGAGTGACTATTCCATTCCTTACCAGCACTTGTTATTGTTGGTATTGTTATTGTTACTATTAGTCATTCTAACAGCTATGTAGTGGTAGTTCATCATAATTTTAATTTCTCAAATGACTAATGACGAACATTTTTTTTTTCTTGTGCTTATTTACCGTCCATATATCCTTTTTGGTGAATGGTCTGTTCATGAACAGTCTTTTGCCCATTTTTTAACTGGGTTGTTTGATTACTTACTGTTGAGTTTCGAGAGTTCTTTATATATTCTGCATGCTAGACCTTTGTCATATATCTGGTTTGCAAATATTTTCCCCCAGTCTGTAGTTTGTCTTTACATTCTTTTAACAGTGTCTTTTGCAAAGCGAAAGTTTTCAATTTTTATTAATTTATAACTTTTATGGATCGTGCTTTTGGTGTCATGTCTAAGAACTCTTTGCCTAACTGCAGGCACAATAATATTGTCCTGTTTTCTTCTAAGAATTATATAGTTTTACATTTTACATTTAGAACAGATCTTCCATTTTGAGTTCATACTTTTAGAAGTGTGAGGTGTTTTGTTTTGTTTTTGCATATGGATGTTCAATTGTTTCAACAAAGTTTGGTGAAAAGACTCTTCTTTCTCCATTGAATTGCCTTTGTCAAAAATCAGTTGTCTGTATTTGTGTGGATGTATTTCTGGACTGTATTCTGTTCAGTTGTCCTATGTATCTATCTCTTTTGAAATAGCACACTGTTTTGAATCCTGTAGCTCTATGGTAAGACTTAAGATTGGGTAGTGATTCCTTTAATTTTATTCTTCTTTTTCAAAATTATTTTGTCTATTTAAGTTCATTTTTATTTCCACATACATTTTAGAATAATATTGTCTATATCTACAAAAAATCCTGGTGGGTTTTAATTGGAATTCCTTTAAATATATACGTGAATTTGGTGAGTCTTCAAATCCAAGAATGTGATATGCCTCTGCACTTATTTAAGTTGTCTTTGATTTAGTTCATCAGTGCTTTATAGTTTTCAGCTTATGTCTTATACATTGTTTTATATTTATACTTAAGTATTTCATATTGCAGGCAACTATTATAAAGGATATTATTTTGTTTATTTCAGTTTCTAATTGTTCGTTGCTAGTATATAGAAATATGATTGATTTTTGTTTGTTGACCTTGTATGCTGCAACCTTTCTAAACTCACTAGGAGCTTTTTGGTAGGTTTCTTGGTATTTTCTGTATAGGTGATCGTGTTATCAGTGAATAGGGACAATTTTAGTTCTTTCTTTTCCAGTCTGTATGCCCCTTTTTTTTTTCTTGACTTACTGCACTATCTAGGATTTCTAAACAGTGTTGAATAGGACTCCTGAGAGAGGATGTCCTTGTCTTGTTCCTGATATTTGGGGAAAGCATTCAGTCAGCATTAAGTATAATGATAGGTTTTGTAGATGCATGTTATTAGGTTGAGGAAGATCTCTTCTATTCGTAGTTCACTGAAAGTTCTTATCATTAATGGATGCTATATTTTGTCAAATGTATTTTTGTATGTCTATTGATAGGATCATGTGCTTTTTCTTCTTTAGTCCATTGATTTTTGAATATTGAGCCATCCTTGCATTCCCAAGATATTGCAAAAATGTATTATTCTTTTTTTACATTGTTGGATATAAATTACTAGTATTTCATTGAGTATTTTTACATGTATTTTCATGAGGAATATTAGACTGTAGTTTTTATGTGTGTGTGTTTTCTTTGATTTTGATATCAGGGTAATGCAGGACTCATAAAATGTATTGGCAAGTATTCCTTCCTCTTCCATTTTTTGGAAGAGATTGTGTAGAATTGGTGTTTTTCTTCTTTAATTGTTTGGTAGAATTTTCCAGTGATGTATCAGGCATGGATTTCTTTGAATTTATCTTGTTTAGGGTTTGCTGAGCATCTTTAATTTCTAAGTATATCTTTCACTAAATTTGAGAAGTTTTCAGCTATTATTCTTCAAACAGATCTTCTGTTCCACATTCTCCTTTCCTCCTGTGACTACAATGGTACCAGTGTTTGACCTTTTGTTATTACCCCATAGATACTTGAGACTCTGTTTTTTAAAAAATTATTTTCCTCTCTGTTTTTCACACTGGATAATTTCTGTGGATTCATCATTAACTTTGTTGATTCTTTCCTTGGCCATCTCTTTTCTTTTTCTTTAAAAATTTTTTTTATTGGAGTATAGTTGCTTTACAATGTTGTGTTAGTTTCAGGTGTACAGCAAAGTGAATCAGTTATACATATACATATATCCACACTTTTTTAGATTATTTTCCCATATAAACCATTACAGAGTATTGAGTAGAATTCCCTGTGCTATACAGTAGGTCCTTATTAGTTATCTATTTTATATATAGTAGTGTGTATATGTCAGTCCCAATCTCCTAATTTATCCCTCCCTGCCTTTCACCTTTGGTAACAATAAGTTTTTCTATACCTGTGACTTGGTTTCTGTTTTTTAAATAAGTTCATTTGTACCATTTTTTTAGATTCCACATGTAAACAATATCATATGATATTTGTCTTTCTCTGTCTTACTTCACTTAGTATGATGATCTCTAGGTCCATCCATGTTGCTGCAAATGGCATTATTTCATTCTTTTTTATGGCTGAGTAATATTCCATTGAATATATGTACCACATCTTCTTTATCCATTCCTCTGTCGATGGACATTTAGGTTGCTTTCATGTCTTAGCTATTGTAAATAGTGCTGCAGTGAACATTGGGGTGCATGTATCTTTTTGAATTATGGTTTTCTCTGGATATATGCCCAGGAGTGGGATTACTGGATCATATGGTAGTTCTATTTTTAGTTTTCTAAGGAACCTCCATACTGTTCTCCATAATGGTTGTACCAATTTACATCCCCACCAACAGTGTAGGAGGGTTCCTTTTCCTCCACACCCTCTCCAGCATTTATTATTTGTAGATTTTTTGATGATGGCCATTCTGACCAGTGTGAGGTGATACCTCATTGTAGTTTTGATTTGCATTTCTCTGATAATTAGTGATGTTGAGCATCTTTTCACGTGCTTTTTGGCCATCTGTATGTCTTCTTTGGAGAAATGTCTATTTAGATCTTCCACCCATTTTTTGACTGGGTTGTTTGTTTTCTGATATTGAGCTGCATGTGCTGCTTGTATTGGGTTGGCAAAAAGTTCACTTGGGTTTTTCTGTAACATCTTATGGAAAAACCTGAGTGAACTTTCTGCCAACACAGTATACTTTGGAGATTAATCCCTTGTTGGTCACTTCTTTTGCAAATATTTTCTCCCATTCTGTGGGTTGTTTTTTGTTTTGTTTATGGTTTCCTTTGCTGTGCAAAAGCTTTTAAGTTTCATTAGGTCCCATTTGTTTATTTTGGTTTTTATTTTCATTACTTCAGGAGGTGGATCAAAAAAGATGGCTGCAATTTATGTCAGAGAGTGTTCTGCCTGTTTTCCTCTAAGAGATTTTTGGTGTCCTGTCTTACATTTAGGTCTTTAATCCATTTTGAGTTTATTTTTGTGTATGGTGTTAGGGAGTGTTATAATTTCATTCTTTTACATGCAGCTGTCCAGTTTTCCCAGCACCACTTATTGAAGTTGGTCATCTCTTTTCTGCTGTAGAACCCATCCAATGAGTTTTTTTTTTTAATTCTGACTATTGTATTTTTTTTCAGGTTATTTTTTTTTTAATTATTTATTTTATTTTTGGCTGTGTTGGGTCTTAGTTGTGGTGTGCGGGCTTCTCTCTAGTTGTGGTGTGCGGGCTCAATAGTTGGAGCGTGTGGGCTTAGCTACCCCACAGCATGTGTGGGATCTTAGTTCCCCAACCAGGGATTGAACCCATGTCCCCTTAACCATTGGACCACCAGGGAAGTCCCTGAGTTTGTTTCTTTTTGTTTTGTTTTGTTTTGTGTTTTAATTTTTATTTTATAGTAGAGTATAGTTTTTTATTTTTATTTTTTTAACTTTTTATTTTATATTGGAGTATAGGTGATTAACAATGTTGCATTAGTTTCAGGTGTACAGTAAAGTGATTCAGCTATACATATACATGTAGCTATTCTTTTTCAAATTCTTTTCCCATTTAGGTTGTTACATAACATTGAGCAGAGTTCCCTGTGCTATACAGTACGAGTATCGTATTTTAAATTCTAAAGTTTCCGTTTGGTTCTTCTTTTTTTTTTTAACATCTTTATTGGAGTATAATTGCTTTACAATGGTGTGTGAGTTTCTGCTTTATAACAAAGTGAATCAGTTATACATATACATATGTTCCCATATCTCTTCCCTCTTGCATCTCCCTCCCTCCCACCCTCCCTATCCCACCCCTCTAGGTGGTCACAAAGCACCGAGCTGATCTCCCTGTGTGTATATATGTCCATGCCACTCTCTAACTTTGTCACAGCTTACCCTTCCCCCTCCCCATATCCTCAGGTCCATTCTCTAGTAGGTCTGTGTCTTTATTCTCGTCTTACCCCTAGGTTCTTCATGACATTTTTTTTTCTTAGATTCCATATATATGTGTTAGCATACGGTATTTGTCTTTCTCTTTCTGACTTACTTCACTCTGTATGACAGACTCTAGGTCCATCCACCTCACTACAAATAACTCAATTTCATTTCTTTTCATTTGGCTCTTCTTTATGTATTATCTTTCTTTGCTGAGATTTTCTTTTTTTTTTTTAGTTTTAAATTATTTATTCTTATTTTAAACCTACTCAAAGAATGTTTTTCTCTGGGTAAAAGAGAAGCAGTGAGGATAAACACAAGCAAAGTTTTGTTCTTAGCAATTACAGAATTTAAACAGTGGAATGACAGTCTTTTTCAGGGTCCTGACATTTAGGTCGAATTGATTTTGATTTTATGTCTTCTAAATATCACCTACTACGTATACATTTTTTTAAAGTTGATTTGAGAATTAAAGTGAATAGAGAAAAAGTGTGATCTAGGAGAAAGGTCCTAAGGTCTGCTTATTTTTGCTGAGATTATCTATCTTTCTGTTTCAAAAGTGTTTCTCCTCCCTTCAAGCATTTTTATATAGCTGCATAATGTCTTTGTCAGATAAGTTCAACATGTGTGTCATCTCAGTGTTGGCATATATTGATTATTTCCATGCAATTTAAGATTTTCCTGGTTATGCCCAGGCCAAGTAAATTTGGATTGGACATTTTGAATATTATGTTTTAAGTTTCCTAGTCTTATTTCAATATAGTCGGGAATGTTGACAGTTTTGTTTTAAGAGGCAATTGACCCATTTAAGTTCAGACCACAAGTTCTCACCATCCTACTGTGGGCCTTGGTTTCAATGTCAGTGCAATTTTCAAAGCGTTTGCAAACCTATTTGAATCAGTCCCATGAACGCCACCCAGTTGCCAGTCTGGGACTTGGGCAGTGGTTTATCTGTTCAGTTCTCAGAGTCTGTGGTCTCCTGTTTTAAGTGTCAGATCCACACATGTGCTGCTCCCTCTTTGCAATCCCTTCAGTACTTCCCGGTTCATTGGGCCACCCTTTTTCAGCGTCTAGGGCCAAGCAGCAGGAGGACAGAGAAAAAGCATTGAAGGTTCACTCCACCCTACTGAGACCACTGCTTCTCTGATCAGAGAGGAAGTTTCCTCATTCAGAGATTGAGCTTCCCGCTATTCCCCTATCGCCACTGCTGCCACCACAGGTTTGCTTCAGGCTGGCACACATGAGAACAGAAAAAAGGAAAAGAAAAATGAGGGTATTTCCATACATTTTCTTGAGTTTTCAGAGACCCTTTTTCCCACTCTTCAAGCCAGAACTGGACTAGGGTTTCTCCTGGAGCTCTCTCCACATCGGTGGACGCTTCCAGATTTCAGGCTGCATTGTGTCCACACCAGGGGACATTGGAGAAAAAAGAAATGCTAAACTCACCCTTGGTTTGGTGGTACTTCGAATTCTGGTCTTCTTCCCAGATTCTTCAAATAGTGGCTCATGGTATCTGTAACTACCTTCAGTGGGAACAAAGTGGAGGGTACTTACCCCATCTTATCCAGAATGGAAACCTCTCTGTAGATGTTTTTAAATGAATAAAGAATGAAATCAGTGTTTGATTTTGGGGGCATAAGTTTTCCTAACAAATTTTTGTGATAGCACTGTCTAACACCCACTAGTTCACATTTAACTTTCTGGCACAATCATAAAGAGTGTTTTGGTTTTTTTTTAAATAAAAAGTATACTTGGGCTTTATTTTCCCAAAAGGCTTACATTCTGTTGATATTCAAATCATTCTCTTTTCAAGTGTCTTGCCTGCCATCATCTTTCATAATTCTCTCTTCCACCATTGATGAACACTAACTGCAACAGATCCTCATTGGTCTGTGGCTTCTACTATGATGTGAGCAGTCCTCCATCATGTCCCTTGACTATAGGAAGTCCTGACCTTTATGACAGATTTGCTCATTCACTTTCTTACTTTGCATTGCACTCTCAGCTGTTTTCATAAGATGATTAGGAAGAGAGTGACTCACAAAAAGAAATTGACATGTTGGGTAGGGAGAGATCCTAGTGTTAAGTAGGGGATACTGTTTAGATGGAGAATAAATTTTCCTTCCAATTTTTTATTGTGGTAAAATACACGTAAAATTTACCATCTTAACCATTATAAATATACAGTTGAGTGGTGTTAATTACATTCATAATATTGTGTAACCATCACCATCATTCATCCCCATAACTCTTTTTATCTTGTAAAACTGAAACTCTGTACCCATTAAATGATAACTCCCCATTCTCTCCTCCCTCCCAGCCCCTGGCAACCACCATTCTACTTTTGGCCTCTGATTTTGACTGCTTTACATACTTCATATAAGTGGAATTATACAATATATATTTTTGCAACAGGCTTATTTCAATGAGCATAATGTCCTCAAGGTTCTTCCATGTTGTAGCATGTATCAGAATTTCCTTCTCTTTTAAGACTGAATAATATCCATTGTATATAAATGTAGGAAAAGTTTTGTAAGTGCTCAGTTGAGTGATGAATATTTTTAATGTTATAGCTTTTGCTTCCCTTTGTAGCTTCATGAGTTTTGGAACTTGGATAATGACTATTCTTAATAACAAGAATCCACTTTTCACTAAACAAAACAAAACAAAATTTTTTAATAGAGACTTTGCATCTAATTCCACCTTAAATGTTTCACAGTATTTCCTAGTCCTCTTTATATGTATGTTTTGATGTGGTAGTCATCTCAGTGTAGTCATTTTTAGCCTGCTTTTTTCACTTAACATTATGTTTTAAACCATTTTTCATTGTTGTATAATTTTCACAAACATTTTTAACAGTTATAGAATTATGAGAGCTCTTTTAACAAACATACAAAAACTGCTAGGTAATAGTGTCAAAGTATGGGGTTCTACTCTGCTACTTCTGGCCTCTGTGGATCTTTAAAAGAAAAGGGCAGGACTTAATTAAATATGATCATATATAAAATACTGAATGAACTTCTATAGATAAGGTCCCATGTTAGACAGTAGGATATAAATGTGAATAAGCAGTTCTTTGTCTTCACAGAACTTGAGGTTAAATGGGGAGGTAGAAGCAAATAAATAAGTACAAAGGAAAAAAACACAATAAAGTTTTCACAGAAGGAGAGATTTCATAGAATTGGTGCCTCTTTAAGGAAGAGTAAATGTTTGCCTTTCAGGGCACAGAACAGAGTGGTACACTGAGGGAAGTACACATAATTCAGTATTTCAGGGTATTGGGCCATAGATCTATACTCACTGACATATAATAGTTTATAAGACATACTGTTAAGTGCAAAAAGCAATTTGAAAAACAATATGATAAGATTCCACTTATGTGAAAAAAGCAAAACCATATTGGTGTACATATATATGTGTGTGTATAAACACAGCAAAAGTTATGACAGGACATATACCAAACTGCTAACAGTGGTCACTTTTGGGGAGGGGAGTGGGTGCAGAGGTAGAGATATTAAGGAAGATTCTGTATATGGCTTGTATGTCTTAGGAGATTGTTTTTAGTTATTATTATGTGTTATTAAATATAATAGGGAAATAATAATGAATATATAAATAATGGAACCTTGATGCAATGGAATGTTATTTACATGTCATTCTGTAAGTCAGTAATTTGCAAACATTCTTTAGATTTGAAACCCTTTTTCAAACAATTATGTCCAGTTTTTGAAAAAGGAGAGTGATATTTTGTTTCCAAGTGAGGCTGGAGGACCTGGAGATCTTGATATCTGTATTTGTGTGCCTGCATGCATGCAAGTAAAGAGATCTGGAATGCTGTGAGATCTTAGAGTGTTAACAATTACAAACTCTGAGACATAAGATTATAACTGTTTAATTTTTTTCTTTTTTATTATATCTTTTAATTTTCCTATAAAAAATAAGTTATAGCTAGGAGATAATTTTTTGTAGAAAATATTCAACACTGGGGCTATAGGGTGAATTGGGCATTCTCATGCACTGATGATGAGAGTATAACTTGAGACATCTTCTTTGGAAAGAGATTTAGTATCATGTGTCAAGAGTCTATGAAAATGACCATATCATTTGACCTAGTAATTCCACTTCTAAGAATATGCCCTATGAAATAACCCAAGAAAATTATGTAAAAATATGCTCATCAGAGCATTATTTATAATGAGAAATTAGAAATGACTTTAGTATCTTATATTCTATTTGATGAAATATTATGAAGGTCATAAGTCATATCCAAGAGGATTTGAAAATTACATTGGAAAAAGCTTAATAAGGAAAAGCCCCTTCTCAATCAGCCCCAACCCCACAGAGGTAAACGATATTTTCTATCACCATAGATAAGTTTCGCTTCTACTTGAACTTTATATTTACTCTTTTGTGTGTCTCTTCTTTCATTCATTATTATGTCTGAGATTAGTCCATGTTGTTGCACATATCAGTCCTTTGTTCTTTATTACTGTACAGTTTTTTATCGTATGAATATACCATAATTTATCCATTCTTCTGTTGATATACATTTGACTTATTTCCAGTTTGGAGCTATTAAATAAAGCTGTTGTTAGTATTCTTGTTCATATTTTTTGGTGGACAAATGTATTTATTTCTCCTGGATAAATACTTAGGAGTAGGATTGCTGTGCCATATGGCAAATATATGTTTAACATTATTAGAAACTGCCAAATTGTTTTCTCAACTCTACCAATATACATTCTTACAAGCAGTGTATTGGGATTCCAGTCACTCTGTATCCTTGCCAGTGCTAGATATTTATAGTCTTTAATTTTAGCCATTCTGGTGGATACATAGTGATTTCACATTGTGGATTTTGTATATGTTTAAGGGGTTCTGGTTGTAATATTCATACCTTTTGAGCCAATAATTCCACTTTGGGGACATTTTCATATGGACATAATCTGAAATCCAGAAAAACTTATACATGCATATATGTTCTTTTCTGTGTAAGTTATAATAGCCAAATGTGAGAAATAACCTAAATGTCAGGTATTAGAGAAGTAGTTAAATAATTTATGATATATGTATAATGATAAAATATTCAGCCATTCAAAATTATCTTGTAGTGTAATGAAAGCAAGATATGAAATTGTACAGAGTATGGTATCAACTATAGAAAAAATATGTGTATTAAAATAGACTAGCTATACTTCAACAAAAAAATGTATTTTAAAAATTAGTGGAGGGCTTCCCTGGTGGTGCAGTGGTTAAGAATCCGCCTGCCAATGCAGGGGACACGGGTTCGAGCCCTGGTCCGGGAAGATCCCACATGTTGCGGAGCAAGTAAGCCCGCACGCCACAACAACTGAGCCTGCACTCTAGAGCTAGAGAGCCACAACTACTGAGCCCGTGTGCCACAACTACTGAAGCCCGTGCTCCTACAGTCTGTGCTCCGCACAAGAGAAGCCACTGCAATGAGAAGCCTGCTCGCCGCAACAAAGAGTAGCCCCTGCTCGCCGCAACTAGAGAAAGCCTGCACGCAGCAATGAAGACCCAACACAGCCAAAAAAAAAAAAAAATTAGTGGAAGGAAGCACACCAAAATACCTTTGGGTGATGGTACTGTGTAGTTTTTTTCTCCTATCTTTATGTATTTTTTCTAATGATCATGTGACCATTTTAGAATAGCACAAAATGTAAGTAAACTTTATTTATTTTTAAACTTAATTTTTTTAAGTATTCCATCTTTTATGTTCTATAATGCTCTCTCCCTACCTAAACTTTTCTGCAGCATGAAAAATTGCTCCCTTGGGTTTCTTTAAACATTTGATTTCTGCTACTGTTTTGACTCTCAAATTATAAATTGCATGACAAAGACACTCTCATGTTATTTCTTCTTCTGAACATTTGATGTTCCAACATCCAGTCCAGGACAGAAGATAAAATAGAACGATTCAAGAAAGCAGTTGAGTACTATTCAGTCACAACCAAACTCTCTTCGCTGCCAGTGGGTCCCTCCTCCTTTCTAGGTAAGGCTTCCATTTGACCCCGAGCTGCTCTGTCTATAGAGGAAACTGAGTTAGTCCCTCAGGAATTCCTGGGACAGAGTGGAATCACTTATTTGTATTGCACCCTTCTAGAAGTCATTCCTATTTGATAGACATCCTTTTGATTTCCATGTAATAAGAGAGGTGACATGAAACAGGGCCCTCATTTCTTGAATTTATAGATGGGATCCAATGCTATTTCCTTAGCTTGGGCTTCTTCTGGTGCTAATCTCCGTTGTGGCCTGGTATATGTAAAATTGCCCTGTCTGTGGGGTCAGGCCTGAGTTTGAATTCTACCTCTGCTATGTACTAGCTGTGTGATCTTTGCAAGTCACATCTGTATGAAATGTGGCTCAGGATACCTCCTTAATAGGGTTGTTATCAGAAGAAATAATTTATGTAAGGTTCTTAGCATGGCACATAGTAGCTGTTCAATAAATTGTTAACTTATTTATTAATAATAATCTCTCAAGTGATTTGAGGTTAGCAGAATATAACAGGGTACAGTTATTAGGATTGACTAAAGGATAGCCCTTTCTCTTTGCTTCAGGTTTTCGGAATAATCGACTTGGAAATCCTCCCATTCCACGAAATCAAATGGGCACTATCTCTGCTGGAAAGCCAATGGTAAATATCTTTTAAGAAGCTTGACACCATTTGATAGCATTAGACTTGGGTTGCTTCCCGATTTTTATAATCTGAGTTAAGGAGTTAGGGTGATTCAGTATTATCAGAATGTCAGTACTATCAGAATGTCATGTTCTCAACTTGAGGCTGGCAGACTCTGTAAAGAAAACATCCAAATCAGTAACCACTAGGGCATTGTGAAGGTAAATTAGATAATGTTGGAAGAACGGTTCTAGGAGACATAGATTGGTCCATTGTCCTGCCTTTGGAGGATTCTGTCCATACATCACTGTTAGAATTATTTCTTGTTATTCTCAGTAGGTTCTTTGTATCCAAACAGTTCCAGCTACTGGCATCATCCACTATGTCACAACTTCTGGGGAAACCATCTTGGAGCCTGGTAAAATGTTAAATAAAGAGCTTTTCTGTCTGTTTTGTCCTTTAGTTTTCTCATCACGTGCCCCAGAAAATGAAATATCCACCACCATTCCCAGTGGGACCCAACTCCTCTCTTCTCTTCTCCTCCCATGCTTTGGGGGAATCCCATGCTTTTTCTGAGGATCCCATGCTGCAGGACAGCCCCTTTGCCAGTTGGGCTGTCTCTTATGATTCCTCTGCATCCCAGTTTCCCAATTACCTGACTTCCAAAGCCTCACCTCCTTTGGGACCAGACTCTTCCCACTCCTCTTCCTCTGATGCTGATGAGCCAAATGGAGCCAGCTCTGAGTAAGTATCCGTACAGGCACCCCAGGGAACAGAATTCTGAAGCATCTGTATTCTTTTGCAGTAACCTAGGTAGGGAATATGGGAAAGTGTATGTTCCTGGCTTTTCTCTGTGACTCTTTGCTCTTAAGTGAAGTAGGAAAATTCTCTCTATGCTTGGCTACTTCATGCTCATCTGGACCATGTACAGGTGGTAATTTTCAGATACCCAGGCCACTGAGGTAGAAGGCAGCATAGCAGCTGGTTAGGGAAGCCCTGGTAGGTGTGTGCTGTGTATTATGTCTATCATCTCTCAATTTGTGAACGGGAGTATGTTGAATGGAAAAAAAACTTGAAAGACTATAGAGTTGAGGTATTGGAACAGTTGAGTATGCAGTTATATTGCTTGGTAACTAAGACAGGGTTCTGAGGATTAAAACAGTGAGATTTTATATAAGCTCATTTGTTCTTAGATTATTCCTCCAAGCAGATTATTCTTGGGAGACAGAGCTGCTTTGAGGGTTTTTTTGGTTTTTGTTTGTTTGTTTGCTTTTATATTTATTTATTCATTCATTTATTTTGGCTGCACTGGGTCTTAGTCACGGCATGCGAGCTCCTTAGTTGTGGCATGCAGGCTCTTAGTTGCAGCATGCAAACTCTTAGTTGCAGCATGCATGTGGGATCTAGTTCCCCAACCAGGGACTGAACCTGGGCCCCGGTATTGGGAGCATGGAATCTTACTCACTGGACAACCAGGGAAGTTCCTGAGATTTTAAATTGTAGTTATTTCCTTAGAACATGAGCGGACTCTAAACATGGCCTCTTATAAGGTATAAAGGATTCAGAATGGTTCCCATGACTTTTTAAAAACCTTTTGCCTCTGTTGGGTCTTTGTTGCTGCGTGTGGGCTTTCTCTAGTTGTGGCGAGCGGGGGCTACTCTTTGTTGCAGTGAGCGGGCTTCTTATTGCGGTGGCTTCTCTTGTTGCAGAGCACAGGCTCTAGGCACGCGGGCTTCTGTAGCTGTGGCACGTGGGCTCAGTAGTTGTGGCTCGCGGGCTCTAGAGCATAGGCTTAGTTGTGGGACACGGGCTTAGTTGCTCCGCGGCATGTGGGATCTTCCTGGACCAGGGCTTGAACCCGTGTCCCCTGCATTGGCAGGTGGATTCTTAACTACTGCGCCACCAGGGAAGCCTGGTTCCCATGACTTTTGATTGCTTTGGTTTATATCAGATGAAAGAAGCCAGGAAGATAGTGATGGCCACTGAGAGGAACGGTATCAGGTCCAGTGCTAACCCAGTATCCTGGCTTCCAAAGGGTTTGTTAAGATTCCTTGGAATCAGAACAGACATCTTGAGTTGGAATGTCTTTATCAACCCCCCTTCTCTCTTCTACACTATCTTTTAAAACCTTTTAGTCACATCACAGAAACACTTCAGCAGCAGCCTGGATGGGAGGACCCAAATGGTGACAGAGGGTCTTGGGTACAGCCTATCGATGCTGGAGTTTCAGACGCCAGCCTGGGTGATGGTGAGCCCCACATCCCATCTCTGCTGTCTATGTCTACGAGGAACCATATGGACATCACCATTCCACCCTTACCTCCAGTAGCTCCAGAAGTCTTGCGGGTTGCTGAACACAGACATCGAAGGGGTCTTATGTACCCATATATCTACCATGTCCTCACTAAGGTGAGAGAACACATCAACACCTACCTCCCTGATCTTAACACTGTACTTCACACTTCCTAGGACTGTAAGTTACCAGAGAAAATTCTGATGATTGTATCTGAAAGGAGATCAAGTGTGCTGGGGCCCCTCATTGTATCAAGGATCTCTAGTGAGGTGAGACCAGCAAAAGATGGGACTGTGCAGTAAATGAGGCCTAGAAGAGAAGTATAATTGTGAGATTTTTGAAGAAGATAATGCACCATGTTTGTGGACTCTGGTCTAGGGATGGACACACTCTAAGAAGAGGCATTATGCCCTTGTTCTTTACCTCTCCATCTACTTCTCCAGAGCTATTCCCTTCCTCCAGTCTTACCATACAAATCTATCCCTCAGCAAAATGTCTAAGAATTTTCTCCATTTAGTCAGCTGTAGGTAGTCATAGCAGAGACTTTAAAAATGGAATTTAGCTTTTAAGCTGCCTATGGTCAGCTTGGCTTGTTACAACTTTTTTTAGTCTGAAATTCTGTCTAAATACAGGTAGAAAATTTAATAGTGAGGCCACAGTTCATTACTGGTTCTTCTCAGCTCAATTCCAAACCTTGAGGTAACTCATTTTCTCCTTTCTCCTGTACCATTTTCTCATTAGGGTGAGATTAAGATCCCTGTATGTATTGAGGATGAGTGTAACATGGAGCTGCCTCCAGCTGCTCTCCTGTTCCGGCCAGCTCGTCAATATGTATATGGGGTCCTTTTCAGTCTGGCAGAGACACAGAGGAAAATGGAACGCCTGGCCATACGGCGGCGGTTGCCTGTAGAAGGTATGTGTGGTTCTAGCTTTGACAGTTCTCTCAATGCTTTGACTCAGGGCAAAAATGTCTATGCAAGTACATCATACTTTTGGCTATGGAATAGTCTTTAAGGAAGTGCATAATTCACCAGAACATATACTGGTATGGGAAATGCATTAACTTAAGCCCAAATTCTTTAATCCTTAGGCATTCAGAGTGACTATTACTTATAAGAGCCATGCTGGACTTTGGGAATGTAGAATTGTATCTGACACAGTCTCTTCTCCTCAGTGAGGTTTTTGTTTTGGGATTTGATCCTGTAGGTAATTGGAGCCATTGAGATGTTTTAAGCTGCAGAGTGATATGGTCAAATTAGCATGTTCAAAAGAACCAACTAGATTTCTGCTTCTGGGAAGATGGAATAGATATACTTTTCCCTATTCCTCCTGCTAAATAAAACTAAAAGCTCAGGATATTATATATAAAACAAGCACAAGATACTCTAGAAGGTGAACAGAAGGTGACAGATTGGCTAAGGGCCTTGGGATCCAAGGAATGCTGCAGTAGTGAGTTCCCTGGGTTTTCTTTGTGCCTTATATATCCCAGACTGTGTGCAGGACAAGCTGGCAGCCCAGAAACACCAACAGGTGCAGACCAAGAAAAGCCTGCTCTCTCTAGCCAAAGTACGCAGAAGGAACAACCTAGTAATACAGAAATCTTTTAGATAATAACTACTCTATTCCAGCCAAACACTAGAGAAAAACTGTAGCCCGCTCTTACCCCTACCAGCAAAGGCCAAATGAAGAACCTAGACTTCTACCATTGCCAGACTGTAAGAAGGTATGCCACCTGCTCCTGCTGTGGAAGTGTCAGACAAGGGCACATTGGGAGTTAGGACTTCTACTCCCACTTGGCAGTAACGAGACAGCATCCTCCTTCACCCACCAGAGTCGTGTCAGAAAAGACCTGCTAAAACACAAAATTTAAATGAGATCCAGAGTCTCATAAAATAATACCCGAAATATTAAGGTTTGAATTGAAAATCCCTCATCATACCAAGAACCAGAAAGATATCAAACTGAGATCTCAAACTGACTGAGGAAAGAAAATCAATAGATTTGTGTTATCCATAGAAAATCAAACCACTGTAACACAAATGACTGAATTACCTGTTAAGGATTTCAGAGCAGCCATGAGAGAGAAATGCTTTGACAAACAATTCTGAACATTCTTTTTTTGGGCTGTGCTGTGTGGCTTGTGCAGTGAAAGCACCAGGTCCTAACCACTGGACCGCCAGGGAATTCGCTGAACATTCTTGATACAAATTAAAAATAGAAAGTCTTACAAAGAGATATAATATACAAAAGAACAAATGGAAATTAAGAACTAAAAGATACAATAACTGAAATAAAATACACAAAAGATGGGTTAAACTGCAGATTGGAGACAACAGAGAAAATAATCAGTGAACTTGGAGAAAGAACAATAGAAATTATCTAATCTGAATAACAAAGAGAAAATAGACTGAAAAATGAACAGGGATCAGTGGAACTATAACAAAAGATCTAATATTTGTGCCAATCAGAATCTCAGAAGGAGAGGCGAAAGAGGGTAAGGCTGCAAAAGTACTCAAAGAAATAATATAAAATATTTATATTTAATAACTTAAATAAATATTCCCAAATTTAGCAGAAACATATGCCCACAGTGTGTATCTGTTAATCCAAAACTCCTAATTTATCCCCCCCCTTTCCCATTTGGTAGCCATAAACTTGTTTTCTATGTCTGTGAGTCTGTTTCTGTTTTGTAAATAAGTTCATTTGCATCATTTTTTAGATTCCACATGTAAGTGATATCATATGATATTTGTCTTTCTCTGTCTGACTTATTTCACTAAGCATAATATTCTATAGGTCCATCCATGTTGCTGCAAATTGCAGAATTTCATTCGTTTTTATGGCTGAGTAATATTCCTCTGTGTGTGTGTGTGTGTGTGTGTGTGTGTGTGTGTGTGTGTGTGTCTCACATCTACTTTATCCACTCATCTGTGAGTAGATACTTAGGTTGCTTCCGTATCTTGGCTATTGTAAATAGTGCTGCTATGACCATTGGGGTGCATGTATCTATTTAAATTAGAGTTTTCATCTTTTCTGGATATATGCTGAGGAGTGGGATTGCTGGATCATATGGCAACTCTATTTTTAGTTTTTTAAGGAACCTCAATACTGTTCTCCATGGTGGCTGCACCAATTTACATTCCCATCAACAGTGTAGGAGGGTTCTCTTTTCTCCACACCGTCTCCAGCATTTATTATTTGTAGACTTTTTTTTTTCTTTTTTTTTCTTTTTTTTTTGCAGTACACGGGCCTCTCACTGCTGTGGCCTCTCCCATTGCGGAGCACAGACTCCGGACACGCAGGCCCAGCGGCCATGGCTCAAGGGCCCAGCTGCTCCGCGGTATGTGGGATCTTCCCGGACTGGGGCATGAACCCGTGTCCCCTGCATTAGCAGGCAGACTCTCAACCACTGCAACACCAGGGAAGCCCCTATTTGTAGACTTTTTGATGATGGCCCTTCCGACTGATGTGAGGTGATACCTCATTGCAGTTTTGATTTGCATTTCTCTAATAATTAGGGATGCTGAGCATGTTTTCATGTGCCTTTTGGCCATCTGTATGTCTTCCTGGAGAAATGTGTATTTAGATCTTCTGCCCATTTTTTGATTGGGTTGTTTGTTTTTTCAATATTGAGTTGTATGACCTGTTTGTATATCTTGGAAATTAAGCCCTTGTCAGTCTAAAGACAGAAAAATTATTGAAAGCAGCCAGAAAGAAACGATGCTTTACATATAGGGGGAAATAATACATATAAAGGCTGATCTTTCATCACTAGCCATGGAGTCCCTTCTGCCACAACATTTTCAAGGGCCAAAAAAAAATATTGTCAAGGGCCAAGATGGTGGAGTAGGAAGACCCTGAGCTCACTTCCTCCCATGGGCACAACAAAATTGAAACTATTATGGAGGAACTATCCATGATAATGACCTGAAGACTAGAAGAAAGGATATTCTACAGCTGAAGGTATAAATAGGGAACCACAATGAGACAGGTAGGAGGGGTGGAGTTGCAGTGTATTCAAGACCCATTCCTTGGGTGGGTGAGCAACAAATGGAAGGATAATTACAATTGTAGAGGTTCTCCCCAAAGAGCAACTGGTCTGAGCCCCACGTTGGGCTCCCCAACCTTGGGTACTGACCAGAAAGATAAGACTCCAGAACATTTGGCTTTGAAGGCCGGTGGAACTTACTTTTGGGAGAGCCAGAGGGCTGTGAAAAATAGAGGCTCCACTTTTAAAGGGTATGCACAAAATCTCACACACTCCAAGACCCAGGACAAAAGCAGTAATTTGAAATGAGCCTGGGTCAAACCAAGAGCTGATTTGCAGAGCCTCTCAGAGAGACAGGAGGCAATTGAAACTCATCATGGGGACATCAAGCTGCCAGCAGCCATTTCTTGGAGCTCATCCTATCACAGGTATATTGGTGCTGGTAAGCACCATGTTGGAACCTTCCCTTTAGTTTATTACTTGCCTGGACCTGGCCCCACCCACCCGCCAATCAGCACCAGTCCTGGGACATTCCAGGCCAGACAGCTAGCTGGGCAGGTACATGGACCCACCCACCAGTAGGCTGGCTGCTGTACTGAGCTCCCAGCCACACCAGGACCCAGCCCCATCCACCTGCAGGCCAACATCAATTCCAACACACTGGGACCTGGCTCCACCCACAAGTGGGCCAGCACTAGCCCCAGGACCCAGCCTCATCTGCTAGTGGGTGAACACCAGGCCCTGGACCCTCTGGATCCCAGCCCCACCCATTAGCCTTCCAACACTAGCTCCAGAACTAGAGACAAAGAAGGACATTACATAATGATCAAAGGGTCAATCCAAGAAGATATAAAAATTATAAATATGTATGCAGCCAACATAGGAGCAACTAAATACACAAGGTAAATGCTAACAGCCATAAAGGGAGAAATTGACAGTAACACAGTAATGTTAGGGGACTTTAACACCCCACTTACATCAATGGACAGATCATCCAGACAGAAAATCAATGAAACACTGGCCTAAAATGGCACATTAGTCCAAATGGACTTAGTAGGTATATAGAAGTTCCATCCAAAAGTAGCAGAATACACATTCTTTTCAAGTGCACATGGAAAATTCTACAGGATAGATCACACGCTGAGCCACAAAACAAGTCATAATAAATTTAAGAAGACTGAAGTCATATCAAGCATTGTTTCCAACCACAACAATATGAAACTAGAAGTCAACTACAAGGAAAAAAAAACCTGCAAAAAAACCCAAACACATGGAGGCTAAACAATATGCTACTAAACAACCAATGAGTCACTGAAGAATTCAAGAGGAAATCAAATATCCAGAATCTATGGTGGGATGCAGCAAAAGCAGTTCTAAGAGGGAAATTTATAATGATGCAAGCTAACCTCAAGAAACAAGAAAAATCTCAATCAACATCACCTTATGCCTAAAGAAAGTTGAAAAAGAAGAGAAAAAAATCCCAAAGGTAATAGAAGGAAAGAAATAATATAGATCAGAACATAAATAAATGCCATGGAGACTAAAAAAAAATAGAAAAGATCAATGAACTTACGACCTTATTCTTTGAAATGATAAAATTGGTAAATCTTTAGCCAGACTCATCAAGAAAAAAAGAGAGAGGGCCCAAATCAATAAAATCAGAAATGAAAAAGGAGAGGTTACAGCCAACACCACAGAAATGCAAAAGATCATAAGAGATTCCTATGGACAATTATGCACCAATAAAATGGACAGCCTATACTAGGGGGGAAGGCTGGCGGGGGAGGGTTAGATTGGGAGTTTGGGATTGACATGTACACACTGCTATATTTAAAATGGATAACCAACAAGGACCTACTGTATAGCACAGGGAACTCTGCTCAATACTCTGTAATAACCTAAATGGGAAAATAATTTGAAAAAGAATAGATACATGTATATGTATAACTGAATCACTTTGCTGTACACTGGAAACTAACACAACATTGTTAATCAACTATACTCCAATATACAATAAATTTTTTAAATAAATAAATAAAATAGACAACCTAGAAGAAGTGTATAAATTCCTAGACATGTACAATCTCTCAAGACTGAATCAGGAAGAAATAGAAGATATGAACAGGCCAATTAGCAGTAATAAAATTGAATCAGTAATCAATAACTCCCAATAAACAATCACATCAAAAAGATTAAAATACCTGGGGATAAATCTAATCAAGGTGGTAAAAGACCTGTACTCAGAAAATTATAAGACTTTGATGAAAGAGATTGAAGATGACACAAACAGATAGAAAGATATACAGTGCTCATGGAATGGAAGAATTAATTGAATTAGTATTGTCAAAAAGACCATACTACCAGAGGTAATCTAAAGATTCACTGCAATCACTATCAAAATACCAATGACATTTTCCACAGAATTAGAACAAACAATTCTAAAATTTATATGGAAACACAGAAGACCCCAAATAGCCAAAACAATCTTAAAAAAGAACATGGAGAACAGTATGGAGATTTTTCCTTAATAAACTAAAAATAGAACTACCATATGATCCAGCAATCCCACTCCTGGGCATATACCTGGAAAAGATGAAAACTCTGATTCAAAAAGATACATGCAGCCCAATGGTCGTAGCAACACTACAATAGCCAAGACATGGAAGCAACCTAAATGTCCATCAACACAGGAATGTATAGAGAAGATATGGTATATATATACATATATATGTATACACACACATAGTGTGGAATATTACTCAGCCATAAAAAAGAATGAAATAATGCCATTTGCAGCAATATAGATGGACCTAGAGATAAGTAAAATAAGTCAGAGAGAGAAAGACAAATATGTGATACTGCTTATATGTGGAATCTAAAAAAATGGCACAAATGAACTTATTTACAAAACAGAAACAGACTCACAGATTTTGAAAAACTTACGGTTACCAAAGGGGAAAGGTTGGCGGGAAGGAATAAATTAGGTTGTTGGGATTAACATATACACAGTACTGTATATAAAACATAATCAACAAGGATCTACTGTGTAGCACAGGGAACTCTACTCAGTACTCTGTAATAACCTATATGGGAAAAGAATCTGAAAAAGAACATATTTTTATATATATTATGTATGTTATATATAGTTATATATTATACAGTATATTATATACAGTATATTATAATAGTTATATATATAACATATATATGTATAAAAATGAATCACTTTGCTGTACATCTGAAACTAACACAACATTGTAAATTTTTTTAAAAAGAAGAACAAAACAGGAGGCATCACAGTCCCTAATTTCAAACTATACTATAAAGCTTCAATAATCAAAATAGTATGATACTGGCACAAAAAAACAGATATGTGGATTAATGGAACCAAATGGAGAGCCCATAAATGAGCCCATAGTTATATCAGCAATTTATCTATGAGAAAGGAGGCAAGAATATTCAATGAGGAAGAAGACAGCCTCTTCAATAAATGGTGTTGGGAAAACTAGATAGCTACATGGCAGTGGATTAAAGAGTTAAATATAATACCTGAAACCATAAAACTCCTAGAAGAAAACCTAGGCCCTACGCTCTTTGACATCAGTCTTAGCAATATTTTTTGGCATAAGTCTCCTCATGCAAGGAAAGCTAAAGCAAAAATAAACAAATGGGACTACATCAAACTAAAAACTCTGTGCACAGCATATAAAACTATCAACAAAACAAAAAGGCTGTCTACTGAATTGAGAAAGATATTTGTAAATGATATATCCAACGATGGGTTAATATCCAAAATATACAAAGAATGCATACAACTCCACATCAAAAAAACAAAGAACCCAATTAAATAATGGGCATAGGCTCTGAATAGACATTTTTCTAAAGAAGACATACAGATGCCATCTTTTCACAGGCATGTGAAAAAATGCTCAACTTCTCTAATCATCAGGGAAATACAAATCAAAACCACAATGAGATATCACCTCACACCTTTCAGAATGGCTATTATCAAAAAGACAACAAATAAATATTGGCAAGGGTGTGGAGGAAAGGGAACCCTTTCTAAAAATTTAATTTAATTTTTATTTTATATTGGGGTATAGTTGATTTACAATGTTGTGTTAGTTTCAGGTGTACAGCAGAGTGGTTCAGTTATACATATACTTATCTCCATTCTTTTTCAGATTCTTTTCCCATATAGGTTATTACAGAATATTGAGTAGAGTTCCCTGTGCTATTCAATAGGTCCCTGTTGATTGTCAATTTTATATATAGTACTGTGTATATTTTTATCCCAACCTCCTAGTTTATTCCTCTCCCACAACCCTTCCCTTTCTGCTTTGTTAACCATAAGTTTGTTTTCAAAGTCTGTGAGTCTGTTTGTCTGTTTCTGTTTTGTAAATCAGTTCATTCGTGTCATCCTTTTTTTTTTTTTTTTTTTTTTTTGGCCACACTGCACAGCTTGTGGGATCTTAGTTGCCTGACCAGGGATTGAACCTGGGCCCCAGCAGTGAAAGCACTGAGCCCTAACCACTGGACCACCAGGGAATTCCCTTGTGTCATCTTTTTAAATTCCACATATAAGTGATATCATATGATATTTGTCTTTCTCTGACTCACTTCACTTACTATGATAATCTGTAGGTCCATCCATGTTGCTGCAAATAGCATTATTTCATTCTTCTTTATGGCTGAGTAATATTTTGTTGCATATATGTACCACATCTTTATACATTCCTCTGTTGATGGACATTTAGGTTGCTTCCATGTCTTGGCTATTGTAAATAATGCTGCAGTGAACATTGGGTTGCCTGTATCTTTTTGAATTATGGTTTTATCCGGATATATGCCCAGGAGTGGGGCTGCTGGATCATATGGTAGTTCTATTTTTAGTTTTTAAAGGCACCTCCATACTGTTCTCCATAATAGTTGTACCAATTTACATTCCAAGCAATAGTGTAGGAAGATTGGAGGAAAGGGAACCCTTGTTGGTGAGAATGTAAATTGGTACAGCCACTATGGAAAACAGTGTAGAGATTCCTCAAAAAAAATAAAAATAGAACCACCATATGATCCAGCAATTCCATATCTGAGTATTTATCTGAAGAAAACAAAAACATTAATTTGAAAAGATATATGCACCCCTATGTTCATTGCAGCACTTTTTACAATAGCGAAGATATGGAAGCAACCTAAGCTTTCATCGACAGATGAGTGGATAAAGAAGAAATGGTATATATATGCAGTGGAATATTATTTGACCATAAAATAGGAATTAAATCTTGCCACTTGTGACAACACGGGTGAACCTAGAAAGTATTATGCTAAGTGAAATAAGTCAGGCAGAGAAAGACAAATACTGTATGATTTCAGTTATATGTGGAATCTAAAAAATAAGTGATTGAATATAACAAACTAGAAACAGACTCACAGATATAGAGAACAAGCAGGTGGTTGCCAGAGGGAGGGGTATGGGGAGATGAGTGAAATAGGTGAGGGAAATTAAGAGGTACAAACTTCCAGTTATAAAATAAATAAGTCATGGGAACATAGTATATAGCATATGGAATATAGTCAATAATATTGGAATAACTTTGTATTGTGATAGATGGTAACTAGACTTATTGGAGTGATCATTTTGTAATATATAAAAATATCAACACTATGTTGTACAACTGAAACTAATATAATATTTTAAGTCAATTTTACTTCAATAAAAAATGAAATACAATTAATTTCTGTATGTTTATTTTGTATCCTGTAGTCTTCAGCTCACATTTCTAGGAGTTTTGCTGTAGATTTCTTGTGATTTTCTGCATGGACTATATGTCATCTGCAGTTAGGGTCAGTTTTATTTCTTCCTTTCTGATCTGTATGCCTTCTATTTCATTTTCTTGCCTTCCTACACTGGCTAGAACTTCCAGTAATATGTTGAAGAGCAGTGGTAAGGACAGACATCCTAGCCCTGTTTCTGATTTTAAGAGAAAAACATACAGTCTTAAACCATTAAGTACAATGTTAGTAGGAGGTTTTTTGTAGATGTTCTTTATCAAGTTGAAGAAATTCCCTTCTATTCCTAGTTTCCAGAGAGTTATTTTTTTAATATTTATTTATTTACTTATTTGGCTGCACTGGGTCTTAGTTGCAGCATGTGGGATCTTCACTGTGGTATGCAGGATCTTTAGTTGAGATAAGGGATCTTTTACTTGCGGCATGTGAACTCTTAGTTGCAGCATGTGGGATCTAGTTCCCTGATCAGGGATTGAATCCAGGCCCCCTGCATTGGGAGCACGGAGCCTTAGCCACTGGACCACCAGGGAAGTTCCCAGAGAGTTTTTTTTTTTAATCATGAGCGATTGTCAAATTTTATCAAATGTTTTTCTGCATCCACTGAGATGATTATATTATTTTTCTTCTTTAGCCTGTTTGTATGGTGGATTACATTGATTTTTCAAGTATTGAACCAGCCTTGTAACCATGGAATAAACCCTACTTGGCCATGGTGTATAATTCATTTTATATATTGCTGAATTCTACTGACTAATATTTTGTTAAGAATTTGTACATCTATACTGATGAGGAATATCAGTCTGAAGTATTTTTATGTACTGTCTTTATCTGGCTTTTGCATCAGCATAATACTGGCTTTATAAAAATAGTTCAGAAGCGTTCACTCCTATTTTCTAAAAGGATTGTGTACACAGTCCTTGATTGTGACAGTTGTGACAATTGATGTTAATTTTTTGTTAAACATTTAGTAGAATTCTCCAGTGAAACCAGTTGAGCCAGGTTGTGTATGTGTGTGTGTGTGTGTGTGTGTGTGTGTGTGTGTGTGAAGTTTTAAATTAAATTTCATTAAAATTTATAGGGCTAATCAAATTATCTACTTGATATTAGGTGTGTTCTGGTAGCTTGCATTTTTTGAGAAATTGGTCTATTTTGTGTAAGTTGTCAAATTTATATGTGCAGAGTTGTTTATAGTATTCTCATACAATTCTTTTGATATCTGCAGGTTTTGTGGTGATACCCTGTCTCATTCTTGATATTAGCAATTTGTGTCTTCTGTCTCTTTTTCTTTGCAGTCTTGCTATAATATTGTCAATTTTATTGATCTTTTCAAAGAACCAGGTTTTTGTTTCATTGATTTTTTTTCTCTATTGTTTTTCTGTTTTCAATTTCATTGATTTCTGATTTTATCCTTATTATTTCTTTCCTTGGTTTGCTGAAGGTTTGGCTTTCTGCTCCTCTTCTTGTTAGATGATCAGTTAAAGACTTTAACTCTTTTCTAAATGTGAGCATTTTGTGCTATAAATTTCCCTCTCAGCAGTTATTTAGTTCCATCTCACAAATTTTAATATTCTGTATTTTTATTTTCATTTAGTTCCATTATATCTTTCTTTTTCTTGAGACTTCCTCTTTGACCCATTAATTATATACAAGTGTTTTGTTATTTTCCAAGTATTTATAGATTTTTCTGTTATCTTTCTGTTAATTTCTTGTTTGATTCCATAGTGGCCTGAGAATATACTCTGTATGATTTCAGTTCTTTTTTTTTCTTTTTTTTTTCCTGCGGTACACGGGCCTCTCACTGTTGTGGCCTCTCCCGTTGCGGAGCACAGGCTCCGGACGCGCAGGCTCAGCAGCCATGGCTCATGGGCCCAGCCACTCCGCGGCATGTGGGATCCTCCCGGACCGGGGCACGAACCCATGTCCCCTGCATTGGTAGGCGGACTCTCAACCACTGCACCACCAGGGAAGCCCCTGATTTCAATTCTTTAAAATTTATTGGAGTTTGTTTTATGGCCCAGGATATGATCTATCATGGCATATGTTCTGTGGGCATGTGAAAAGAACATGTATTATACTCTTGTTGTATATTCTGTAAGAGTCAATTAGATTCTGTTCATTGATGGTGTTGAGTTCTGTATTGTTGCTGATTTTCTGTATAGTTGATCTACCCATTATTGAGAGGTGGGTTGAAGTCTCTAATTATAATTGTGGATTTGTCTATTTCTCATTTCATTTCTGTCAGTTGTTGCATCATGTATTTTGTGGCTCTGTTATTTGGTGACACACATTTAGGATTGCTATGTCTTCTTGGTGGATTGACCCTTTTAGCATTTTGTAATGTCCCTCTCTGTCCCTGGCAGTGCTTTTGCTCTGAAGTGTACTTAATGTGGTATTTCCTTCTGTCTTTTGATTAATGTTCTCATGGTATATTATTTTCCATTCTTTTCCTTTCAACCTACCAATATCATTTATATTTGAAGTGAATGTTTTGTAGACAGCATATATTTGGGTCATTTTTTAAAAATTATTTATTTATTTATTTTTGTCTGTGTTGGGTCTTCATTTCTGTGCGAGGGCTTTCTCTAGTTGCGGCAAGTGGGGGCCACTCTTCATCGCAGTGTGCGGGCCTCTCACTATCACAGCCTCTCTTGTTGCGGAGCACAGGCTCCAGACGCGCAGGCTCAGTAGTTGTGGCTCATGGGCCTAGTTGCTCTGCGGCCTGTGGGATCTTCCCAGACCAGGGCTCAAGCCCGTGTCCCCTGCATTGGCAGGCAGATTCTCAACCACTGCACCACCAGGGAAGCCCTGGGTCATGTTTTTTTATCCAGTCTGTCAATCTCTGTATTTAATTGGTGTTGTTAGACCACTTACATTTAATGTAATTATTGACATGTTAGGACTTAAGTCTGTCATTTTATTTTTGCTTCTGTTTGTTTTCTCTGGTTTTCATATCTCTGTTTTCTTATTCTTCCCTTCTATGGATTACATGAACTTATTTTAGAATTCCATTTTTATTTATCTATATGTTTTTGGTATATCTCTTTGTATAGCTATTTCAGTATATTTACTAAGTATCACATTGTATATACATAACTTATTGCAGTCTACTGGTGTTGACATTTTACCAGTTCAACCTGACCTCTGTTGCATCTCTTTACCTTCCTCCATTAATAATTGTCTTAAATATTTTCTCTACAAACATTCAGAGCCACATTAAACAGTATTATAGTTTTTGCTTACCATGAAGTGTAATTTAGAAAACTCAAGAGAAGAAGGGAAATCTATTGTATTTATCCATATTTTTGTTCTTTCCATTGTTTTTTCTTCCTTTCTGATATTCCAAGATTCCTTTTATCAATTCTTTTCTGTGTAGAGAAGTACCTTTACTCATTTTTTTAGGGTAGGTCTGCTTTTAAAAAAGTTTTCTCTTCATCTGGAATGTCTTTATTTCCCCTTTATTCCTGGAGGATATTTTTGTTTTATATAGAATGAGTTTGGAGGTGTTCCTTGCTCTTCAGTTTTTTGGAATCATTTGAGAAGGATAGTTGTTAGCTCTCCTTTAAATTTTTGGTGCAATTCACTATCAAGTTGTCTGGTCCTGGACTTTTGTTTGTTGGGAATTTTTTTTTACTACTGATTCAACAGAAATTAATTGTATACAGGTTTGACACAATTTCTGTCTAATGCCAGCAGGATTCTGTGTGTATGTAGACAAGATTATTCTAATATTTATATGGAAAAACAAAGGAACCAGATTAGCTGAAACATTTTTAAGAAGGAATAATAAATTGGAAGCAGTCACTCTACTGATTACAAGACTTATTATGTCGCTACAGTAATTAAGAATGTGTGGTACTGGAAGTGATATATAGACATATAGACAAATGGAACAGAATACGGAACCCAGAAATAGCCTCACACAAGTACAGCCAACTGATTTTTGACAAAGCCACAGAAGCACTTTGGTGGAAGAAAGGTTGTCTTTTTAACAAGTGGTACTGGATCATTTGGAAATCCATAGGTGAACAAGTACTACATATCTAGACTAGTATCTGAAATACTCTGAAAGCAAGTATCTGAAAGAACTCAAAACTGAACAATATGTATACCTATAGCTGATTCACTTTTCTATACAGCAGAAACTAAGACAACATTGTAAAGCAATTATATTCCAATAAAGATGTTAAAAAAACCCCACCATTTAACTAGTCTGATGACACTTATTTGTACAAAATAATTATGAACTTTGACTTAATGCTCATTTAAAAATAATAAAGTCTTAGGAGCCTTAGATTATCTATATATATATATATATCTATATCTGTATTTATCTATTCTCCTTAATGTCATTTCAGATATAATATAAGCTTCTACTCAAGAATAATAAAGAGAAAATTCACTTAAAAAAAACTGAACAGGGCTTCCCTGGTGGCACAGTGGTTGAGAGTCCACCTGCCAATGCAGGGGACACAGATTCGTGTCCCGCTCTGGGAGGATCCCACATGCCGCGGAGCGGCTGGGCCCATGAGCCATGGCTGCTGAGCCTGCGCGTCTGGAGCCTGTGCTCCGCAACGGGAGAGGCCACAACAGTGAGTGGCCCGCATACCACAAAAAAAAAAGAGTCCCAGAGTCACAAGAAATTTTGGCTTGTGAGTGGCAGGGGGCCACAAACAAAAAAAAAAAAAAAAAAAAAGACTGAACAATATAAAAATAATCCAATTAGAAAATCAGCAAAAGACATGCACAAACATTTCACTGAAGAAGATATACATATGGAATATAAAGACATGAAAAGATGTTCAACATCATTAGCCATTAGAAAAATGCAAATTAAAACTACAATGAAGTGTCATGACATACCTATCAGAATGGCTAAAATGAATAATGGTGATAATACAGCATGCTGGATTGGATGTGGAAAAACTGGATCACTCATAATTTGCTGGTGGGAATGTAACATGGTACCGCCACTGTGGAAAATAATTTGGCAGTTACTTAAAACTAAAAGTAGACTAAAAATAAGTGTGTAGCACTCACACTTTTGGGCATTTATCCCAGAGAATGAAGAGTTATTTTCATGCAGGAACTTACACACAAATATTCATACCACCTTTATTCGTAATAGCCCCATACTGGACACAACCTAGATATCATGGAATATTACTCAGCAAAAAAGGAATGAGCTATTCATATATGCATCAACATGGATAGCTCTGAAGGGCATTATGCTGAGTGAAAATGCCAATCTCAAAAGGTTGGATACTGATTCAATTTATGTAACATTCTCAAATTGACAAAATTGTACAGATAGAGAACAGATCGGTAGTTGCCAGGGATTAAGGATGGTGCTGGAGGGCACTGGGTGTGACCATAAAAGGGGTAGCACAGGGGAGAACTCTGTGGTGATGGAATAGTTCTGTATCTTGATTGTGGTGGTAGTTATATGACTCTACACATGACACAGAACTATACACATAGTTGTGCCAATGTCAGTTTCCTAGCTTTGATATTGTATTATAATCATTTTATTTTATTTGTTTTTTGGCCACACTGCATGGTGGAATCTTAGTTCCCTGATCAGGGATCAAACCCGTGCCACCTGCAGTGGAAGTGTGGAGTCTCACCCACTGTACTGCCAGGGAAGTCCTTATAATCATTTTAGATATAACCATTGCGGGAAACTAGATAAAGGGTACACAGGACTTCTGTCTACTATCTTCACAACTCCCTGTGAATCTATAATTATTTGAAACTAAAAGGTTGTTTTTTAAAGATCATTCTAGTGGTTGTAGAGTATGGGTATGAGGGGGACTGGACAGGATGAAAGCAGGGACAACAGTCTGGAGACTCTTGCAAGGTAAAAGATGACCCTTTTGTTATTATTTGAGATCTGAACCTCAACAATATTTCTTGTGATGAAGAAAAGGGACAGATAAAAGGCATGATAAGACAGCAAAATCAGTGGGACCTTTGAAATAATCAGTGTAGAAGGTGAAGGACAGCAAGGAGTCTGGGATGACTTCCAGGTTTCTAGCTTTGGTAACTGAGTAGATACTAAAAGACTTAAGTAAAAGAAGATATAGCTTAGGAGCCTGAGGTACACTAGAAGTAGACAGAAGCCACGTTTTCCTTGTCTGTTACACCTTCATAAATCTAAAATATGTTTTCTTGAGAATTTTGTAGTATTCTTTTAAGTCTTTTGGGGTGTCCTATAGTCTGTTATGAAGCCAGATATTCATGTGATTCTACCTTGGACTTCTTTCCTTGCCTAGCCTGGTACATCTACTTAAGAAATGAGTTTCAAAATACAATACGAAGTCCCTTATCCTTGTTTTCTCTTTCACGGTTTCAGTTACCCAAGGTCAACCATGATTCAAGAATATTAAATGAAAAATTCCAGAAGTAAACAATTCATAAGTTTTCTTTTCTGTTTTTTAACATCTTTATTGGACTATAATTGCTTTACAATGGTGTGTTAGCTTCTGCTGTATAACAATGTGAATCAGCTATACATATACATACATCCCCACATCTCCTGCCTCTTGTGTCTCGCTCCCACCCTCCCTATCCCACCCCTCTAGGTGGACACAAAGCACCGAGCTGATCTCCCTGTGCTGTGTGGCTGCTTCCCACTAGCTATCTATTTTACATTTGGTAGTGTATATATGTCCATACCACTTTCTCACTTCATCCCAGCTTACCCTTCCCCCTCCCCGTGTCCTCACGTCCATTCTCTATGTCTGTGTCTTTATTCCTGTCCTGCCCCTAGGTTCTTCAGAACCTTTTAATTTTTTTTTTTAGATTGCATATATAAGTGTTAGCATATGGTATTTGTTTTTCTCTTTCTGACTTACTTCACTCTGTATGACACTCTCTAGGTCCATCCACCTCACTACAAATAACTCAGTTTTGCTTCTTTTTATGGCTGAGTAATATTCCATTGTATATATGTGACACATCTTTATCCATTCAACTGTTGATGGAAACTTTCGCTGCTTCCATGTCCTGGCTATTGTAAATAGAGCTGCAATAAACATTGTGGTACATGATTCTTTTTGAATTATGGTATTCTCAGGGTATATGCCCAGTAGTGGGATTGCAGGGTCATATGGTAGTTCTATTTTAAGTTTTTTAAGGGACCTCCATACTGTTCTCCATTGTGGCTGTATCAATTTACATTCCCCCCAACAGTGCAAGAGGGAGCCCTTTTCTGCACACCCTCTTCAGCATTTATTGTTTGTAGATTTTTTTCATGATGCCCATTCTGACCATTGTGAGGTGATACCTCATTGTAGTTTTCATTTGCATTTCTCTAATGATTAGTCATGTCGAGCTTCCTTTCATGTGTTTGTTGGCAATCTGTATCTCTTCTTTGGAGAAATGTCTATTTAGGTCTTCTGCCCATTTTTGGATTGGGTTGTTTGCTTTTTGGATATTGAGCTGCATGAGTTGCTTGTATATTTTGGAGACTAATCCTTTGTCAGTTGCTTTGTTTGAAAATATTTTCTCCCATTTCGAGGGTTATCTTTCATCTTGTTTATGTTTTCCTTTCTTGTGCAAAAGCTTTTAAGTTTCATTAGGTCCCATTTGTTTTTTTGTTATTATTTCCATTTTGCTAGGAGGTGGGTCAAAAAGGATCTTGCTGTGATTTATGTCATAGAGTGTTCTGCCTATGTTTTCCTCAGAGAGTTTTATATGGCCTGGTCTTACATGTAGGTCTCTAATCCATTCTGAGTTTATTTATGTGTATGGTGTTAGGGACTATTCTAATTTCGTTCTTATCTGTGTAGCTGTCCAGTTTTCCCAGCACCACTTATTGAAGTGGCTGTCTTTTCTCCATTCTATATTCTTGCCTCCTTTATCAAAGATAAGGTGACCATATATGCATGGGTTTATCTCTGGGCTTTCTATCCTGTTCCATTGATCTATATTTCAGTTTTTGTGCTAGTACCATATTGTCTTGATTACTGTAGCTTTGTAATATAGTCTGAAGTCTGGGAGCCTGATTCCTCCAACTCCGTTTTTCTTTCTCAAGATTGCTTTGGCTATTCGGGGTACTTTTGTTTCCATACAATTTGTGAAATTTTTTGTTCTAGTTCTGTGAAAAATGGCAGTGGTAATTTGGTAGGGATTGCATTGAATCTGTAGATTGCTTTAGATAGTAGAGTCATTTTCTCAATGTTGATTCTTCCAATCCAAGAACATGGTATATCTCTCCATCTATTTGTATCATCTTTAATTTCTTTCATCAGTGTCTTATAATTTTCTGCATACAGGTCTTTTGTCTCCTTTGGTAGGTTTATTCCTAGATATTTTATTCTTTTTGTTGCAGTGGTAAATGGGAGTGTTTACTTGATTTCTCTTTATGATATCTTTGCTTCTGCTACCTTTTGGGGTTTTTTTGTTCTTCTTTCTCTAATTGCTTTAGGTTTAAGGTTAGGTTGTTTATTTGAGATGTTCCTTGTTTCTTGAGGTAAGATTGTATTGCTATAAACTTCCCTCTTAGAACTGCTTTTGCTGCATCCCATGGGTTTTGGGTCGTTGTGTTTTCATTGTCATTTGTTTCTGCATATTTTTTGATTTCCTCTTTGGTTTCTTCAGTGATCTCTTTGTTATTTAGTAGTGTATTGTTTAGCCTCCATGTGTTTGTGTTTTTTACAGATTTTTTCCTGTAATTGATATCTAGTCTCATAGCGTTGTGGTTAGAAAAGATACTTGATTTCAATATTCTTAAATTTACCAAAGCTTGATTTGTCTCCCAAGGTATTACCTATCCTGGAGAATGTTCCATGAGCACTTGAGAAGAAAGTCTAATCTGTTGTTTTTGGATGGAATGTCCTATAAATATCAATTAAGTCTGTCTTGTTTAATGTATCATTTAAAGCTGTGTTTCCTTATTTATTTTCATTTTGGATCATCTGTCCATTGGTGAAAGTGGGGTGTTAAAGTCCTCTACTATGATTGTGTTACTGTTGATTTCCCCTTTATGGCTGTTAGCATTTGCCTTATGTTTTGCAGTGCTCCTATGTTGGGTGAATAAAGATTTACAATTGTTATATCTTCTTCTTGGACTGATCCCTTGATTATTATGTAGTGTCCTTCTTTGTCTCTTGTAATAGTCTTTATTTTAAAGTCTATTTTGTCTGATATGAGAATTGCTACTCTAGCTTTCTTTTGATTTCCGTTTGCATGGAATATCTTTTTCCATCCCGTCACTTTCAGTCTGTATATGTCCTAGGCCTGAAGTGGGTCTCTTGTAGACAGCATATATATGGGTCTTGTTTTTGTATCCATTCAGCCAGTCTTTGTCTTTTGGTTGCAGCATTTTATCCATTTATATTTAAGATAGTTATCGATATGTATGTTCCTATTACCATTATCTTAATTGTTTTGGGTTTGTTATTGTAAGTCTTTTCCTTCTGTTGTGTTTGCTGCCTAGAGAAGTTCCGTTAGCATTTGTTGGAGAGCTGGTTTGGTGGTGCTGAATTCTCTTAGCTTTTGCTTATCTGTAAAGGTTTTAATTTCTCTGTTGAATCTGAATGAGATCCTTGCTGGTTAGAGTAATCTTGGTTATAGGTTTTTCCCTTTCATCACTTTAAATATGTCCTGCCACCACTCCCTTCTGTCTTGCAGTCTCTCCTGAAAGATCAGCTGTTAACCTTTTGGGGATTCCATTGTATGTTATTTGTTGTTTTTCCCATGCTACTTTTAATATTGTTTCTTTATATTTAATTTTTGGTAGTTTGATTAATATGTGTCTTGGCATGTTTCTCTTTGGATTTATCCTATGTGGGACTCTCTGCACTTCTGGACTTGATTGACTATTTCTTTTCCCATATTAGGGAAGTTTTCACCTATAATGTCTTCAAATATTTTCTCAGTCCCTTTGTCTCTTCTTCTTCTGGGACCCCTATAATTTGAATGTTGGTGCGTTTAATGTTGTCCCAGAAGTCTCTGAGATTGTCCTCAATTCTTTTCATTCTTTTTTTTTTTTATTCTGCTCTGTCGTAGTTATTTCCACTATTTAATCTTCCAGGTCACTTATCCTTTCCTCTGCCTCAGTTATTCTGCTATTGATTCCTTCTAGGGAATTTTTAATTCAATTTTTTGTGTTGTTCATCATGGTTTGTTTGCTCTTTAGTTCCCCTAGCTCCTTGTTAAACGTTTCTTCTATTTTCTCCATTCTATGTCCAAGATTTTGGATCATCTTTACTATCATTACTCTAAATTCTTTTTCAGGTAAACTGCCTATTTCCTCTTCATTTGTTTGGTCTGATGGGTTTTTACCTTGCTCCTTCATCTGCTGTGTTTTTCTCTGATCTCATTTTGCTTAACTTACTGTGTTTGGGGTCTCCTTTTTGCAGCTTGCAGGTTCGTAGTTCCCGTTTTTTTGTGTGGCTGCCCCCAGTGCCTAAGGTTGGTTCAGTGGGTTGTGTAGGCTTCCTGGTGGAGGGGACTGGTGCCTGTGTTATGTTGGCTGAAGCTGGATCTTGTCTTTCTTGTGGGCAGGACCACGTCTGGTGGTGTGTTCTGGGGTGTCTGTGAACTTATTATGATTTTAGGCAGCCTCTTTGCTAATGGGTGGGTTTGTGTTCCTGTCTTGCTAGTTGTGTGGCATGGGGTGTCCAGTACTGTAACTTACTAGTCGTTGAGTAGAGCTGTGTCTTACCATTGAGATGGAGATCTCTGGCAGAGCTTTCTCTGTTTGATATTACATGGGGCTTGGAGGTCTCTGGTGAACCAATGTCTTGCACTCGGCTCTCCCACCTCAGAGGCTCAGGCCTGACACCTGGGCAGAGCACCAAGACCCTGTCAGCCACACAGCTCAGAAGAAAAGGGAGAAAAAAGAAAGCAAGAAAGAACGAAAAATAAACAAATAAAATAATGTTATTAAAATAGAAAAAATTATTAAAAATAAAAATGTAATTAAAAAAAGAAAGAAGAGAGCAACCAAACCCAAAAACAAATCCTCCAATGCTAACAAGTGCTATAAACTATACTAAAAAAAAAAAATAAACCAAAAAACGGACAGTCAGAACACTAGGACAAATGGCAAAAGCAAAGCTATACAGTCAAAATCACACAAAGCAGCATACACATACACACTCACAAAAAGAGAAAAAGTATAATAAGTAAATCTATCTATCTATCTATATATATGTATACATAAAAAATAAAAAAGGAAGGGTACAACCAAATCAATAAGCAAATATACCAATGATAATAAGCTCTGAATACTAAACTAAGATAAATATAGAACCAGAAGCAAATTACATGCAGAAAGGAAATCCCAAGTCTACAGTTGTTCCCAAAGTCTAATGCCTCAGTTTTGGGATGATTTGCTGTCTGTTCAGGTTTTCCACAGATGCAGGGTATATCAAGCTGATTGTGGAGATTTAATCCACTGCTCCTGAGGCTGCTGGGAGAAATTTCCCTTTCTCTTCTTTGTTCACACAGCTCCTTGGGTTCACCTTTGGATTTGGCCCTGCCTCTGCGTGTAAGTCACCTGAGGTGTCTTTTGGGAAGTCTGAGGTCTTCTGCCAGTGTTCAGTAGGTGTTCTGTATGAGTTGTTTCACATATAGATGTAGTTGTGATGTATTTGTGGGGAGGAAGGTGATCTCCACGTCTTACTCCTCTGCCATCTTGAAGGCACCCCCTGAGCTCCAAAGGATCATCTCCGAGCCTCTGAAAAGCCTCAAAGCCACTTCTGAGACCTCTGTGATGTTTCTGCCAGGGGGCAGGCAGCATTTAGGGCCCTCCATTGAGGACCCAACTTGGAAAGAAAGTCACTGACCCTGGTTTAGATTTCACTGTGTCTGTTTGCTGTCTTACATTTGGCACCTTTCCTGATGTCTAATTTTCCTTCTTCTCTTTCTATGTTGCTGTATAGCACATGGAACTATATTCAATATATTGTAATAACCTATAATGGAAAAGTATCTCAGTCCTCCTGGCTGGAATATCTATCCATCCATGTGGTCAAATATTCATTCAGACGAGGGCCATGCCCGAGGGATGGTGGAGCAACAAGACAGGAACTGGAGTCTCCGGCAGCTTGGAACCTTACTGATCTTAGAATGCTCACCTCCAGTCCTGGGCACAGTCTCCCCCTGCTTGTATCAGGCTTGGTCTTTGTGACAACTGGGATACTGCAAAAGGGATGTCAGGGTATAGTGGAGACTTCCATTTTAATCTTGTGTTCTTTATCTCGGACTATAATAGGGGCTGGGTGGGTGCACAGCCAATTCATAAATTTTAAATTGCACACTGTTTTGAGTAGTGTGATGAAATCTCGCATAATCCTGCTCCCTCCCACCCAGGATGTGAAACATTCCTCTGTTCAGCGTATGCTGCCTGTTAGTCACTTAGTAGCTGTCTGAGTTATCAAATCAACTGGCCCAGTGTCTCAGTGCTTGTGTTCAATTAACCCTTATTTTACTTAATAATGGCCCTGAAGTGCAAGAGTAGTGATGCTGGCAATTCAGATATGCCAAAAGGAAGCTGTAAAGTGCTTCCTTTAAGTGAAAAGGTGAAAGTTCTCAACTTAATAAGGGAAGAAAAAATATCATATGCTGACGTTGCTAAGATCTATAGTAAGAACAAAAAGATCTATGGTAAGAACGAGTCTTCTGTCTGTGAAATTGTGAAGGAAAAAGAAATTTGTGCTAGTTTTGCTGTTGCATCTCGAACTGCAAAAGTTATGGACACAGTACACGATAAGTGCTTAGTTAAGATGGAAATGGCATTAAATTTGTACAATAAGATATTTGGAGAGAGAGAGACCACTTTAACATAACTTTTATTACAGTATATTGTTATAACTGTTCTATTTTATTATTAGTTATTGTTGTCAATCTCTTACGTACCTTTATCATAGGTACGTAGGTATAGGAAAAAACATAGTATATGCAGGATTCGGTACTGTCCATGGTTTTGGGCATCCACTGGGGCTCTTGGAACTTATTCCCTGCAAATAAGTGGGGGACTGCTGTGTGACTGTAGAACTGTGTGACCATTGAGCTTTGATTCCTTTTTTCACCTGCAAAATGAGCACTGTGTTTTGTGATAATATAGTCATAATGCTTCTCTCTCAGGTTTGTTCTGAAGAGTAAGTAAGATTTACATTTATATGTAAAATACTTAATACATACCAAGCATCTAATAAATGATTACTACTCCTACTGTTACTACTGCTAACAATAAAAATTATAGTGACAGAAAATACAAAGATGTTGAAGTGTGATAGTTTCTGTCAATTGTGACCAACTGCAGAAATGCTCAGAGTCTCTATAGCCAGTTTTTCCTCAATTTCTGTTTTCTAGTTCCTTCAGTGATCCTTAAAGAGTGGTCTGCCTATAAAGGGAAGTCTCCTCAAACCCCTGAGCTGGTGTCTGCCCTGACATTTCGGGAATGGACTTGCCCAAACCTCAAGAAACTCTGGCTAGGCAAAGCAGTTGAGGACAAGAACAGAAGGATGCGTGCCTTCCTGGCCTGTATGAAGTCAGACACACCCAGTATGCTCAATCCGGCTAACGTCCCCACCCATCTGCTGCTCATGTGCTGTGTACTCCGGTAAGCCATGTGACCGGGAAGTGGTCAGTTCATTTCTATTTTACTTTTTTTGACATTTCCTTTAAGCACGTGGTTTTTATGGTGTTTTGAGGTGGGAAGTTTTATGTTTACTTTAGACTTCAGAAACATTGGAAATCAATTGCTATGATAGTCTCCTCAGTTTATGATCTGTCATCATCAGCCCATGCATAAACACTCTTTTATTTTTGGTTTTATATTTGGTTTTTGTCCCCTTCAGCCTTTCTTCCTGATTCAGTCCCCTTCTCTCTACCCATAGTTATCCACTCTTGGGTATTTGATGTGTGTCCCTCCAAGCCATCTTCCATATATATATATATATATATATATATATATATATATATATATATATATATATATATATATCCATGCACAATCTGTAGTGATGATTATATGTGTAGATTTTCTCCCTTTTTAACATGAAAGATACTGTGTTGTACATATCATTCTATTTCTTACTTTTTCACTCAGTGTTATTTTGTAGATCTTTCTGAATTCGTATATGGTTCGTTCCTGATGACTGCTGAATTATATTCCAACAATTATTTATATCATAGTACTTTATTTGTTGTTTGATAGTTGTTTCCAGTTCTGGGATATTGCAAACAGTGCTACAGGGAATATCTTCATAGATGTCTCTGTATCTTTGTGTTCCTGTGTCAGTTTATCTGAAGTATGTATTTAGGAGTTGAAGTCCTGGATCCTGTAAATATGCATATAGATGTTTCGCCAAATATGGCCAAATTGCTCTAGATTATATTTGTTCTAAATTTATAGTCCTATGAAGAATGCATAAGGGATTCTATTTCTTCATATTATTGCCAGGGCTGATATCTTATAACTTCTTAATTTTTGCTAATCCAGTGGGTTTCAAGTAGTATCTTTTATTTTAATTTGCATTTATTTGACTACAGATGAGGTTGATCTTCTTTTTTATATGTATTAGCCATTTGTTTTCACATTCTCTGAAGTGCCTATTTATCTTGCAAATTTTCTTTTAGGTTACTTGTCTTTTTTCTTTCTGATTACAAAAGTTTCTTGTGAGATTGGGGTTGACATATATACACTACTATGTGTAAAATAGATAATGAGAACCTGCTGTATAGCACAGGGAACTCTACTCAGTGCTCTGTGGTGACCTAAATGGGAAGGAAATCCAAAAAATAGGGGATATATGTATACATATAGCTGATTCACTTAGCTGTACAGCAGAAACTAACACAACATTGTAAAACAACTATACCCCAATTAAAAAAAGAAAAAAAAGAACAATACCCAAGAAGTGACAATGGTGAGAGCAACTGGCTATCTGTATGCAAATGTAAATTTGGTTCAACTTTCTTTAGGGCAATTTAGTAATCTGTATATAAATGACAATTTAACAAGACTGTATGTTAAACCTTAAATACATAATATACCCTAAAAAAATAAACATACAAATAAAGCAAATATCTTTTCTATATCTGTGTGTATATGTGTCAAATATCTTTTCCAGTCAGCCACAATTTTTTAGAAATTTATGTACAATATCCTTTTTAGAACAAAAGTATTTCATTCTCACTGACCTTTCATTATGATTTCATACATACAGAAAAGTGGGACCTCCCTGGCGATCCAGTGGTAAGACTCCACACTTCCATCACAGGGGGCGTGGGTTCCATCCCTGGTCAGGGAACTAAGATCCCTCATGCCACACCATGTGGTGTGGCCAAAAAAGAAAAAAACAAAACACATACAGAAAAGTTGGAAGGATAGGATGGCAAACACTCATATGACCACCACTTAGATTCTGTAATTAACAGCTTTATACCATATAACCATGTAACCACTCATATGACCACCACTTAGATTCTATAATTAACAGCTTTATACCATATAACCATATAACTATCCCTCTCTCCATCTCTAGCCATCCATTTATCCATCCTTTTTGATGCATTTCCAAGTAATTTGCAGATATCAGTACACTTTACCCCTAACCAATAAGTATTTAAGTTGATTTTGTCAAACCCATCAATCTGTACATTTATGGTGTGTGCTTTGGGGATCTTATTTAATAAATTCTTCCCTACCCCTGGGTCATAAAGATGTGTCTACTTTTTCTGTAACTATAATGTAACTGTTTACATTATAGTTTTATAATGTTGCCTTCCATGTAAGGTCTTTAATATAGTGGGTGTTTATTCTGTATATGCTGTATAAAATGATCTAATTTTATTTTCTCTACATAATAAGCCAGTTTTCCCAACGCCATTTATTAAATGACCTGTTCTCTCCCCATTGATTTGTGTTACCACCATGATTAGGTACTAAGTTCCTGTATATTCTTGAGTCCATTCCTGGATTCTATTTTGTTTCATTGCCTACTTGCTCCGTTGCCAGTATCACATTCTTTGAATTATTAAGGGTTTGTAATTTGCCTTAATATCAGGTCAGGTAAATCTCCACTCTGCTTTTCTTGTTGCAGACTTGTACTAACTATTCTTTTTTTTTTTTTTTTTTTTTGCGGTACGCGGAGAGCACTGTTGTGGCCTCTCCCGTTGCGGAGCACAGGCTCTGGACGCGCAGGCCCAGCAGCCATGGCTCACGGGCCCAGCCGCTCCACGGCATGTGGGATCCTCCCAGACTGGGGCACGAACCCGTGTCCCCTGCATCGACAGGCGGACTCTCAACCACTGCACCACCAGGGAAGCCCCTTGTACTAACTATTCTTGAACCACATAAATCTTTTATTTTTAATATCTTTATTGGAGTATAATTGCTTTACAATGTTGTTAGTTTCTGCTGTACAACAAAGTGAATCAGCTATACGTATACATATATCCCAATAAGCCCTCCCTCTTGCGTCTCCCTCCCACCTTCCCTATCCCACCCACCTAGGTCGTCACAAAACATGGAGCTGAACTCCCTGTGCTATGCAGCAGCTTCCCACTAGCCATCCATTTTACATTTGGTAGTGTATATATGTCAATGCTACTCTCTAACTTCGTCCCGGCTTCCCCTTCCCCAACTGTGTCCTCAAGTCCGTTCTCTATGTCTGCGTCTTCATTCCTGCCCTGCCACTAGGTTCATCAGTACCACTTTTTACTTTCCATATATATGTGTTAGCATACGGTATTTGTTTTTATCTTTCTGACTTACTTCACTCTGTATGACACGCTCTAGGTCCATCCAACTCACTACAAATAACTCAATTTCGTTTCTTTCTCTGGCTGAGTAATATTACATTGTATATATGTGCCACATCTTCTTTATCCATTCATCTGTCGATGGACACTTAGGTTGCTTCCATGTCCTGGCTATTGTAAATAGTGCTGCAATGAACGTTGGGGTACGTGACTCTTTTTTTTTTAATCACACCACCATCCCCACCCCGCAGCGGCTTTCCCCCCTTGATGTCCATACATTTGTTCTCTACATCTGTGTCTCAACTTCTGCCCTGCAAACCGGTTAATCTGTACCATTTTTCTAGGTTCCACATACATGCATTAATATACGATATTTGACTCCTTTTGAATTATGGTTTTCTCAGAGTATATGCCCAGTAGTGGGATTGCTGGGTCATATGGTAGCTCTATTTTTAGTGTTTTAAGGAACCTCCATCTGTTCTCCATAGTGGCTGTATCAATTTACATTCCTACCCACAGTGCAGGAGAGTTCCCTTTTCTCCGCACCCTCTCCAGCATTTATTGTTTCTAGATTTTCTGATGATGGCCATTGTGACTAGTGTGAGGTGATACCTCATTGTACTTTTGATTTGCATTTCTCTAATGATTAGTGATGTTGAGCATGTTCTCATGTGTTGTTGGCAATCTGTATATCTTCTTTGGGGAAATGTCTATTTAGGTCTTCTGCCCATTTTTGGATTTGGTTTTTCTTTGTTTTCGTTTTCTTTTTGATATTGAGCTGCATGAGCTGCTTGTATATTTTGGAAGTTAACCCTTTGTCAGTTGCTTTGTTTGCAGATATTTTCTCCCATTCTGAGGGTTGTCTTTCCATCTTGTTTATGGTTTCCTTTGCTGTGCAAAAGCTTTTAAGTTTCACTAGGTCCCACTTGGTTATTTTTAATTTCATTTCCATTGCTCTAGGAGGTGGGTCAAAAAGGATCTTACTTTGATTTATGTCATAGGTGTACTGGCTATGTTTTCCTCTAAGAGTTTTATAGTGTCTGGCCTTACATTTAGATCTTCAATCCATTTTGAGTTTATTTTTGGATATGGTGTTAGGGAGTGTTCTTTTTTTCATATTCATATCCTTTCTAGGAAGTGTTCAAATATCATTCTTTTACATGTAGCTGTCCAGTTTTCCCAGCACCACTTATTGAAGAGGCTGTCTTTTCCCCATTGTGTATTCTTGCCTCCTTTGTCAAAGACAAGTATGTGAGTGGGTTTATCTGTGTGCTTTCTATCCTATTCCATTGATCTGTATTTCTATTTCTGTGTCAGTACCATACTGTCTTGATTACAGTAGCTTTGTAGTATAGTCTAAAGTCAGGGAGCCTGATTCCTCTAGCTCCATTTTTCTTTCCCAAGATTGCTTTGGCTATTTGGGGTCTTTCTCTGCATTAATTTTGTATTCTGCTACTTTACCAAATTCATTGATTACATCTAGTATTTTCCTGGTGGCATCTTTAGTATTTGCTGTGTATAGTATCACGTCATCTGCAAACAGTGACAGTTTTATTTCGTATTTTCCAATTTGGATTCCTTTTATTTGTTTTTCTTCTCTGATTGCCATGGCTGGAACTTCCAAAACTATGTTGAATAATAGTGGCAAGAGTGGATACCCTTGTCTTTTTCCTGATCTTAGAGGAAATGCTTTCAGTTTTTCACCATTGAGAATGATGTTGACTGTGGGTTTGTCATATATTGCTTTTATTATGTTGAGGCAGGTTACCTCTATGCCCACTTTCTGGAGAGTTTTCATCATAAATGGATGTTGAATTTTGTCAAAAGCTTTTTCTGCATCTATTGAGATGATCATATGGTTTTTCTCCTTCACTTTGTTAATATGGTGTATCACATTAATTGATTTGCATATATTGAAGAATTCTTGCATTCCTGGGATAATCACCACTTGATCATGGTGTATGATCCTTTTAATGTGCTATTGGATTCTGCTTGCTAGTAGTTTTTTGACGATTTTTGCATGTATGTTCATCAGTGATATTGGCCTGTAATCTTTTTTGTGACGTCTTTGTCTGGTTTTGGTATCAGTGTCATGGTGGCCTCGTAGAATGAGTTTGGGAGTGTTCCTCCCTCTGCTATATTTTGAAAGAGTTTGAGAAGGATAGGTGTTAGCTTTTCTCTAAATGTTTGTTAGAATTTGCCCATGAAGCGATCTGGCCCTGGGCTTTTGTTTGTTGGAAGACTTTTTTTTTTTAATGTCTTACTAAACTTTTATGGGTATTTACTTTTTTTTTTAACATCGTTATTGGAGTATAATTGTTCTACAATGATGTGTTAGTTTCTGATTTATAACAAAGTGAATCAGCTATACTTATACATATATCCCCATATCTCCTCCCTCATGCATCTCCTCCCACCCTCCCTATCCCACCTGCCTAGGTGATCACAAAGCACCAAGCTGATCTGATCTCCCTGTGCTATGTAGCTGCTTGCTGGCAGACTTAATCACACTTTCAATTTCAGTGCTTGTGATTGGTTTGTTTATGTTTTCTATTTCTTTCCGGTTCAGTCTTGGAAGATTGTACTTTTCTGAAAATTTGCCCATTTCTTCCAGGTTGTCCATTTTATTGGCATTTAGTTCCTTATAGTAGTCTCTCATGATCCTTTGTATTTCTGTGGTGTCAGTTGTTACTTCTCCATTTTCATTTCTAATTCTGTTGATTTGAGTCTTCTCCCTTTTTTTCCTGATTAGTCTGGCTATTGGTTTATCAATTTTATTTATCTTCTGAAAGAACCAAATTTTAGTTTTATTGATGTTTGCTATTGTTTCCTTCCTTTCTTTTTCATTTATTTATGATCTGATCTTTATGATTTCTTCAGCTAACTTTGGGGTTTTTTGGTTTGTTTGTTTGCTGTTGTTCATCTTTCTCTAATTGCTTTAGGTTTAAGGTTAGGTTGTTTATTTGAGATGTTTCTTGTTTCTTCAGGTAGGATTGTATTGCTATAAGCTTCCCTCTTAGAACTGCTTTTGTTGCATCCCATGGATTTTGGTTCATCGTGTTTTCATTGTCATTTGTTTCTATTTATTTTTTGATTTCCTCTTTGATTTTTTCAGTGATCTCTTGGTTGTTTAGTAGTGTCTTTGTTAGACTCCATGTGTTTGTATTTTTTACAATTTTTTTTCCTGAAATTGATATCTAGTCTCATAGTGTTGTGTATGCTTGATACAATTTCAGTTTCTTAAATTTACTGTGGCTTGATTAGTGACCCAAGATGTGATCTATCCTGGAGAATGTTCTGTGTGCACATGAAAAGAAAGTGTATTGTGTTGTTTTTGGATGGAATGTCCTATAAATATCAATTAAGTCCATCTGGTCTAATGTGTCATTTAAAGCTTGTGTTTCCTTATTTATTTTTTGTTTGGATCAACTGTCCATTGGTGTTAGCGGGGTGTTAAAGTCGCCTACTATTATTGTGTTGCTGTCAATTTCCCCTTTTATGGCTGTTAGCATTTGCCTTATGTATTGAGGTTGTCCTATGTTGGGTGACTAGATACAATTGTTATAGCTTCTTCTTGGATTGATCCTTTGATCATTATGTAATGTCCTTTCTTGTCTCTTGTAACATTGTCTATTTGAAAGTCTATTTTGTCTGATATGAGTGTTGGTACTCCGTCTTTCTTTTGATTTCCAGTTGCATGGAATATCTTTTTCCATCCCCTCACTTTGAGTCTATATAGGTCCCTAAATCTGAAGTGGGTTTCTTGTAAACAGCATATGTAGGGTCTTGTTTTGTATCCATTCAGCCAGTCTTTGTCTTTTGGTTGCAGCATTTAATCCATTTACATTTAAGGTAATTATTGATATATATGTTCCTATTACCATTTTCTTAATTGGTTTGTTTTTGTTTTTGTAGGTCTTTTCCTTCTCTTGTGTTTCCTGCCTAGAGAAGTTCCTTTAGCATTTCTTGTAAAGCTGGTTTCGTGGTGCTGAATTCTCTTAGCTTTTGCTTGTTTGTAAAGGTTTTAATGTCTCCGTCGAATCTGAGTGAAATCCTTGCTGGTTAGAGTGATCTTGGTTGTAGGTTGTTCCCTTTCATTACTTTAAATATGTCCTGCCACTCCCTTCTGGCTTGCAGAGTTTCTGCTGAGAGATCAGCTGTTAACCTTATGGGGATTCCCTTGTATGTTATTTGTTGCTTTTCCCTTCCTACTTTTAATATTTTTTCTTTGTGTTTAATTTTTGTTTGTATGATTAATACCTGTCTCATCCTGTTTCTTCTGTATGGGACTCTCTGCGCTTCCTGGACTTGATTGTTTTATTTCATTTCCCATGTTGGAGACATTTTCAACTGTAATCTATTCAACTATTTTTGCAGACCCTTTCTTTTTTTTCTTCTTCTACTGGGACGCCTATAATTCAAATGTTAGTGTGCTTAATGTTGTCCCAGAGATATCTGAGACTGTCCTCAATTCTTTTCATTCTTTTTTCTTTATTCTGCTCTGCAGCAGTTTTTTCCACCATTCTGTCTTCCCGCTCACTTTCCATTCTTCTGCCTCAGTTATTCTGCTATTGATTCCTTCTAGAATATTTTTAATTTCAGTTATTGTGTTGTTCATCATTGTTTGTTTTCTCTTTAGTTCCTCTAGGTCTTTGTTAAACATCTCTTGTATTTTCTCCATTGTATTTCCATGATTTTGTATCATCTTTACTGTCACTACTCTGAATTCTTTTTCAGGTAGACTGCCTATTTCCTCTTCATTTGTTTGGTCTGGTGGGTTTTTACCTTGCTCCTTCATCTGCTGCATATTTCTCTGTCTTCTCATTTTTTCTAATTTACAGTACTTGAGGTCTCCTTTCCCCAGGCTGCAGCATTGTAGTTCCTTTTGTTTCTGTCCTCTGCCCCTGGTGGTGAGGTTGGTACAGTGGCTTGCGTAGGCTTCCTGATGGAAGGGATTGGTGCCTGCGTCCTGAGGGGGTGGAGCTGAGTCTTTTCCTTCTGATGAGCAGGGCCACTTCAGGTGGTGTGTTGTGGGGTGTCTGTGAGCTTAGTGTGACTTTAGGTAGTCTGTGTGCTAATGGGTGGGTTTGTGTTCCTGTCTTGTTTGTTATTTTTTGTGAGGTGTCCAGCACGGGATCTTCTGACAGCTGGGTGGAGTCGGGTCTTGGATTTAGATAGAGGCCTCCGTGGGAGCTCTCGGTGATTAATGTTCTCTGGGGCTGGAAATTCTCTAGTGGTCCAGCACCCTGGACTCTGTGCTCCCACCCCAGAGCTTCAGGCCCAATGTCTGGTCGAGGGACCAAGACCTCACAAGTCACTCGTCCCAGCAATAAAGCAGATTTTAAAAAAAGACTAAGAAAACCCCAGAGTAATGGTAAAAAGTAAAATCAAACAGAAAGAAGGAAACATGCACACACACAGAAGAAACAAAAACGGACCCAAATAAATCATAAACAAGAGAACAACCAGGAAAGTGAAACAATCCAAGAACGAAATCAAACAATTAAAAAGAAAACTGAGAAAAAACACATAACTGAAAAACAAAACCAAAGCAGACTGCTAACTGAAGAATGAAGCAAAGAAACAAAACAAACTGATAAAGATGATAAACAAAAATAGGAAAAGAGAAAGGGGAAAGAAGACTGAACAGAAAAGCAATGTAGATATAGAAATATTAAAAAAATAAAGTAGAAAATATCTTAAGGAAGAAAATAAAGACAAAATCCCAGAGAAATGGTAAAAACAAAATCAAATGAAAACAGAAACAAGGAAACATACACACACATAAAAGAAACAGAAGCAGAGCCAAATAAAACAAAAAGCAAGAAAACAACCAGACAAATAGAAGCGCTCAAAAATGAAATCAAATAATTAGGATTAAAACTAACAAAAACACATAACCTAAAAACCATACCAAAGTTTTGTGCCACCTGAAGAATAAAGCAAGGAAACAGAACAAACTGATAAAAATGACTTTAGAAAATAATAACAAAAGAAAAAGGGAGAAAGCACAGGACAACAGAAAAGCAAAGTAGAAATGGAAATATATATAAAAAAGAAAAATATATTAAAGAAAAAGAAGAACAAAAAAATAAGGGAAAAGAACACAGAAGAACAGAAAAGCAAAGTAAAAATAGAAATATATTTTTAAAAGATAAAAATAAAAGTGAATATGTTGTAAAACATAGAGATCCCAAAAGACTAAATTTAAGAAAATACACTAAAACAAAGAAAAACAAGAAAATGAAAAACAAAACAAAAAAGCCAGAAGCCATGACCGAATGAATCAAAGCATAATAATGTTAATAGTAATAATTATGTTTCCCTGGGGTCTCTGCTGTAAGTGTCCTCGCACACACCGTGAGCCACAGCCCACCTCCGCCTCCCCAAGAGGCCCTCCTGTGCCTCTGGGCTGGTCTCGAACTGCTGTGGGCCCTGTGGGGATCACTTAGACTCTGATCTGACCCATTGCTGCATGTGCTTTCCCCCAAAAGTCCACAGCTCCCAGAGCTAGACCATTTTCATTTGTGGGAACACTCATTGTCTACTCAGATATTCCGTAGACACAGGGTCTACCTAGCTGATCATGGGGATTTAATCTGCAGCTTGTACAGCTGATGGAAAGATTTTCAATCTTATTCCTTGGTCACCCTGTCCCTGGGGTTCAGCTTTCGTTTTATCCCCACCTCTGTGGGTGGTCCACCCACAGGAGTCTGGTCCTGAGGCTGCCTTCTAGCTCTCGGGTCTGCCCCTGTGAGCACTGGGCACAGAGGTGATATGACTGCTTGGAACATGGGAGCCCCAGTGGCACCAAATGCCCACATGAATCTTTATTGTTCCATATGTAATTTAGAATTAGTCCAGTTTCCACAAAATCTTGTTGGGTTTTTTTGGTCAATGAATTGGATTTATAGATTAATTTAGGGAGAATTGACATCTTTTTAATGTTGTCTTCCCATCCAAAGATCATAGTTTACTTCTCTCTTTATTCAGGTCTCTTTCTTTATGTCTTTTTTATTTTTTGAAGTATAGTTGATTTACAGTATTATTTTAGTTTTAAATGTACAGAAGTTTATGTCCTAAATAGAGTTAATTTTCTTTCATAGAGGTCTTCTGCATTTTAAATTAATTCCTAGGTACTTGATATATATTATTGTGATTGTCGATGGTATTCTCTTTTTTTACACGTTTTTTTACACATTCTACTTTTTTACACATTTTTTACACATTGTTTATTTGCTTATGTAGAGTAAGTTTTGTGCAAAGAGGAAGTCAGTCCCTACAAGTCACCAGAGGATTACAGAGCTTTGATCTTTGAAACTGGACAAACCTTAGTTTGAATTCTGACTCTGGCACTTTTCAGCTTGGATAAGTCACTTTAACCTTTTAGAGCTATGGTCCCCAAACTTTTTGCCACCAGAGACCAGTTTCGTGGAAGACAGTTTTTCCACGGTTGGGGGACGTGGTTCAAGTGGTAATGCAAGCGATCGGGGGGATGGTTCAGGCAGTAATGTGAGCGATGGGGAGCGGCAGATGAAGCTTTACTCAGTTGCCCACCGCTCACCTCCTGCTGTGCAGCCCGGTTCCTAACCAGTCCACAGCCTGGGTGTTGGGGACCCCTGTTTCAGAGTATCCATTTTTTCACCATAAATGGGTGTAATAATTGTTACTTCTCAGAGCTGTTTGAGGATTGAGATAATGTATGCAGGGGCTCTATCACATAATAGATTCTTAATATGTGTTAATATTCTAACTGCCTTGACATTAAGATTGATGACTTAAGAAGTCTTCCCAATAAGAATAATGGATAGGAGTCATTCCTCCTAGCTCCTTAACACATTCCTGGGCCACAGCCCTACATTATCACACATTAACTCTTGAATTATATGTTTTACCTTTTTTCTCAAAAGTATAGTAATAGCTCATGTTCCCATTTATTTGATTCTCTGGGTTTTTTGGAACACATCCAAAACATGAAAGTAAGTTAAAATGGCTTATTAATAGCTCTAATAGCTATCACAAAGACTATGCTCTAATAGGTTCTATATGCTTGCCCTGAAAAGAACCCCTTAGTCTTCTGCTCAACCTATTTATCCTTAATTTAGACACATTTCTGACAATTTGGTCATCTGATTTCCCAGTGTACAACATATCAGTAGTAGCAAATTCAAGGAAAGTGAGACAGGGAGTAAGAGCTATTCTTAGAACCAGCCCCAGTGATACCAATTATAAGTGATAGGCTACTCCCTAAAAGCAAGGGAAAAGATATAAAGATTGCTTTTAAAAAGATCTAAACACCCAAAAAGAAGAAGCACCATCTGAAGTCTTTTAGTGTAGGGGGAAACTGCCCTGTGAAAGTCAGTAACTCATATATAAGATCATTATTACAGCATAAGGCAATTATCAGTGTCTACAAAATAATCAAGAACACGTTCTATAATATTACATCCTACGTACCTGGCCTTGTGCTAAGTCAGCCCTTTGTATACGATGCTATTAATCCTCATAATAGTGCTGAAAAGTATTATTTATCTCCATTTATAGAAGAGGAGACAAAGGCTCAAAGAGAAGTGACTTGCAAAGATTACATAACTAATAAGGGGTTGTGCAAGAGTTTGAACCCAAGTCTCTCTAACTTCCAATTCCTTTGTTTTTTTAAACATCTTTATTGGGGTATAATTGCTTTACAAAGGTGTGTTAGTTTCTGCTTTATAACAAAGTGAATACATATGTTCCCATATCTCTTCCCTCTTACGTCTCCCTCCCTCCCACACTCCCTATCGCACCCCTCTAGGTGGTCACAAAGCACTGAGCTGATCTCCCTGTGCTATGCGGCTGCTTCCCGCTAGCTATCTATTTTACATTTGGTAGTGTATATATGTCCATGCCACTCTCTCACTTTGTCACAGCTTACCCTTCCCCCTCCCCATATCCTCACATCCATTCTCTAGTAGGTCTGTGTCTTTATTCCCGTCTTACCCCTAGGTTCTTCATAACCCATTTTTTCCCTTAGATTCCATATATATGTGTTAGCATACAGTATTTGTTTTTCTCTTTCTGACTTACTTCACTCTGTATGACAGACTCTGGGTCCATCCACCTCACTTCAAATATCTCAATTTCATTTCTTTTTATGGCTCAGTAATATTCCATTGTATATATGTGCCACATCTTCTTTATCCATTCATCTGATGATGGACACTTAGGTTGCTTCCATGTCCTGGCTATTGTAAATAGAGCTGCAATAAACATTTTGGTACATGACTCTTTTTGAATTATGGTTTTCTCAGGATATATGCCCAGTAGTGGAATTGCTGGGTCGTATGGTAGTTCTATTTGTAGTTTTTTAAGGAACCTCCATACTGTTTTCCATAGTGGCTGTATCAATTTGCATTCCCACCAGCAGTGCAAGAGGGTTCCCTTTTTACCACACCCTCTCCAGCATTTATTGTTTGTAGAATTTTTGATGATGGCCATTCTGACCGGTGTGAGATGATATCTCATTGTAGTTTTGATTTGCATCTCTCTAATGATTAATGATGTTGAGCATTCTTTCTTGTGTTTGTTGGCAGTCTATATATCTTCTTTGGAGAAATGTCTATTTAGGTCTTCTGCCCATTTTTGGATTGGGTTGTTTGTTTTTCGTTATTGAGCTGCTTGTAAATCTTGGAGATTAATCCTTTGTCAGTTGCTTCATTTGCAAATATTTTCTCCTATTCTGAGGGTTGTCTTTTCATCTTATTTATGGTTTCCTTTGCTGTGCAAAAGCTTTGAAGTTTCATTAGGTCCCATTTGTTTTTATTTCCATTTCTCTAGGAGGTGGGTCAAAAAAGATCTTGCTGTGATTTATGTCATAGAACGTTCTGCCTATGTTTTCCTCTAAGAGTTTGATAGTGTCTGGCCTTACATTTAGGTCTTTAAGCCATTTTGAGTTTATTTTTGTGTATGGTGTTAGGGAGTGTTCTAATCTCATACTTTTACATGTACCTGTCCAGTTTTCCCAGCACCACTTATTGAAGAGGCTGTCTTTTCTCCACTCTATATTCTTGCCTCCTTTATCAACGATAAGGTGACCATATGTGCGTAGGTTTATCTCTGGGCTTTCTATCCTGTTCCATTGATCTATATTTCTGTTTTTGTGCCAGTGCCATACTGTCTTGATTACTGTAGCTTTGTAGTATAGTCTGAAGTCAGGGAGCCGGATTCCTCTAGCTCCATTTTTCATTCTCAAGATTGCTTTGGCTGTTTGGGGTCTTTTGTGTTTCCATAGAAATTGTGAAATTTTTTGTTCTAGTTCTGTGAAAAATTCCAGTGTTAGTTTGATAGGGATTGCATTTCCTATGGTTTTTAAAAGGCAAAATGGTAGAAAAATGCAGTGTTAAAAATTAACATGAAATCTTATTGCAAATTTAAAATTCAACTTTAAATGAAATTTAACTTATCCTAAGTACTGCATTGCCCATCAATGTAAAGACTGGGTAGGGTACTTCACTGGTGGCACAGTGGTTAAAAATCTGCCTGACAATACAGGGGACACAGGTTCGATCCCTGGTCTGGGAACATCCCACATGCCACGGAGCAAGTAAGCCCATGCACCACAACTACTGAGCCTGCACTCTAGAGCTCGTAAGCCACAACTGCTGAGCCCGCATGCCACAGCTACTGAAGCCCGCGTGCCTAGAGCCCATGTTCTGCAAAAAGAGAAGCCACCACAATGAGAAGCCTGTTCACTGCAATGAAGAGTAGCCCCCACTTTCCGCAAGTAGAGAAAGCTCGTGCACAGCAGCAAAGACCCAACGCAGCCAAAATAATAATAATTAAAAAAAAAAAGACTGGGTAGGAACACTGAACTATGCCCTGATTGAGTATTAGGAATCTAAACTCCTCAATTGCTTCTAGTAACTATAGTTAAGAGATACCTCTCATGAAAGTAAAGTACTGCTGGGCAAGTTGTGGCTAAAGCTTAAGTGAGTGCAGCTCTTGGACATTTGGCCTAGAGAAATGAGAGCCTACTAGGAAAGCTTGATACAGTTGGAGGAAGGCAGAAACTTTATACATATGATAGTCCCAACTGAGGAGGGAAGGATAATGAGGAACTCTGTCAGGCTTCTAAGGGGGGGATGCAGCCCTGTTGAATGAGGAGAACCATGTACCAAGGCCCTACCATTTCTAGCACAGGTTCTTTACAATCTCAACCGTTTTCCGGAAATAGAAAATGAAATTGAACAAAGTTGTTTCTCTAGATTCATGGCTGAAGTTGAAGAGTCTCTTCAGAGAAACAGTTCTATTAAGAAGCAGCAGATTCATTCCCAGCTGTACGTAATAGAATATTTGAGTTAACCATGTGACATCCTGATATATAAAGAGTAAAGGTATATAAAAACTAGTCTTTGTTCACCTGACAAAATAATTCTTAAGTGCGTTGGGAAAAGCAAATGAGTAAGAATAGACTGAAATTTTTTTTTAAAGATCAGTAAGAGGAGTCTTGACTCAAATAACATCAACAAAAAAGCCAGAATATATTATAAATGTATACTAAAATGATATGATACTGGCACAAAAATTGACAGGTCATTGTTTTAGAGCAGCTAATACTAAGACCCTAGACACATAATAACTTAAAATGTGCTAAAGAAAGCTTCACAAATCAATGAGGAATAGATGAACTTTTTAATAATTGTTGAGAAAATTGGGTTGGTATCTGAGGAGAAAACATCAAGTTAGAGCCTTACCACACATAAATTCTAGATAAATTGATTATAGAGATAAATTTAAAGAAAAAAAGATAACAGGTAGAATAAAAACCAAGCAATGATTTACCTGATCTTGAGACAAGAAAGCAGTTTTTTACATGAAAATTAAAAAAGAAGCCTCAAGCCCAGAGCATTGTCAAAAACAATAGCAAAATCAATGGCAAACAATCAGGGGGACAAATATCTCAGTTACCTGTGGCTGCAATACACCATGCCAAAAAGTTAACTGGGAGATCTGAGCAATAAAACAACCATACAGGTCTTGGATAAGCTCTCATATAGTCCTGGGAATCTGGAAGATTGTGTACATGTACAAGTCTGCATACAGACTCAGGAGAGACTTAGAGCTGCAATTACATATTCATACCTGGCTGAACATGACACCTACATAAGAAAAAAATAAAAGCCAGACATAAACTGCTTGAATTTTCAATGCATGCCCCAACCTACATATAGATCCCCTTTGCAAAAATGGAAGCTTTATTGGCCCAAGATGTTTATGCACAACCTTTGACTAATCATTAGCTGGCTAATAAGTTCTGATGATCCAAGAGAGACTTCTAGGAAGCTAGCCTTAAAAATGAAACGAATTAAAAGTAAAAATAAAAATCTGAGCAAGGACATCAGGCTACACACTGCAGGAAAGACAGACTCTCCGGAATTGGTTCAGACATGTCACTAAACAAATATAAAAGCAGCAACTACATTGCTTTGGGTGGGAGTCAAAAGTCCAGAGTTGCTCAGTATATTATCAAAACTGTCCAGTGTCAAATAAAAAATTACAAAAGTTGCAAAGAAATAATGTGTGTCTCATACTCAGGACAAAAAGCAGTCAATAGAAACTGTCTCCAAGGGCATATGGATATAGGACATAGTAAATAAAGACTTTTAATCAGCTCCTATAAATATATTCAAAGAACTAAAGGAAACCATATTTAAAGAAAGTATGATAACAAAGACCTATCAAATAGAGAATAGCAATAAATAAATAGAAGAAATCTATCAAGGTGGTGGGGCAGAAGGAGGTACGGAACTCACCTCTCCCCATGAACACGTAAATGTGTCTACATATGGAGCAATTCTCACTGGAAACTAACTGGAAACCGGCAGAAAGACTTCTGTACAACCAAGGCTACAAGAAAGATTCACCCATAATTGGGTAGGAAGGGAAGAGAAGCAATCAGGTCAGGCCCTGTGCCCCTGGGAGGGAACTCAGAGGAACGGGGAGATTACACCAGTGGAGATTCGCCCTGGGGAGTAAGCTATTTGAACCACAGATTGGGTGCCCCAGAATCCGACACAGGGAAGACAAGCCCTCTTGACTGATTGGAGGACCACAGGAGGGCTGTGGGAAGCCTGGATTGAGCATGAGGAGCATGTGCGTGCTGGCTTACCCTCAAGGCAGGGCAGAGAGGGCAGAGTGAGGACTGCTCCAGAGGCTGCCAGGTTTCCCACAACCGCCCTGGCCCCAACCCCAGCCCAGCAACTGCTCCAGACCCACTTATCCATGATGCAGCGTGGCACTGGATCCAGGGCTGCCACAACCAAGGAGAAAGCTCATATGTGGGACACAGGCTACTGAGTCCCAGGGGGTTGTCTGGGTGGGCTGTGGCATCCATTGTTGGTGCATCAGAAGCGGCCCAAAACTCTAACAGTGGCCACTCTACCACAGCTCACCCACCCCCATACACACTGAGAATCAATTCAGGCCCCACCTACCCTGTGGTGTGGCTTCACAACAGGACTGGGGCAGCGGAGGCTGAGGGCAATGATTGGATGTGAGGGACAAAGGGGACTTGGACCTGAGGCTGCGTCTGAACAGAGCAAGGGAAACAGTTCCTGGTGCCTGCACAGGCAGTGCATTGGAGACAACTTGGACCTCTGTCTACAGCTGACATGAGCCCAGAGCCCACACGGGCCCCCCTTGCTTCAGCACTAGCCCCCTCTGGGGCAAAGGTCCCAGTGCAGGGAGAGGGGAAAGCACATACTTTAAGGGAACAGAGCCAACTCGGCTGGATCCTAAGGGCTTCCGCTTCAGCATCTTGGGACCTAACCCCACCCCAGACAAGGTGGTGATGGCTACTGAACAGAGGGGAATCCCTGCCTCACACCAGGCTCCTCCCCTAACACCTTCATCTTCAGCCCCACCTCCCAACAAGGTGATAGCTGCCAGCACACCCTGAGGAAAGTGGTGACTTGCATCCATGTCAAATCCAGCCCTCCCACCAAAGGCATTGGGCACACACACTTTACATAAGGGCACTCCCACATAAGGACATCCCTTCAACACCACAATAGGTAACTGTTTCACCTAATTTCATAGACACAGAGAAAGTTTAGCAAAATAAAAAGGCAGAGGAACTGGTCTCAATTGAAACAGCAAGAGAAAACCCCTGAAAAAATAAATAATGAAAAGGAATAAACAAGATTAAAGAATTCAAAGCATTAGTAATAAGAATGTTAATTGAATTAGAGAAAAGAACAGATGAGCACAGTTAGAATTTTAACAAGGAACTCAAAAATATAAGAAAGACCCAATCAGAACTGAAGAATTCAATAACTTAAATAAAAAACACACTAGAAGGAATGAATAGCAGACTAAGTGATTCAGAAGAAAGCATAAGTGATCTGGAAGATAGACTAATGGAAATCACCCAGTCAGAACAGCATAAAGAAAAACAAATTTTTAAAAATGAGAACAGTTTGAGATCTCTGAGATAACATTAAGCATACCAACGTTTGCTTTAAGGGGTCCCAGAAGGAAACAAGAGAGAGAAGGGGATCAAAAATATATTTGATGAGATTATGTCTGGAAACTTCCCAAACCTGAAGAAGGAAACAGATATCCATGTACAGGAAACAGAGAGGGTCTCAAACAATATGAACCCAAACAGACCCACACCAAGACATATTATAATTAAAATGGCAATCTACAGATGAATGGATAAAAAAACATATCGTGTGTGTGTGTGTGTGTGTGTGTGTGTATAATAGAGTATTGTATAATGTATAATGGAGTATTGTATAATGTATAATGGAGTACTCAAACATAAAAAAGAGTGAAATTCTTCCATTTGTAGCAATGTGGATAGACCTAGAGAATATTAGGCATAGTGAAATAATTCAGACAGAGAAAGACAAATTACTGTATGATATCCCTTATTTGTGGAATCTAAAAAGTAAAACAAATGAATGTATATAGCAAAAAAGAAAAAGTCTTACAGATATAGAAAACAATCCAGTGGTTACCAGTGGGGAGATGGAAGAGGGGAGGGGCAAGATATGGTTATGCGATTAAGAGATACAAACTACTATGTATAAAATAGATAAGCAACAAGGATATATTGTATAGAACAGGGACTTATAGTCATCATTTTGTAATAACTCTTAATGGAGTATAATCTATAAAAATACTGAATCATTATCCAGTATACCTGAAACTAATATTATAAACCAACTATACTCTAATTAAATAAAGAGATAGAAATTACAAAAAGAAATCAAATAGATATTCTGGAGTTGAAAAGTATATTCATTGAAGTGAAAAATTAACTTGAGGAGCTCAACAGCAGATTTGAGCTGAGAGAAGAAAAACAATCAGAGAATTTGAAGGTAGATAAATAGAAATTATCCAGTCTGAAGAACAGAATGTAAAAAGAATGCATAAAAATGAAAAGAGGCTAACAGACCTTAGGACAGTATCAAGCATACTAACATATGCATAATAGGTGACCCAGGAGAGAGGGGGGGTAGTTAGAAAAAAATATATGAAGAAATTGAAAGAATAATTGAAAACTTCCCAAATTTGATGAAAAACATAAATCTATACATCTAAGATCAAAACCTCCATGTAGTACAACTTAAAGATCCACACTTTAGCACTGTTCAAAAGAGAAAGACAGTCTTGAAAGAAGCAAGAGAGAAACAACTTGCTATATACAAGGGAACCAGAAGAAGATTAACAATAGTCAAAAGGTGGAAGCAACCTGTTTCCATTGGTGGATGAATTGAGGAACAAAAAGTGGTATACACATATGATAGAATGTTATTCAACCTTAAAAAGGAAATTCTGATACATGCTACAACATGACTGACCTTTAAAGATATGCTAAGTGAAGTATGCCAGTCACAAAAGGGCAAACATTGTATCATTCCACTTATATGAGGTACCTAGAATAGTCAATTTTAGAGATAGAAAGTAAAATGGTGGTTTCCAGGGGCTGAGGGGAGGGAGGAATGGGGAATTAGTGTTTAGTAGGTACAAGATTCAAGTTGGGAAGAAGAAGTTCTGGAGATAGGTAGTGGTGATGATGCAGCATAATGTGAATGTACTTAATGCTGCTGAACTGTACACTTAAAAATTATTAAAGTGGTAAATATTACGTTATATATCTCTTACCACAAGAAAAACAAAAAGGAAGACAACGAGTGGGACTTCCAGAGTAAAGAGGTGGGCAAACCCTGCCCTGAGCAAAATTATAACTTAACTACTGAAAATTCTTTTTAAAATCATTTAACCCTCAGGCATACATAGCCAAGAAGACAAGGACTCCTTCTCCTCCCAGCTCCCATTCTTGGGTTATAGTTTCACCCTGGGAGCGGAATACTGACAGTTCTTGTCAACCCCAGTCCTGTGTCCAGGTAGGTGTGGTAAAGAGGCTCACTTACCCAGCCTGCACTCATGGCAGAAGCTCTAATCCAGGGGCAGCATGCCAACAATACTTGGGTCCCCAATCATTCCCACTAAGCTCATATGTCAGAAGGAGTTTCCGCACTGAGAGGATCAAGCCAAAAAAGACTAGGGGCTGCCAAACCATCCCCTCATTCTCAGTACCCACTTGTAGAGCAGGATGTCACTTGTCACTGGGAAAAGCAGCCCCAGATCTGGTACAGTGACTAGGAGCTCTTCTTAGGGGAAAAAGCAGGCCATAAGAATGAGGAGCTCTAGACCTCTACCTGAAGTGACTGTCTTTATTTGGAACACAGCATGGAAAATTCCATGCCTAAGAGCATGTCAAGAACAATAGGGATCTTGATGGTGAGGAATTAAGAGGAGGCTGGTAGCTCCATGATACAAGCAAAATGGCAGAGCATCCAGAAGTTTTATAGAGAGAACCAAGAAAAGAAACAGCCAAGAAGAGCCCTGCTGGGATCACAGTCAACTCTGGGGATCAGGAAGGGTGTGTGCATGCAGTAGATGGCACTCACTCAGGATCACCCAGAACAGGACATGAGGCAGACTTCAAAGCATTCTCCAAATCACATAAAGATCTATCAATAGAGACTTCCCTGGTGGTGCAGTGGATAAGAATCCACCTGCCAGTGCAAGGGACACGGTCCGGGAAGATCCCACATGCTATGGAGCAACTAAGCCCGTGCGCCACAACTACAGAGCCTGTGCTCTAGAGCCCACGAGCCACAACTACTGAGCCTGCCTGCTGCAACTACTGAAGCCCATGCACCTAGAGCCCGTGCTCTGCAACAAGAGCAGCCACCGCAAGGAGAAGCGCGCACACAGCAACAAAGACCCAATGCAGCCAAAAATAAATAAAATTTTAAAAGAAAAAGACCCATCAGTACAGAGCAGATGCCTCACTGGCACAAGGGACTGAAACAACACCTTTGACCCAGAGGCAACTCCTAGAAAGCCAGGCTTAAAACTGAAACTCATTACTGCCAGACTGGAAGACTGAATACCCAAAGCTATGTCTTCTCAGAAATGATCAGAGAAGGAACTGAAACCATGCACCTCAGATTGGGACTTGAACCCACATGGCCGGGACTCACTTGGCCAAAACCCAGATTGGGACTTGAACGCACACAGCTATGTCATTCTGTTATAAGTTTGTGCCCTGCCCCCATCTTTCCTATTTCATTCCCCTCTCAGAGATTTTACTCCCATATTCATATGGGAAGGAGAAGGGCAATGGTCTGTCTTCTGTAACTGCTTCAAGGCTGAGTAGGGGCATTGACCCTGCCTGTCAGGGAGTAAAAATCTCTGGATGCCTGATCTAGGGGCCCCAGGGGCAGGACAGCTCCTTGTTTTAAGTTAGTATGGGCTGGAATCCTCGCATAGCCATCATCTTGATGTGGAACTGTTGTAACTGCTTCCATAGCCTTTCTATGAATCTCCTTGATGATGAAGCACTTTTTGTAACAGCATCAGAGTACAAAATTATCTATAAATGACAGAAGACTTAAAAGGCATGGTTAAACATCTGATTACAGTGTAATTGATAAAGAAACTTGGTCACAATAACCAGAATTATGAATGATTACATTTAACTTAACATACCAAATAATCCTAGTTAAATAATTCCTGTTTGAGGTACCTCAGGGGCCCTCTAAAGCATCCTAAAGTTAGCTGGAAATCAAAAGAAATTTAATTAAAATTTGGTATTTTGGAAGTTTGTCAAAAAGTTTTAAAACTTGGGCTTCCCTGGTGGTGCAGTGGTTGAGAATCTGCCTGCTAATGCAGGGGACACAGGTTCGAGCCCTGGTCTGGGAAGATCCCACATACCGCACAGCAACTAGGCCCGTGAGCCACAACTACTGAGCCTGCGCGTCTGGAGCCTGTGCTCTGCGACAAGAGAGGCTGTGATAGTGAGAGGCCCATGCACCGCGATGAAGAGTGGCCCCTGCTTGCCACAACTAGAGAAAGCCCTCGCACAGAAATGAAGACCCAACACAGCAAAAATTAATTAATTAATTAATAAACTCCTACCCCCAACATCTAAAAAAAAAAGATCCTTTTTATAAAAAAAAGTTTTAAAACTTGGTCAAATAAGGTCATAGGTCACTCTGAAACAATACTTATTCCTTAACCAGTTACAAACGATCTGAAAAGCAAATACAGATCACTTAAAGGCAAAGAAACTCATACTATCTGTTATTAAAAGCAGCATTTCAAGAAAATTTTGGAGGGAGTCACCAAGTCCAGTCTTGTCCCAGCCCACTCCCAGAAATATCCATTTACCCAACTGTATTTAATCCAATCATAGAAAGTTCTGATCATGCACAACTCTTTTCTTAGTATTTTTCTCATTCCTCACACCTTCTTTTACTGAAAACATACATCTTACTTTCCTTAAAAGTTTTTTTTTCCACATTAAGTTACTTTTCTTGTTGACAAATTTGTAGCAGATAGAATGAGGTCTTATTTGACCTTTAGTAAACCTAGGTACAACAGAAGTATTATACTTAACATTGATGACTCTAAAGACATGTCTGTATTAATCAAACCAACAAGCTTAAGCCACCTTCAAGACCAGGTATCAGTTTAGTACTGAATATTTTCCATATGACATGAACCTGAAATTTATTATGGCCAGATTATTTTCTATTTCTGAGTATTTATATAGGTGCTTAATTTCCTTTAATTAAGTAGAGCTCTTTTATGAATTAATTTTTTGGCAATATCATACAGCTACAACACACATATAGATACATACAAACACACAAACAAACACACAGGCCTCATACTTCCCATTCCAAAATTTCAGCCATGAGTCAGGTACAGCAATGTAAAACCCATAAGTCTACAAAACAGGTTGGATTAAAATTGGGTTTCTGGCAGGTGGAACAAATCAAGCTCCCTTGTCTAGATGGCTAAACCCTTTTTACTAATGTTTACAGAAAAGACACTTAGGATTTCTTTTTGTCCTTGACAACTTCCAAATTACTTACCCCGTTTTTCAAACTTTGCATTTTAAAAATAGGGTGGAGATAAGGGTTCCTGAGAAGACCAGGTAGGACATTTACATCTCAAAGCACAGGCAACTTTCTCCTAGGATGACTTTGTTTCCCCTTTGTTTAATACTTACAAGCCTCTTAAATAGGAAGGGTAAAAGGATTGGTGGGTTTTGGATTATTTTTGGAGCTACAGCTCTGGTCCTATAAAGCCTAGATTTGTAAAACAAGGACAGTTTTTTTTTTTCAAAGAATTGGGTGGCTAACTCAATGCTATCAAAGGACTGATACACCCATTCACCTATGTTGTAAGGTTTTACTTTCCCTCACTTAGCTTATGGGAGAAGGCCTCTTCCAAAATTCCTATCAGGCTCTGAATATCAGCTACAGTTAGCTTAGTCAGACCAGTGGCCTCCCTTTTTTGTAATCTATTTACAGACACTTTTGAGGATCTTCCCTAGGTTTAAGAAACTTGTACCTTATATTTAGACACTCTAAAACCCTTTTTACTTAATAATCATTGGCTGGATATCTTCAGCCAAGCCCGGAACCTCGGTATTCCGCATTCCAGGGTCTACTAAGGCTTCTATTTTAGCTTCAAATTTTATCTGTTCCTTTCCACTTTCTGTTAGAACCATTTGGTGATGAGGGTGGTTCCCTTGCCCCTGAAGAAACAGAGTGGCCCCTAACTTAGTTAACAAACCTCTTCCCATTAAAGGGATGGGACAGTCAGGCACAAACAGAAAGCAATGTAAGAACAACCAGCCATTGATGCTGCACAAAAGGGGTTCCAGGAAATTGTGCCCTTGCCTCTTCCTTGACACCCCCATTACACACTCCTTATGGTTACTATGGTTTCCAATCCTTTTGGGTTAAGACCGAAAAGGCTGTACCAGTATCTATAAGAATTCTATCAAGTGGCCCACCACATCAATGACCACCCGGAGGCTCGACATTAATTATGTAGATGGTATCTCTAGGCAGAGCCACTTTGGCCCTTGGGCCTCTTCAGTCTTCTGATTGCAAAACCATCAATGGCTGAGGGGCTTCCGTTGCTCTCTGTCATCTGAGCATTCCCTCTTCCAATGCCCTGGCTCTTTGCAAAGGGCACATCAATCGCAATCCTCCCTCCAGTGTCCCTTTTGTCCACACAGGGTACACTGCATCTGTCTGGGTACCCGTGGGCCTAGTGGGCCACCAGGGCCAGGTTGGCCTGGAAAAGCCAACTTCCCCTTTGGTGGTCTCTGAATGGACAAAGCCACTTCCATCATTTCAGCCTTTTGCATATTTCTCTGGGTGCGTTCAGCCTTTTCAGCCATATCCCTATTATTGAAAACCAAATAAGCCAATTGGAACAAATCGTTCAGTGGAGTCTGAGGACCAGCAGTTGCTTTCTAAATTTTTCGCCTGATGTCTGGGGCAGACTGGGCTATGAAATGCATAGCCAAAAGGGCCTGTCCCCCGAGGGAGGAGGGATCCACATTTGTGTACTTCCTAAAAGCCTCTACTAGTCTTCCTTGAAAGACTGCAGGATTTTCGTCCTGTCCCTGCTGGACCTCTTTCACCTTATTATTATTAACAGGTTTTACTGTAAGTTTCTTCATACCATCTATTAAGCAGTTAATCACATGGTCCCATCTATCTCTATCAATAGAATTCATCTGGTAATTCCATTGTTGATTTGCCTCAGGGATGGCCTCGATCCCCACCCAGTGTACTGCATGGTCCCGTAGGGTGGGTCAGTTAAAATGTCCTCTGTGTCCTTCCTAGAGTTATCCCTCCAAGCTACACATGCCTTAGATTCCTTTTGGGTTCCATTGTCTAGATACAAGGCCATGAAAACTTGAACATGGCGTACTTCACTCCATTTTAAATTTCCTAACTCATACTGTGGCCAAACCTGAAGTTTTTTGCTTTTTAATTCCTGTTGTCTGAATTTTTCCTGGAGTATATGGCCCAGATGGGTATCAGCCGGGATTGATGCAGCCTGACCCATTTTAGACCCAAGCCTGAGATGATGTCTCTAGCCATGCAATTTGGTCAAGATTTGCACTTATAATTTTAGATATTATCCCTTCCAAGGCAGTCTCCCAACCAGATGATAGTGCCCTAAAAGTTGTTGCAAAGAAACAGCACAGAAGGCATCCCCAGTGGTGTTGACGATGAGCAGGAGTTGGTCTAGCTATAAGTTGGAAATAAAGAGTCAGCACTTGTCAATAAGAAGTACATCTTGGCAGCCACACAGGTCTTCTGGGGTTAAGAGAAGAAAGAAAGAAAGAACTCAAACAGGAATAACATAGAATGTAGGAAAAAAACCTGAGTTGAGAAGTGTCTGGATGATTACCAAATCCAGCAGCAACAATTCTGTCCTAGACCTGCTGATTGTTGTCCCTAAGCATAGCCATTCCACACCATCTTTCTGTAACACACCATGTTGATTGCCATCATTCCTCTGGTCAGGACCTAGGTTCCTGATCAGAGCCCTGAAGCATTCAGGGTTAACTGGCCCAATAAAAATGGGCAGACATCGGTGGAGCATCCTCCCCAGTACACCTGACTTGTGGCATCCCACAAGCCCGTCTAGGATGAAGACCTAACTCTCAACATTTTCTTACCTTGTCACTGCACCTTCATGGTTGCCAGCTGAAACCATGCACCTCAGATTGGGACTTGAACCCACATGCTGGGACTATAACCCATCCTAAACCCACACTGGAACTTGAACCCACACGGCCAGGACTCAAACCTGGTCAAAACCCAGATTGGGACTTGAACCCACATGGCCAGGACTCGAACCCAGCCAAAACCCACAGTCTTTTAACTGAGATCACACACGTGGTTTCAGGATTTAATGAAGCTCAGATTCTTGATGTCTCATCACAGAAAGAATTCAGTGAGAGACAAAGTGATAGTTAAGAAGCAGATTTATTTACAGAGAAACACACTCCACAGACAGAGTGTGGGCCATCTCAGAGGTGAGAAAGGCACCAGGGTATGGGGTTGTCAGTTTTTATAAGGGTGGGTAATTTCATAGGCTAATGAGTGGGAGGAGTATTCCAGCTATTTCAGGAAGGGGCTGAGATTTCCAGGAATTGGGCGACCACCCACTTTTTTTTTAACATCTTTATTAGAGTATAGTTGCTTTACAATGGTGTGTCAGTTTCCGCTTTATAATAAAGTGAATCAGTTATACATATACATGTCCCCATATCTCTTCTCTCTTTCATCTCCCTCCCTCCCACCCTCCCTATCCCACCCCTCTAAGTGGTTATAAAGCACCAAGCTGATCTCCCTGTGCTATGCCGCTGCTTCCCACTAGCTATCTATTTTACATTTGGTAGTGTATATATGTCCATGCCACTCTTTCACTTTGTCCCAGCTCACCACCCACTTTTTGATCTTTGATGTTTGGCCTCAGAACTGTCATAGTGCTGGTAGGTATGTCAGTTAGCTTGCTGATATGTTACAATGAGCGTATACTGAGGCTCAAAGTCTAGTGGAAGTTGACTTGTCCACCATCTTGGACCTATTCGATTCTAATCAGTTTATGTCGTGTCCTTGGGCTATGTCATTTTTTTAAAGTTTGTGACCTGCCCCCTTCCCTCCTGTTTCAGAACCTGAAAACTACTAGTCCCTTGCTTAATGTGAGGCAGAAAAAGTGTAAACTCTCTGAACTACTATAGCAGCCTTGCTGCACACATATTTCAATGGTGAAGGGTAAAAATCTAACTGGCTAAGAGGACTTATGAATAATCTTTGACCGATTTGTGGCTTATGGTCACCCAGGGGTGACATCTATGTTGCCAGGATATAGATAAAAACAAGGGGGGGAAGGATGTGCTGCAGAGCAACTAAGCCCATGCGCCACAACTACTGAGCCTGTGCTCTAGAGCCCGTGAGCCACAACTACTGAGCCCAAGTGCCACAACTACTAAAGCCCGTGTGCCTAGAGCCTATACTCTGCAACAAGAGAAACCACTGCAATGAGAAGCCCATGCACTGCAACAAAGAGTAGCCTCCACTTGCCGCAACTAGAGAAAGCCTGCACACAGCAATAAGACCCAACGCAGCCAAAAATAAAATAAATAAATAAATAATTTTTCTAAAAAAAACGATTATTTAAGGCCATAATTATAACAATGTATTCTTGGGTTTGTGTAGACATAACATGTATAGCAGTAATACCACAAAAAACGGGGAGGGGATAGAGCTATATAAGAATAAAGTTTTGATATTTCACTGGAATGAAGTTAGTATATGTCTGAGTTAGATACTGTTAAGATGTATATTATAAACCCTAGAGAAAATAACCCAAAAATATAATTTAAAAATTATTAAAGGAATTTAAATGTTGCATGAGAAAATGTCCACTTAAAAAAAAAAGAAGACAGGGAGGAACCAAGGTGGCGGAGTAGAAGGACGTGCTCTCACTCCCTCTTGTGAGCACACCAGAATCACCACTAGCTGCTGGACGATCATCGACAGGAAGACACTGGAACTCACCGAAAAAGATACCCCACATCCAAAGACAAAGGAGAAGCCACAGTGAGACAGTAGGAGGGGCGCAGTCACAGTAAAATCAAATCCCATAACTGGTGGGTGGGTGACTCACAGACTGGCAAACACTTATACCACAAAAGTCCACCCACTGGAGTGAAGGTTCTGAGCCGCACGTCAGGCTTCCCAACCTGGGGGTCTGGCAACGGGAGGAGGAATTCCTAGAGAATCAGACTTTGAAGCCTAGTGAGAATTGATTGCAGGACTTCAACAGGACTGGGGGAAACAGAGACTCCACTCTTGGAGGGCACACACAAAGTAGTGTGCACATTGGGACCTAGGGGAAGAAGCAGTGACCTCGGAGACTGAACCAGACCTACCTGCTAGTGGTGAAGGGCCTCCTGCAGAGGCGGGAGGTGGCTCTGTTTCACCGTGGGGACAAGGACACTGGCAGCAGAAGTTCTGGGAAGTATTCCTTGGCATGAGCCCTCCAGAGTCTGTCATTAGCCCCACCAAAGAGCCCAGCTAGGCTCCAGTGTTGGGTTGCCTCAGCCAAACAACCAGCATGGAGGGAACCCAGCCCCACCCATCAACAGTCAAGTGGATTAAAGTTTTACTGAGCTCTGCCCGCCAGAGCAACAGTCAACTATACCCACCACCAGTCCCTTCCATCAAGCCTCTTAGATAGCCTCATCCACCAGAGGGCAGACAGCAGAAGCAAGAAGAACTACAATCCTGCAGCCTGTGGAACAAAATCCACATTCACAGAAAGATAGACAAGATGAAAAGGCAGAGGGCTATGTACCAGATGAAGGAACAAGGTAAAACCCCATAAAAACAACTAAATGAAGTGGAGAGAGGCAACCTTCCAGAAAAAGAATTAAGAATGATGATAGTGAAGATGATCCAGGACCTCAGAAAAAGAATAGAGGCAAAGATCGAGAAGATGCAAGAAATGTTTAACAAGACCTAGAAGAATTAAAGAACAAACAAGCGAAGATGAACAGTACAATAACTGAAATAATGACTACACTAGAAGGAATCAATTGCAGAATAACTGAGGCAGAAGAACGGATAAGTGACCTGGAAGACAGAATGGTGGAATTCACTGCTGAAGAACAGACTAAAGCAAAAAGAAAAAAAAAGAAATGAAGACTGCCTAAGAGACCTCTGGGGGAACATTAAACGTAACAACATTCGCATTATAGGGGTTCCAGAAGGAGAAGAGAGAGAGAAAGTACCCGAGAAAATATTTGAAGAGATTATAGTTGAAAACTTCCCTAACATGGGAAAGGAAATAGCCACGCAAGTCCAGGAAGCTCAGCGAGTCCCACACAGAATAAACCAAAGGAGAAACACGCCGAGACACATAGTAATCAAATTGGCAAAAATTAAAGACAAAGAAACATTATTGAAAGCATCAAGTGAAAAATGACAAATAACATACAAGGGAACTCCCATAAGGTTAACAGCTGATTTCTCAGCAGAAACTCTACAAGCCAGAAGGGAGTGGCATGATATACTTAAAGTGATGAAAGGGAAGAACCTACAAACAAGATTACTCTACCCGGCAAGGATTTCATTCAGATTCGAAGGAGAAATCAAAAGCTTCACAGAAAAGCAAAAGCTAAGGGAATTCAGAACCACCAAACAAGCTGTACAACAAATGCTAAAGGAACTTCTCTAAGTGGGGAACACAGGAGAAGAAAAGGACCTACAAAAACAAACCCAAAACAATTAAGAAAATGGTCATAGGAATATACATATCGATAATTACCTTAAACGTGACTGGATTAAATGCTCCAACAAAAAGACACAGGATTGCTGAATGGATCCAAAAACAAGACTCATATATATGCTGTCTACAAGAGACCCACTTCAGACCTAGGAACACATAAAAACTGAAAGTGATGGGATGGAAAATGATATTCCATGCAAATAGAAATCAAAAGAAAGCTGGAGTAGCTATACTCCTGTCAGATAAAATATCCTTTAAAATAAAGAATGTTACAGGAGACAAGGAAGGACACTACATAATGATCAAGGGATCAATCCAACAAGAAGGTGTAACAATATGCACCCAACATCGGAGCACCTCAGTACATAAGGCAACTGCTAACAGCTCTAAAAGAGGAAATCAAGAGTGACACAATAATAGTAGGTGACTTTAACACCTCACTTACACCAATGGACAGATCATCCAAAATGAAAATAAATAAGCAAAGAAAAGGTTTAAATGACACAATAGACCAGGTAGATTTAATTGATATTTATAGGACATTCCATCCAAAAACAGAAGATTTCACTTTCTTCTCAACTGTGCACAAAACATTCTCCAGGATGGGTCACAAATCAAGCCTCAGTAAATTTAAGAAAATCGAAATCATATCAAGCATCTTTTCTGACCACAATGCTATGAGATTAAAAATGAATTATAGGGGAAAAAAAACTAAAAAACACAAACACATGGAGGCTAAACAATATGTTACTAAATAACCAAGAGATCACTGAAGAAATCAAAGAGGAAATGAAAAAATACCTACAGAAAAATGACAATGAAAACACGACGATCCAAAACCTGTGGGATGCAGCAAAAGCAGTTCTAAGAGGGAAGTTTATTAGCTATACAAGCCTACCTCAAGAAACAAGAAAAATCTCAAATAAACAATCTAACCTTACACCTCAAGGAACTAGAGAAAGAGAACAAACAAAACCCAAAGTTAGCAGAAGGAAAGAAATCATAAAGATCAGAGCAGAAATAAATGAAATAGAAACAAAGAAAATAATAACAAATATCAATAAAACTGAAAGCTTGTTCTTTGATAAGATAAACAAAACTGATAAAACATTAGCCATACTCATCAAGAAAAAGAGGGAGAGGACTCGAATAAATTTAGAAATGAAAAAAGAGACGTTACAACAGACACTGTAGAAATAGAAAGTATCCTAAGAGACTACTACAAGCAACTGTATACCAATAAATTAGACAACCTGGAAGAAATAGACAAATTCTTAGAAAGGTATAACCTTCCAAGACTGAACCAGGAAGAAATAGAAAATATGAACAGACCAATCACAAGTAATGAAATTGAAAATGTGATTAAAAATATTCCAACAAACAAAAGTCCAGGACCAGATGGCTTCACAGGTGAATTCTATCAAACATTTAGAAAAGAGCTAACACCCATCCTTCTTAAACTCTTCCAAAAAATTGAAGAGGAAGGAACACTACAAACCTCATTCTACGAGGCCACCATCACCCTGATACCAAAACCAGATAAAGATACTAAAAAAAAAGAAAATTACAGTCCAAAATCACTGATGAATATAGATGAAAAAATCCTCAACAAAATGCTAGCAAACAGAATCCAACAACACATTAAAGGATCATATACCACGATCAAGTGGGATTTATCCTAGGGATGCAAGGATTCTTCAATATTCGCAAATAAATCAATGCTATACATCATATTAACAAATTGAAGAATAAAAACCATATGATCATCTCAATAGATGCAGAAAAAGCTTTTGACAAAATTCAACACCCATTTGTGATAAAAAAAAAAAACTCTCAAGAAAGTGGGCATAGAGGGAAACTATCTCAGCATAAAAAAGGCCATATATGACAAACCCACAGCAAACATCATTCTCAATGGTGAAAAACTAAAGCATATCCTCTAAGATCAGGAACAAAACAAGGATGTCCACTCTCACCCCTATTCTTCAACATAGTTTTGGAAGTCCTAGCCACAGCAATCAGAGAAGAAAAAGCAATAAAAGGAATACAAATTGGAAAAGAAGAAGTAAAACTGTCACTATTTGCAGATGACATGATACTATACATAGAGTATTGTAAAAATGCCACCAGAAAAAAACTAGTGCTAATCAATGAATTTGGTAAACTTGCAGGATACAAAATTAATGCACAGAAATCTCCTGCATTCCTATACACTAATGATGAAAAATCTGAAAGAAATTATGGAAACACTCCAATTTACCATTGCAGCAAAAAGAATAAAATACCTAGGAGTAAACCTACCTAGGGAGACAAAAGACCTGTATGCAGAAAACTATAAGACACTGATGAAAGAAATTAAAGATGATACCAACAGATGGATTGATATACCATGTTCTTGGATTGGAAGAATCAATATTGTGAAAATGACTATACTACCCAAAGCAATCTACAGATTCAATGCAATCCCTATCAAATTACCAATGGCATTTTTTATGGAACTAGAACAAATCATCTTAAAATTTGTATGGAGACACAAAAGACCCCGAATAGCCAAAGCAATCTTGAGAACAAAAAATGGAGCTGGAGGAATCAGACACCCTGACTTCAGACTATACTACAAAGCTACAGTAATCAAGACAATATGGTACTGGCACAAAAACAGAAACATAGATCAATGGAACAAGATAGAAAGCCCAGAGATGAACCCAGGCACCTATGGTCAACTAATCTATGACGAAGGAGGCAAAGATATACAATGGAGAAAAGACAGTCTCTTCAATAAGTGGTGCTGGGAAAACTGGACAGCTATGTGTAAAAGAATGAAATTAGAACACTCCCTAACACCATACACAAAAATAAAATGGATTCGAGACCTAAAGTAAGACTGGACATTATAAAACTCTTAGAAGAAAACATAGGAAGAACACTCTTTGACATAAATCACAGCAAGATCTTTTTTGTTTTTGTTTTTACAGCAAGATCTTTTTTGATCCACCTCCTAGAGTAATGGAAATAAAAACAAAAATAAACGAATGGGACCTAATGAAACTTCAAAGCTTTTGCACATCAAAGGAAACCATAAACCAGACGAAAAGACAACCTCAGAATGGGAGAAAATATTTGCAAATGAATCAACGGACAAAGTATTAATCTCCAGAATATATAAACAGCTCATGGAGCTCAATATTAAAGAAACAAACAACCCAATCCAAAAATGGGCAGAAGACCTAAATAGACATTTATCCAAAGAAGACATGCAGATGGCCAAGAAGCACATGAAAAGCTGCTCAACATCACTAATTATTAGAGAAATGCAAATCACAACTATAGTGAGGTATCACCTCACACCAGTTAGAATGGGCATCATCAGAAGACCTACAAACAACAAATGCTGGAGAGTGTTTGGACAAAAGGGAACCCTCTTGCACTGTTTGTGGGAATGTAAATTGATACAGCCACTATGGAGAACAGCATGGAGGTTCCTTAAAACACTAAAAATAGAATTACCATATGACCCAGCAATCCCACTACTGGGCGTATACCCAGAGAAAACCATAATTCAAAAAGACACATGCACCACAATGTTCATTGCAGCACTATTTACAATAGCCAGGTCATGGAAACAATCTAAATGCCCATTGATAGACAAATGGATAAAGAAGATATGGTACATATATAGAATGGAATATTACTCAGCCATAAAAAGGAACGCAATTGAGTCATTTGTTGAGACATGGATGGATCTAGAGACCGTCATACAGAGTGAAGTAAGTCAGAAAGAGAAAAACAAATATCATATATTAACGCATGTATGTGGAACCTAGAATAATGTTAGAGATGAACCGGTTTGCAGGGCAGAAGTTGAGACACAGATGTAGAGAACAAAGGTATGGAAACCAAGGGGGGAAAACTATGGTGGGGTGGGGATGGTGGTGTGCTGAATTGGGTGATTGGGATTGCCATGTATACACTCGTGTATAAAATTGATAACTAATAAGAACCTGCAGTATAAAAAAACAAACAAACAAACAAAACAACTAATACTAAACTTTCTTTGGGTTATTTGTATGGAAATATGTTAATATAAATGTTTCAGACATTACATGAAATTTCTAAAAATCTTATATGTTCTGGTATAATGTTATAAGTCATAATTCTAGTTATTACTTAAAATTCAAAAGGGGGCAAAGGACTTGAATAGACATTTCTCCAGAGAAGACATAGGAATGACAAATAAGCATATGAAAAGATGCTCAACGTCACTAGTCATTAGGGAAATGCAAATCAAAACTGCAGTGAGATACTACTTCATATTCACTAGGATGGTAAAGGTAAAAAAATAGAAAATAACAAATGTTGTCAAAGATGTGGAGAAATTGGAAAGCTTGTGCACTGTTGGTGCGAATATAAAATGGACAGCTACTATGGAAAATAGTATGGTGGTTCCTCAAAAAATTAAAAATAGAATTGCCATATGATCCAGCAATTCCACTTCCAGCTATATAGCCAAAAGAATTGAAGGCAGGGTCTCGAAGAAATATGTGTATATTCATGTTCATAGTAGCATTATTCACAGTAGCTAAAATGTGGAAGCAACACGAGTGTCCATCAGATGATGAATGTGGTATATACATACAATGGAGTATTATTCAGCCTTTAAAAGGAAGGAAATTCTACAATACACTACAACATGGATGAATCTTGAGGACATTATGTTAAGTGAAATAAGCCAGTCACGAAAAGACAAATACTGTATGATTCCACTTATATGAGCTACAGAATTGGGGTGGGGAAGAATGGGTAGGTATTGTTTAATAGGTATAGAGTTTCAGTTTAACAAGATGAAAAGAGTTATGGGGATGGATGGTGGTGATGGATGCACGATGTGACTGTATTTAATACCACTGAACTGTACACTTACAAATGGTTAAGATGGTAAATTTTATGTTATGTGTATTTTACCACAATTTTTTTAGAGTATGACAAAATAGACAATTAAAACCAATAAATGAGGGCTTCCCTGGTGGCACAGTGGTTAAGAATCCACCTGCAAATGCAGGGGACACAGGTTCGATCCCTGGTCCGGGAAGATCCCACATGCCCCAGAGCAACTAAGCCCGTGCTCCACAGCTACTGAGCTTGCATTCTAGAGCCCATGAGCCACAACTTCTGAGCCCGTGTGCCACAACTACTGAAGCCCATGCACCTAGAGCTTGTGCTCTGCAACAAGAGAAGCCACCGCAATGAGAAGCATGTGCACCGCAACAAAGAGTAGCACCCGCTCTCCACAAGTAAAGAAAGCCCATGTGCAGCAATGAAGACCCAATGCAGCCAAAAATAAATAAATTAAATAAATTAATTAAATAAATAAATGAGTTCAACAAAGTCACAGGATATAAGATCAATATACAAGTATCAGCTGTAATTGATACACTAGTAATCAATATTCCAAAATAAAATTAAGAGAACAACTCCTTTTATAATAACCTCCAAAAGAATGAAATACTTGGTATAAATTTGAGAAAAGAAGTTCAAGACTTGTAAATTGAAAACTACAGTTAAAGAAGATTTAAATAAATGTAAAAACATCCCTTGTTCATGTATAAGAAGACATAAGGTTGTTAAGATGGCAGTAGTTCCCAAGTTTGATCTACATACTTAACATAATCCAAAATCCCAGATGGCTTCTTTGCAGAAGTTAACAAGCTGACACTAAAATTAATGTGTAAATGCAATGGGCTCAGAGTAGCCAAAACAATCTTTAAAAAAAGAACAAAGTTGTAGATTCACACTTCCCAATTTTAACATTTACTACAAAAGCTACAGTAATTGAGATAGTGGCATATGGATAGGCATTTAAATGAATGGAGTACAGTTGAGTTCCCAGAAATAAACCCTTCCATTTATGGTCAATTGATTTTTGGCAAGGGTACCAAGATAATTTAATGGGGAAAAATAGTCATTTCAGCAAATAGTTTTGTGATAACGATATTCATATGCAAAAGAATGAAGTTGGACCTCTACCTCACATCATACACAAAAATTAGCTCAAAATGTATTATAGGTGTAAATGTAAGAGCCCAAATTATAAAACCTTTAGAAGACAAAATGTGTAAATCTTCATGATCTCAGGTTAGGCAATGGTTTCTTAGATATGATGCTAAAAGCATAAGTAGCAAAACGAAATTATATAAATTGGACTAGATCAAAACTAAAAGCTTGTGTGCTGGAGACAATGCCATGAAGAAAGTGAGAACAACTCACAGAATGGGAGAAAATATTTGCAAATCGTATATCTGATAAGGGTATAGTATCTAGAATGTATAAAGAATTCTTACAACTCAATAATAAAGGAGAGATAATTTAATTTTTACAATGGACAAAAAAATTCAGTTGACATTTCTCCAGAGAAGATATGTAAATGGCCAATAAGCATATGAAAAGATACTCAACATCACTAATCTTTAGGGAACTGCAAATCAAAAATACGAGATTCCGGTACTTCCCTGGTGGCACAGTGGTTAAAAATCTGCCTGCCAACGCAGGGGACACAGGTCCGAGCCCTGGTCCGGGAAGATCCCACATGCTGTGGGGCAGCTAAGCCCGAGCACCACAACTGCTGAGGCTGCGCTCTAGAGCCCGCGAGCCACAACTACTGAAGCCCACGTGCCTAGAGCCCATGCTCTGCAACAAGAGAAGCCACTGCAATGAGAAGCCCGTGCACTGCAATGAAAAGTAGCCCTCGCTCACTGCAACTAGAGAAAAGCCCACACGCAGCAACAAAGACCCCACACAGCCAAAAATAAATAAATAAACAAATAAATAAATAAAGTGTATCAATTAAAAAAAAATACGAGATTCCAGTTGACACCCATTAGGGTGGCTATAATCAAAAAGACAGACAACAGGTGTTGGTGAGGATGTGGAGAAATTGGAACACTGCTGGTGAGAACATAAAATGAAGACACATATTCACACAGAAACATGTTCATGAATATTCATATAACATTACTCATAATATCTAAAAAGTGGAAACAACTCAAATGTCCATCAGCTGATGAATGGGTTAACAAAATGTGGTATATTTGTACAATAGAATATTATTCAACTATAAAGAGGAATTAACTATGATTTATGCTATAACATGGATGAACCCTGAAAAACATTAGGCTAAGTGAAATACACCAGTCACAAAATGACATATATTATATAGTTCTAGTTATATGAGATGTTCAAAATAGGCAAATCTGTAGATGTGTGGTTGCCAGGGACCTGGGGGAGGGGCAAATGTAGAGTGATTGCTAATGGATATGAGGTTTCTTTTTGGGTGCTTTAAATGTTGTGGAATTATTTAGTGGTGATGGTTACACAGCCCTGTGAATGTACTAAAAACCAGTGACTTATACACTTTTAATACATGAATTGTATACTATAATAATTTTATCTCAATAAAGCTGTAAAGTAGAAAGGAAAGTGAAATAGATCCCCAGATAACCAAAGATTAAGAGAATTTATTGCTACCAATTTGCCATACAAGAAGTATTAAAAGATGTCCTTCAGATTGAAAGGAAATGACACCAAATGAATGAATAATAACCATCTGTAAAGGTAATTACATAGATATATATAAAAAGTGGTATAAATATATTTTTTCTCATTTATTCACTTAACTGATTTAAAAGACAACTGCATAAATCAATAATTATAAAATTTTGTGTTGGTTTTAGAATACTGGTATAATATACATGAAAATAATAATGCAATGGAGGGAGGAAAGAAGTGAACTCTTTGGAGCAATGTTTCTACCTCCTACTGGAATTACTTAGTACTAATTTGATGTGGTTTGTCAGTTAAGATGTATTTCGGGGTTTTTTAAATATAAATTTATTTATTTATTTTTGGCTGCATTGGGTCTTCGTTGTTGCGTGCGGACTTTCTCAAGTTGCGGCAAGCAGGGGCTACTCTTTGTTGCGGTGCGCAGGCTCAGTAGTTGTGGCGCACAGGCATTGTCGCTCCGTGGCATGTGGGATCTTCCCGGACCAGGGATCGAACCCATGTCCCCTGCATTGGCAGGCAGATTCTTAACCATGAGCCACTAGGGAAGCCCAGTTAAGATGTATTTTGTAATCTACACAGCAACCATTATGAAAATAACTAAAAATATATTAAAAACCAACAAAAATAATTAAAATGCTACACTGGAGAGTATCTATTTAATGCAGTAGAAGGCAGTAAAAGAAGAACAAACAAAAAAGCAAAAAAGTTATGAAACCTATAAATCTAAACATATCAACAACTACATCAAATGTAAATGGACTGAACATTCCAGTCAAAAGGCAGAGATTGTGAGATTGTGAGATTGGATACAAAGCATGAACTATCTACAGGAGATATACTTTAGATTCAAAGACACAAATAGGTTGAAAGACAAAGAATAGAAAAAATATACCATGCAAACAATAACCATATGAGAATTATAATAGCTATACTAATATCAGACAAAATAGACTTTAAGACAAGTAATGTTACTGTAGACAAGATTTTGTAGTGATAAAAGGGTCCATTCATCAGGAAGATATAATAACTATCAATATAAACATGTATTCCCAACAGCAGTGTCCCTAAATACATGAAGCAAAAACTGGTAGAATTTAAGAATGAAATAGACACTTCAACAATGACAGCTGAAAGCTTCAATACCCTACTCTCAATAATGGCTGGAGCAACTGGACAGAAAGTCAGCAAAAATACGGAAGACTCGTGCAACCAACTTGACCTGATCTGATAAAAATGATGAATTTAGATCCTTCACACTATACACAAAAATTACTCAAAATGGATCATAGACCAAAATGGGATAGTTAAAACTGTCAAACTTACAGGAGAAAATTTTCATGATTTTGTGTTAGGTGAAGATTTCTTAGATACAACCGCCAAAGCAAAAGTCACCTAAAAAAAATAGATTTCATCCAAATACGAAACTTTTACACTTCAAAAGCCACCATTAAAAAACTGAAAAGACAAACCACAGACTGGAGAAAATATTTACAAATCATATATCTGATAAAAGACTTATATCAATATATAAAGCACTCTTAAAATGTATAAGAAAATAAACAACTCAATCTAAAAATGACTAAAAGGGACTTCCCTGGTGGCGCAGTGGTTAAGAATCCGCCTGCCAATGCAGGGGACACAGGTTCAATCCATGGTACAGGAAGATCCCACAAGATCCCTTAGCTGATCAACTAAGCCCATGCACCACAATTACTGAGCCTGCACTCTAGAGCCCACAAGCCACAACTACTGAGCCTGCGTGCCACAGCTACTGAAGCCCACGCACCCAGAGCCTGTGCTCTACAACAAGATAAGCCACTGCAATGAGAAGCCCGAGCACTGCAATGAAGAGTAGCCCCCACTCGCCACAGCTAAAGAAAGCCCACACAGCAACAAAGACCCAACAGAGCCATAAATAAATAAATAAACAAATAAATAAAAGAAATAATAATTAAAATGAGTAAAAGATGTGAATAGACATTTCACCAGAGAAGACATAAGTTTGGAATATAAGCACATGAAAAAATTCTCAACTTCAGTAATCATTGGGAAAATGCAAATTTAAACCACAATGAAACACCACTTCACTCAGCTGGAATAATTATAATAAAAAAGACACACAATGACAAATGTAGGCCTGGCTGCAGAGAATTGAGATTCCCTCATACATTGCTGGTGGGAATTTAAAGTGGAGATTAGTTTGGCATTTTCTTAGAAGGTTAAACATAAATTATCATGACTCATTTATTTCACTCCTAGGTATCTACCCAAGAGCATTGAAAAGATAGGTCCACACTAAGACTTGCACATGAATGTTCAAAGAAACAGTATTCATAATAGTCAAAAAGTAGAAATAACTCAAATATCTATTAACTGGTAGATGGATAAACGTGTGATATATCCATCAATAAAATATTACTCAGCAGTAAAATCAAACTACTGGTACATGTCAGAGCATGAATCAACCTCAAAATCATTATGCTTCGTGACGATGAAAGAAATCAAAGAAAGTCCATACACTTAACCACTGAAAAACTCAGTTCTCAAATTGATCTGTAGGTTTATTAAAAAACCTGTGGGCTTAATGCAAGGATTTAATGGATGTAGACAAAGTTATTCTAAAATTTGTATAGAAAGGCATAGACCCTTACAATAGCTAAAACAATCTTGCAAAAGAAGAAAGAAGTATAGGAATCACTCTACCCAATATTGAGGCTTAATATTGTAGCTAAAGTAGTCAAGACAATGGAGGTATTTGCTAACAGATAAACACATAGGTCAATGGAACAAAATTAAGAACCTAGAAATAGAACAACACAAATATGCTCAACTGATTTTTTACAAAAGTGCAAAAACAATTCAGTGGAGAAAGGATAGCCTTTTCAACAAATGGTGTTGGAACAATTGGACATCCATAGGCCAACAAACAACACTTCAACCCAAACCTCACACATTATACAAAAATTAACTCAACCTTGTTTAAGGAAGGCATCCTAGGAACTTGCTTAAAAAACTGGGAATTTTTGAAGAAAGCACTAACCATTCTGTCTCTAGACTGCTGTTCTAATCTACAGATCCTGGACTTGAGTTGCCACATTTCCTGTCTCCAGCCAGCCCTACTCGCTTCAGACTGGCCTCCACAATCTTAATTGGCAAGAGCCAATTCCTCAGTACCTATTCTGTTGCTCCTGTTTGTCCTGAATTCAGTGGTTTTTGTGTCCTGACAGACTCCTTGGTTTGTCTCGAGGCTGAAGTCAAGGGGAGATTCTCTCCGCAACCAAGGACCTCTCTGTTCAGTCCTGATGGGTTTTTCCTCCAGTTGCAGGGCTTTTCCCTCTACTTGTGCTACTAAATGTATAAAAGTATGGGGCTTCCCTGGTGGCGCAGTGCTTGAGAGTCCGCCTGCCGATGCAGGAGACGCGGGTTCGTGCCCCGTTTCGGGAAGATCCCACATGCCGCGGAGCGGCTGGGCCCGTGAGCCATGGCCGCTGAGCCTGCGCGTCCGGAGCCTGTGCTCCGCAAATGGGAGAGGCCACAACAGTGAGAGGCCCGCATAACGCAAGAAAAAAAAAAAAGTATATAGTTATACCATCCCCTAGATTCTCTAACTGTTGAACATATTGTGCAGTGTTAAATACATTGCACCCTTAAAGCTGTCTGTTCATTTAAAAACTCTGAAGAAAGGGCCACCATATACTTGAGCTCAGTGTTTGGAGAAGTTTAAATGTAAATATAATAAAAATAATAGCATATCTCCCCCCAAAATTAACTCAAAGTGGATCATAGACTTAAATGTAAATATAAAAGTATACAAATTTTAGAAAAATGGAAATATTTTCAGGTTCTAGAGCTAGGCAAAGTGTTCTTAGACTTGTTGTCAAAAGCATGATCCATAAAAGGAAAAATTTATAAATTGGACCTCATCAGAATTAAAAACGTTTGCCGGTTGAATGCCCATGTAAGGAGGATGAAAAGACAAGCTACAAAGTGGGAGAAAACATTTGCAAACCACATATTCGACAAGAGCCTAGTGTCTAGAATATATAAAGAGCTCTCAAAACTCATCAAGAAAAAACCAGACAAATAATTTAATTAGAAAATGGCAAAATACATGACATTTCACTGAAGAGGGTATACGATGAACAAAAAACACATGAAAAGATGTTCAATATTATTAGCCATTAGGGAAATGCAAGTTAAAACCACAATGAGATATAATTACACACCTCTCAGAATGGCTCATGTAAGAAATAAAGATAATACCACATGATGGGGAAAACACAAAGAAACTGGATCATTCATACATTGGTGTTGGAAATGTAGAATGGTACAGTCAATTTGAAAAACAATTTGGCAGTTTCTTTAAAAACCACTGTACAACTCAGCAATTGCACTGTTGGGCATTTACCCCAGAGAAATGAACATTTACGTCCCCACAGAAACCTGTACACTAAGGTCACTAATGTTTATAGCACCTTTATTCTTTCATTTATTTATTTATTCTTTTATTTATTTATGCTTTTATTCTTTTATTTATTCTTTTATTTATTCATTCATTCATTCTTTTATTCATTCATTCATTCATTCATTCATTCATTCATTTATGGCTGCATTGGGTCTTCATTGTTGCTTGTGGGCTTTCTCTAGTTGCAGAGAGCAGAGGCTACTCTTCGTTGTGGTGCAACGGCTTCTCATTGCCGTGGCTTCTCTTGTTGTGGAGCACGGGCTCTAGGTGCGCGGACTTCAGTAGTTGTGGCACGCAGGCTCAGTGGTTGTGGCTCGAGGGCTCTAGAGCGCAGGCTCAGTAGTTGTGGCACATGGGCTTAGTTGCTCAGCGGCATGTGGGATCTTCCCGGACCAGGGTTCAAACCCGTTTCCCCTGCATTGGCAGGTGGATTCTTAACCACTGCACCACTAGGGAAGTCCCAGGACCTTTATTCATAATACTCCAAAGTTGGAAACAACTCAGATTTCTCTCAGTGGATGAATTATTCAACTGTTGTACACACATATGATGGAATTCTACTCAGCAATGAAAAGCAACAAACTTTTTTTTTTGTCCACACCAAGCGGCTTTCAGGGTCTTAGTTCCCAGACCAGGTATTGAACCCGGGCCCTCGGCAGTGAAAGCGTGGCGTCCTAACCACTGGACTGCCAGGGAATTCCCAGAAAGCAACAAACTTTTAATAACACACAACAACTTAGATGAAAAAGCCAATCCCCAAAGATTACCTGCTGTGTGATTCCATTTATATAACATTGCTGAAGTGACAAAATTAGGGAAATGAAGAACAGATTAGTGATTGCCAGGGGTTAAGTACATCAGTGGGGGAACAAGAGAGGTGTGGTTATAAAAGGTAATATGAGGGATCCTTGTGGTGGTAGAACTGTTCTATATCTCCTTTTTTTAACATCTTTATTGGAGTACAATTGCTTTACAATGGTGTGTTAAGTTTCTGCTGTATAACAAAGTGAATCAGCTATACATAAACATATATCTCCATATCTCCTCCCTCTTGCGTCTCCCTCCCACCCTCCCTGTCCCACCCCTCTAGGTGTACACAAAGCACCGAGCTGATCTCCCTGTGCTATGTGGCTACTTCCCACTAGCTATCTATTTTACATTTGGTATTGTATATATGTCCATGCCACTCTCTCACTTCGTCCCAGCTTACCCTTCCCCCTCCCCGTGTCCTCAGGTCCATTCTCTACATCTGCGTCTTATACCTGTCCTGCCCCTAGGTTCTTCAGAACCATTTTTTTTTTTGGATTCCATATATATGTGTTAGCATACGGTATTTGTTTTTCTCTTTCTGACTTACTTCACTCTGTATGACAGCACCATATATATTTTTTTTAACATCTTTATTGGAGTATAATTGCTTTACAATGGTGTGTTAGTTTCTGCTTTATAACAAAGTAAATCAGCTATACATATACATATATCCCCATATCTCCTCCCTCTTGCGTCTCCCTCCCACCCTCCCTATCCCACCCTGCAGCTGCTTCCCACTAGCTATCTATTTTACATTTAGTACCATATATCTTTAAGCCCTTTAAAAATTAATTTTATCAGAGAAGATATACATGAACACCTACTGTGTATAAGGTACTGTTAGATTACAAGGTTAAAATAAAACTTGGTTAATACCCTCAAGTTCCCCCAAACTGTCCAACAAACATCTACTAAGCACCCATAGGTGCTGGGGAAACAGATATGAGAAAGACCTAGTCTCTGTCTTCGGGGAGTTCCCAGTAGAGCAGAGGAGACAGACTCATGAACAGACAACTTCAGTACAATGTAAGTGCACGGAACAGTAGAGGTGAGTGTAGAGAGCTCTGGGAGTACATAGGAGTTATTAACCTATCCAGGCTACACAGGGAAGGGATAGGAGTAGTGTTGGAAGCTTATAAAGCAATAAGAAGGTAAGAAAAGAACCATCTGGCATAGATACATATATAACAATGCCCCCAAACAGCCTTCTTACTTTACACTTGAGGAGCAAACTAAGGAGTAGAGTCTGTAGAAAACAATGAGTAAACAATGGGGTGACGAATTCTTTCCTCCTTCATCTCCATATGTTGTGGTTAACCCACCACATATGCTCCCTAGAGGTTCCAATCCACATCTACAGTCTGAAACCTAAGCATCTCCATGCATAATGGGGCCTCAAGAAATGTCATGGAACACTGACTCTCATTGACAGAACAATATCCTCCTAAGTCGCTTCATGATCTGCTATAGCATATCCTCTGGGGGTTTCAGAAGATTGGACCTCTAATAACTGGTTGGGGCATGTGTATCAGCTTTTTCAGAAAAGATTATTTGGCTGAAGAGCCTCACATATCCTATCATTAAATGTTACAGTTCTCTATCCTATATTGCTGTCTTAACATACATTAAACTAAAACTGTATTCATAAAGGGCTTATGGACATTTTTAAAACAACAAAATATTCTTTAAATATAAGGCAATCTTTTAGTTTTTTTCACATGTTGTTTTCATCAACCTTATCAGTTCCCTGAACCTGCTGGTTGTGCTGTGGAGAGAGGGTATATAAAGCCTGTAGAATCTAATCCTTGTCTTTCTGTGTCTGACTTACTACACTTAGTATGTTAATCTCTAGGTCCATCCATGTTGCTGCAAATGGCATTATTTCATTCTTTTTTATGAGAAAGACAAATGTCATATGATATCGCTTATATGTGGAATCTAAAAAAATGATACAAAGGAACTTATTTATAAAACAGAAACAGACTTACAGACAGAAAACAAATTTATGGTTACCAAAGGGGAAAGGTGAGGAGGGATAAATTAGGAGTATGGGATTAACAGATACACACTACTATATATAAAATAGATAAACAACAAAGACCTACTGTATAGTACAGGGAACTATATTTAGTATCTTGTAATAACCTATAATGGAAAAGAATCTGAAAAGGAAGTGTATATACAGATATATATATATATATATATGAATCGCCTTGCTGTACACCTGAAACTAATGCAACATTGTAAATCAACTATACTTCAATAAAAATAAAAGTTAAAAAAAGAATCTAATCCTTGAACCAGACTTCAGGGTTAGATGTTGAGTCTCAGTGACAAAGCCTTACTTCTCACCACTTTCTTGTGTAGAGATATTTGCTGCCCAAGGCTGTTGCCTCCTAAAACTTAGCCTAATTAGAGCCTGATTGGATTTGACCACTAGAAAGCCTGCTGCACTTTTGGTGCATGGTTTCCTGTGCTCCAGAGAGCTCTGCTGTTCAGAGGCTCATAAAGCACACTCCTGGACAGCTTCTCAGGCCTGGGTTTCTGCTCCTTGGCCGGCTCTGTGCTTTATTACCTCCTGAGGTACTTACCCACTTGCCTGTTCTCAAGTTACTTCCCCAGGCCCACAGTTTGACAGTGCTTTCCTAGGGGACACAGCCAGCCTCCCTGTTGCTCCAAACCAGCTGGAGGACTTGCAAAAGCCAGAAGCAACCACTTACATGGGCCTGGCCTTGAAAATGGAATGCCTCACCTTTCTTACACCAATTAGTGAAGGATGGGATCTGTATTAAAGGGAAGAATGCTAAGCGAATCTTTCCAGAAAATGAACGGAAAAAACAAGCAAGAAGGGGTGGGCATGTTCTTCAAATGGTAGGGCTCCTTGTTCTGTTGGGAATCATCCTAGAGCTGGAAAAGATGCCAGAGCTGTGGGAGAGGGTGAGCAAGTGAGCTAATGATCAAGCATTTTGACCTGGGTTCAAGTGGATCTGGCAGAACTACCTTAGACCATGTTCCAACTTCATTCTTTTCCTTAAATTTTATTTTATGCTCCTTTCCAAAGAAGTTGCTTTCTAGTTTTTGTTTGTTTGCTTGTTTATTCATTTGCAAAAGGGAGTTGGCAAACCCAAAACATGGTTGGATGTCAAAGGAGTTGGTTAGAACATTTGAGTCCTATACAAACACCATAATCTAAGGTCTTGGCCCAAGCTACAAACAATTTTCAAGAAACAACAAGTACACAGTGATTAAGTTGAAGCTAACATAAAAGGATTTCCAAGGTTGAAACCCTGTGGATCCCACAGGGGAGAGGAATAAGAAGCACTTCATTGAGAGTTCCGTACTCAATATAGCTCTAATTAAGTGCTCACCAATTTAAATGTAATTCCACTAATAACCACTCTGTGAGGAAGGTGTTGTTATTCTCCCTATTGAACAGATAAGAAGGCAAGTTTCAGAGAGGTGAAGTGACTTTCCTGAGTTCAAACCGTTACTAAATGGCAGAGCCAGGATTTGAACTCATGCCTAACACACAGTAGAGTCTCAGCTCATGCATATTGTTTATGGAATGAATAAATGAATGAACAGTCTTTTTGAGTAGAACTGTTCTGTATCTTGATTGGGTCAGTATCAATACCTGGTTGTGATGTTGTACTATAGTTTTGTAAGATTTACCATTAGGAGAACTGGGTAAAGTGTTCAAGGGATCCCTCATTTTTATTCCTTACAACTGCATGTGAATCTACAATAATATCAAAATTAAAAGTTTAATTAAAATAAAAACTATGCTAAGGAAAGAAGCCAGACACAAAAGGCCACATATTATGTTATTCCATTTATATGAAATGTCCAGAAAGGCAAATCTATAGAGATAGAAAGTTGTTAGAGATAGTAAAGTTGATAGAAGGTGATTGCCCAGGGGTGGGAATGGGGAGTGAGTGCGCATGGGCCTGAGGGATCTTTTGGGGCATTGCAAATGTTCTAAAACTCAACTGTGGTGATAGTTGCCCAACTCTGTAAGTTTACTAAAAATCATTAAATTCTACACTTACAATGGATGAATTGTATGGTGTGTAAATTATGCCTCAATAAAGCATTTTTAGGTAAGTTTCTGTATATGTAAAATTACTGCAAAATAAAAGGTTTATTTTGAAAAAATGAAGTAGTGTTAAAGAAAAAAATAAAGACTTGAGACCCTCCCCACAAAAAAGGAAAGATGTAAAAAGATCAATAACTATGACTATATCTATATGCCAAAATACATAAAATTAAAAGACAAATGACAAACTGGGAAAATATTTGCTACAGTTATAACAGACAGTGTGTCAGTATTCTCAATATATAAAAACTTTTTAAATACTAGCATCCCCAAACAAAAATGAGTAAATGACACTCTCCTCGGATTCATTTGTTTACAAGAAAGAAAAGCCACTCTAGCTATCTTGTTGTAAAGATATAACAGGTAGTCTCATAGTCATCTAAGGACCAGAAAAGTGGTGTACACAGGGAATAGTACTGGAAAGGCAGGAACAGAGACTGCCCACTCTCTCATGGACGTGTGTAGCTCTTCTTTCTGCTTGTCTGTTTCATCATCCTCTGAATCTCTTAGCTCAAATTCTCAAGACTCTGGCAAGCCATGGATTGATTTGACTTGGATCAGCTGTCCACTGTGTGTCCAAATAGCTGTCACTATTATAAAGATAAGGCTTTAGATTATCTGAGACAGAGCAATAGACAGAACAAGCAAATTCACTGACATGTCTATGATAGACATAGACCAGCCATAGAAGTAAATACGTGTTTGGGAAAAATATGCAACCTCATCATTAGCAATCAAAGAGACAGAAATTTAAATAGCAAGAGACTTTTTTTGCCCATAAAAACATCAAAGATTAATGATAATTCATGCTGACATACTACTGGGAGATAGGACACATGGGTCTGGAAAACAATTTTTTAATTAATTAATTTGTTTTTATTTTTGGCTGTGTTGGGTCTTCATTGCTGTGCGTGGGCTTTCTCTAGTTCTGGCGAGCGGGGGCTACTCTTCGTTGTGGTGCACGGGCTTCTCATTGCAGTGGCTTCTCTTGTTGCAGAGCACGGGCTCTAGGCGCGCAGGCTTCAGTAGTTGTGGCATGCGGGCTCTAGAGTGCAGGCTCAGTAGTTGTGGTGCCCAGGCTTAGGTGTTCCGTGGCATGTGGGATCTTCCTGGGCCAGGGCTCGAACCCGTGTCCCCTGCATTGGCAGGTGGATTCTTAACCACTGTGCCACTAGGGAAGCCCTGGAAAACAGTTTTGCAATATGTATTGAGGACCTTTAAAATGGACATAACCTTTGACATAATAATTCCACTTCTAGAAATCTATCTTAAGGGAATGAATAATCAGAGATACAGCGAGATTTATATATGTGAATATCTTTGTAGTATTTTTTATAATAAAAGAAAAAGAATGAACAGTATAAGTGTCCAGTATTATAGGATATTTAAGTAAATTGATAAACATACGAGGAGCATACAGTCATTTAAAATCATATTTTTGAAAAGTATTTAATGAATGAAAGGTTCTTATAGTATTATGTTGAATGAAAAAAGCAAGATATAATATTCTATATATAGTGTGAAAGAGAGAAAAAATTGAGATGCTAGGAAGAAAGAAGCCAAAATCGTGAACTTAACAGTGGTTATATCTAAATGGTAAGATTACAAATTATTTCCGTTTTTACTTTTCATTTTCTTCATACATTTTTTGGCTTTTTAAATGTTTTCTGAATGAGAATGAACTTGAACTTTTGTAATCAGAATAAAATCATAAATGTTGCTTAAAATTCAAAGACATAGAGGAAAGACATGGAGTAAAAGTAGAGACCACTAAATATTAAAGCATATTTAAAATTTAAGTCAGTATGGTACTGGCATGAGAAATAAAACACAGAATAAGTAGGGTAGAAACAGATTCTTGTATGTGTGAGAATTTAATATAAGATATGGGAGGCTTCACCAAATAGTAAAAGAAGGATTATACCATGATTGAATTAGTTACAAATAGTAACCAAGAGTTCTGCTATGCCATATGCTAAGTGCTTTTACATTCATTTTCTGCTTTACTTATTACAACCTTTGAGATTTAGATAGTATTATCCCCATTTTAGAGATGAGTGAACTCAAGTCCCTAGAGCTTTAGGCATTTGCCCAGAGTCTCATATAAAAGTAGTGGAACCTATGTTGGAACCAAGTATGTCAGATTCTAAGTCTCTATTCTGTTCTACCACATTCTATGTATATAAAGTTCCTGGCAAGGTATCTAGAATACAAGAGGCATGTAGTAAGTGTTATTCCTATGAGTAACTTATACTTTTCTGCATATATTATAATGTAATATTTAATGCTTTATATAGTATATATAATAATGTAAATACTAGTAATAGTAATATGATAAATATATCATCTTAATAACTCTTGTCTTTGTCCCCTGGCCTTCTCTATGCCCTCAGCCGGTGCCTTTGTTCAGACTTCTTTGGCCACAGGTTGCTTCAGTTGCCTCCTAACTGGTATCCATACCTCTTGTCCCTTACCCTCTGAGCCAGTCAATGTCAAACCAATCTCCTGCTGACAATCCTTAACTGTCTTCATATATTTTCAGGGTGAAGGTCCAAAATTCTTAATATTGTTTCTGAGACCCTTCACGATCTGGCCTACTTTCTTTTTTTTTTTCCAGTTTTATTGAAAAATAATTGACATACATCACTGTATAATTTTAAGGTCTACAGCATGATGGTTTGATTTACATACATTGTGAAACGATTACCACAATAGCTTTAGTTAACATCCATCATCTCATATAGATACAATAAAAATAAAAGAGAAAAAATTTCTCCTTATGATGAGAACTCTTAGGTTCTACTCTCTTAATAACTTTCCTATATACCGTGCATCAGTGTTAGCTATAGTCACCATGTTGTACTTTACATCCCTAGTACTTACTTATCTTTTAACTGGAAGTTTGTACCTTTTGACCACCTTCTTCTAATTCCTCCTCCCCCACCTCCCCCATCCCCTGTCTCTGATAACCACAAATCTAATCTCCTTTTCAAAGAGTTTGGTGGGGTTTTTAAAATTTATTATTGTATTCCACATATAAGTGAGATCGTACAATATTTTTCTGTCTCTGACTTATGTTGCTTAGCATAATGCCTTCAGGGTCTATCCATGTTGTTGTAAGTGGTAGGATTTCCTCATTTTTGTATGGCTGAATAATATTCCATGGTATATATAAACACCACAACTTCTTTAGCCATTTGTTCATTGATGGATGCCTAGGTTGTTTCCATGTCTTGACTATATAATACCACAATGAACATGGGGGTGCAGGTATCTTTTCAAGTGCATGTTTTTGTTTCCTTCGGATATAGCATTCCAGGAGGTAGAATTGCTGGATGATGTAGTTGTTCTAGTTTTAATTTTTTGAGGAACCTCCATACTGTTTTCCATAGTTTGGCCTACTTTCTAATCTCGCCTCCTATCACTGCAAACCTGCTTAGCTCCAGCACTGTGGGCCCTGGTATATCATACTGAACTCCACACCTCCATGCCTTTACACATGCTGTTCCCTCAGTCCAGAGCATCCTTTCTCCACCATTTGTCTCACTGATTTCTATAGCCCTTTGTAACAGCTCCTATTGACTTTTTCTTCAGGATGCCTTCCTTACTCTTCCAGTAGTAGCCCTCTTCTGTGCTCCTGTAGCACCCTGTGCATTCTTCTATCTTGGTACTTAACACACTGTCCTGTCTTTGTTGACCTACATGCCTGTCTCCTCTACGACCTAGATGGTAAGTAACCAAAGGCAGAGATTCTTTTACGTTATTTCATTGGAATTATCAGAACCTAGCTAGGGTCTGGCCCATGACCAGACCCTAGCTTAATAAGTGTTTGTGAAATGAATAAATGAGCTTTTGTCACCTAATGATGCTTTTATCTTCTAGATATATGGTTCAGTGGCCTGGTGGCCGAATCCTGCATCGCCATGAGCTAGACACCTTCCTTGCACAGGCAGTATCTACTCAGCTTTATGAACCAGATCAGCTTCAAGAACTCAAGGTGATTTGATCGATCCTCATTTAAATTCTTTCTTTTATGAGCTCATAGCTTTATTTTAGGTTTTTTTTTCCCTGGAGCTGGGGAGAAGAGTAAGTTCTGCAGGTAAATGTTTGATTACTTTAGCCAAATATTTATGTCTATTAATAAAGCCAACACTGTTCACGTAGTGATAGGTGAGAATGGGTAGAAAAAATGGATATTGTATAAGGCAAATAAGTTGTGGCCCATAGAACACAGTAAGGTTTCCAACTCTTACAAAAGATGCTACAGGGGACTTATCCTGGTGTTCCCTGTTTGTCTCTGAGTAAATGTCCACCCTCCCTTTTTTAATGAAGTATGGTTGATTTACAATATTGTGTTTCAGGTGTAAGCACAGTGATTCAGTACTTTTGCAGATTATATTCCATTGTAAGTTATTATGAGATAATGGGTATAATTCCCTGTGCTACCCTGCCTTTTTAAATAATACTTATTGGGTGTTAGAGGAAAGTCTAGAAAAGCATAAGGAAGAAAGTAAATCCACCATATAACTGAAGGCAGTAGAATATAGTAGGTTGGAGGGCAGGCTCTGAAGCCAGGCTGGCTTGACTTTGAATCTTAGCTTCATTACCTTCTAGCTAGGTGTCCTTGGGCAGGTTGCTTAACCCCTGTAGCTTCAGTTTCCTTACTTGTAGAGTTATGAAGATATTAAATAAAATAATCCATGCAAAACACTTAGAACAGTGTCTAGCACATTTTAAGTACACAGTACTCAATAAATATTAGGTACTAATGCAGGACATTCCTCTTCTGACTTCAGTAGCCATGGTCCTTTCAGGCCCTAGTATAAACTAGAAGATAAAGTCTAGTAAGTCTTACAAAATCTTGATTTCAGTGGGGTCAACTAAGGGAAAGATGAAAACAGTCTTAGACAGACAGTGTGGGTTCCTTTTTACAGTAAATGTGATACTGCTTGGTGCTAGAGCAGGTACTGACAGCTCCACACCACACCTAGGAGAGGGCCTGCAAGAACTTCCCCTTTTCCTGGTAAAGCCATCTAACAGGCCAACTTGAGATAACCACTGTGAACATTTTGATGGTTTCTTCCAGACTTTTGTCATGTATTTTCTACATAGTTGAAATATTATTTATGTAATTATATACTGTATTTTTAAACTTAATATAGCACATATTTTCTATGTCTTAAAAATTTCTGCTAAATATTTTATCATATGGATGTATCATTTAATTATTCTAATGTTGGCCATTTGGTTTCCAGTTTTCACCTATTATATGTAATTATTAACATCTTTTTTTAAATTTTTTTGGCTGCATTGGGTCTTCGTTGCTGCGCGCAGGCTTTCCCTAGGTGCGGCGAGCGGGGGCTACTCTTCGTTTCAGTGCACGTGCTTCTCATTGCGGTGCACGTGTTCCTCATTGCAGTGGCTTCTCTCGTTGCGGAGCTTGGGCTCTAGACACGTGGGCTTCGGGAGTTGTGGCACATGGGCTCAGTAGTTATGGCTCGCGGGCTCTAGAGTGCAGGCTCAGTAGTTGTGGCGCATGGGCTAAGTTGCTCTGTGGCATGTGGGAGCCTCCTGGACCCGGGTTTGAACCCGTGTCCCCTGCATTGGCAGGCAGATTCTTAACCACTGTGCCACCAGGGAAGTCCTGTAATTAACATCTTTATGCATAGAGCTTTATTCACATCTCTACTTCCTTAGAATAGATTCCTAAAAGTAGAATTTCTGAGTCAACAAATGTGAACACTTTTAAGGTTCCTGATATATATTGCTTAATTGTAACACACATTACTCATTAGTTTTATTTGAGTGTGCCCATTTATTTCACCATATCCTCATCAGCATTGGGTGTTCTTTTGGTCTTTAGTTTTGTTTTAATTTTTTTCTAATTTGACAGGCAGAAAAAATGGTTTCTCAAGTGGGTGTCTTTTTAAGGTTTTAAAGCTGATTTTTTTTTTTGTAATGAGTGTCATCCAAACCATCTCAGGGAAACAAATGGATGGAGGCTGCTTATGCACTCAAATGTCTGTATTGAAAGGCAACATGTTCTAATTTAACTGGAATAATCAGCAAAACAGGAATAAGCAAATGTAACCAATAACAGTAATTTCTTTTTTTTTAACACCTTTATTGGAGTATAATTGCTTTACAATGGTGTGTTAGTTTCTGCTGTATAACAAAGTGAATCAGTTATACATATGTTCCCATATCTCTTCCCTCTTGCATCTCCCTCCCTCCCACCCTCCCTATCCCACCCCTCTAGGTGGTCACAGAGCACCGAGTTGATCTCCCTGTGCTATGCGGCTGCTTCCCACTAGCTATCTATTTTACGTTTGGTAGTGTATATATGTCCATGTCACTCTCTCACTTTGTCACAGCTTACCCTTCCCCCTCCCCATATCCTCAAGTCCATTCTCTAGTAGGTCTGTGTCTTTATTCCCGTCTTGCCCCTAGGTTCTTCATGACCATTTTTTTTTCTTAGATTCCATATATATGTGTTAGCATACAGTATTTGCTTTTCTCTTTCTGACTTACTTCACTCTGTATGACAGACTCTAGGTCCATCCACCTCACTACAAATAACTCAATTTTGTTCCTTTTTATGGCTGAGTAATATTCCATTGTATATATGTGCCACATCTTCTTTATCCATTCATCTGTTGATGGACACTTAGGTTGTTTCCATGTCCTGGTTATTGTAAATAAAAATATGGAATGCTTCACGAATTTGGGTGTCATCCTTGTGCAGGGGCCATGCTAATCTTCTCTGTATCGTTCCAATTTTAGTATATGTGCTGCCAAAGCAAGCACTAACAGTAATTTCTTAATGGTAGTTTTTCCTCTGTGGTGGTTTCAGATTGAGAAACTGGATGCTCGAGGGATCCAGCTAGCTGCCCTCTTCATGAGTGGGGTCGACACAGCTCTGTTTGCTAATGATGCCTGTGGCCAGCCAGTCCCTTGGGAACACTGCTGCCCCTGGATTTACTTTGATGGCAAGCTGTTCCAGAGCAAGCTAATTAAAGCAGGCCGGGAGCGAGTATCCCTGGTTGAGCTCTGCGATGGCCAGGTACCACATGTTGGGCAGCTGCTAAGACCGTCTCTGATCTTCTGTGGGGATGAATGACAGAAAGCGGAAAATGAGCTGAGACATTGGGAAAGGAGGTAGCAGAAGTGGGAGAATGTGTCTGACCTTAACCTAACTTGGTCAAGGATGATCCCAAAGGCCCAGAGTCTGATATGTACATGTTACAAAATCATGCTGGGAAGTGTTTTTGCTTTTTTTTAAATAAACTTCAAGTTTTCATATTCCTTTTTTTGCTCCAAGTTATTTCTTCCCCATGGAATACTCAGATATACTCTATGCCTTTCCCCCAATTCTTAGAATTTCATTTCCCTTATTTATAAAAACTGTAAGTCACTTTTGAAAGTGATGATATTTTTTATAAAGGAACTATTTTGGAAATAGAAGAAGGTAGTAAAGTAGATGGCAGAGTAAAAGCAGGGGATATTTTTTGCAGTAAAACCTTCGAAAAGATGAGAGAAGTCAAGGGAAAGGAGCCCTTACTTACTTCTTTGTCCATCTGTGGGGTATAAGCTGAGAGACTAGAGCAGGGGGTCAGCAAACTGTTAAAATTTTTTTAATTTGAATTTTTATTCCAATAAAGCTTTTTGGAACATAGCCACATTCATTCATTTACATATTGTCCATGACTGCTTTCACACTACAGTGGCAGAGTCAAGTAGTTGTGACAGAAAAAGTACGGCCTACAAAACCTATCTGGCCCTTTTCAGAACAAGTTTCCTGACCTCCGGACTAGAGGCATGGACTTATCCTGGACAGAGGTCATGGTCTCTGATCCTGGGTATGGGGGAGAAGGTTAAAAGGGTTTGTATATGTCAAGTTTTGTTCTCTCTTTTACCTTATTCTGTTACCTCCCCCTTTAAAAAATAACCTAGCTTATTGCTGGCTGTGTAATAGACAGTTAGTAAATACTTCTTGTTATATTTGTCTTCCTTGACCTAGTCAAGGTGCCTCACAAGCCCTCAGTCAGAACTAGTATGATGGTAGTTTGGTGTCATGCAAAGAGTGGGGGCTTTGGTGCCAGACAGGCTTCCCTGAGTATGTCACCTTGAGCCATTTAACTCCAGGCCTCGATTCTTTTAGTGGGAATAGACTTGTGAGACTGTACCTAGACTGCCCAATACTGTGCCTGAAACATAGGAGAAGTTCAAGAAATGGCAGCTGTTATTATTATTCCGTCCCTTATTTGAAGGCTGACCTGGCAACCAAAGTGGAGAAGATGAGACAGAGCATCCTTGAAGGAGTCAACATGAACTATCCATCGCCTTCTGCTCTACTTCCATCACCTACTTTTGTGCCTCCCTTGGTGCCCTCTCTCTACCCTGTTTCGCTTTACCCCCGAGCCATGGGCCCAATGCCACCTCCCCCTCAAGGAAGGAGCCGGGGGTTTGCAGGTCAGTACCTAAGAATGAGGTGTTTGTCAAACTCAATCTATTTCATAGTAACCCATCCAGTAATTATTGCCAGTTACAGAATCAGCAGTTTCACATATATCTTTACCTTCTGTGCTATGGTGTGGTTTGAAGAGGAGCTTACTGAGATGGAGGGGTATAGCCTGTGGAGGAGAGCCCACTGTCTTCCCAGACCACTCTCCATAGAGGTGATTGATCCCTAAGGATTTGACTCTCACCAAACCACTCATGAAGTAACTGATGCAGAAACCAAGAGTCACTTTATTACTTTTTTTTGTCAATTTATTACTTTTGAGAACTGTAATTCATGTGAACTGGGTCTTCATGGTTGCTGGTTAGCTCACTCTCTCCGCATAGGCAGATGTACACAGGAGCTTGCAGGAAGAGCAATGGTAGGTAAGTAAATGACCAGTGTCAGCAAACAGCCATAGCTTGATGTACCCATTTCCACTCTGAGGGTAGATCTAACACATTTCCAGAAGCATGGAGAGAAATAAGTCATAGTCTGTACCCTTCAGGGGATTGCAGTTTAGTGAAGAAAACAAATACATACACACTCATGTGGATCCACACACACATGTATATACACACACGTATGTATACATTATGGTGATATCTGAGCTGTGGCTTAATGATGAACAGACGTTCTTGCTTAGGTAGGTCAGATACTGACCCTGATAATTCAAACAACCTGTCCCCTGGCGAAACAGGGTATTTTAATGGGGACATTTTAACATGAAATGCCAAGTTTCTGTGATCGGTTGAGAGTGCTATGGTTGAACTGTTTGTTGTGTATTGCTCGTCACTTTAAAAATAATAAAGCTGGAAGTTGAAATTTGTCTTAAATTTAGGGTCACAAAATTCAGCATGGATGTTTAGCTCAAGGCTGTGCTTAGAGGAGCAGCGTGAATGTCTGCTCTGTTCAATCAAGTAATGATTAAGTCTCACAAACCAGGGAGCCAGCCATTCATTCCATCCTTTGAAGGTGTCTTTATAGATGCCTGTTCTCATTCTTTGCATGTTGACTTTACTGTGTCTCAGAAGACAGCCTTAATTAAGGCCAAGTTCTTGGGAGGTCCTCACCATTGCCCCAGCTCTCACTGATGCCTAGTCTCCAGTTACTAGTGGTTCATGAGGAGCCTTCTGACTCCTTAAAGGCCCAGTAGGATCCCCAAATGCAAGTCTTTCTTGCCCTCTTAGGATTAGCTAGTCACCTAGTTCCTTAGACTCCCACTTTTATATAAATGAAGGGCTCTTTGCTAACAACCTGCTAAGTGAGTGAAGAGTTATTAATATTTGGGTTTTTTCCACAAACTAAAATTAAAGGTTTACTAGAATTCTGTATTCTATGAAGGCTTCCTTTTGTGCCAAATTACAGAGCTGTACTGTGCTTGTGAGCTCACACACAGAGTTGGAGTTTCCTGTTTTAAGGAGATCTGCTATCTTGTCTTGAATTGGTTCTGGTTTTCAACTGTTGCTATTCTTACTTTTTAATCATAAATTACTGTAACTTTGGTTTCATTATTTTTTGTTTTATTTGATTGTTTGGCTAATCCTCCAGTGTGTAGTGACATGTATTTGAATCAAAAGTGGTTTTGGCCTATAATTTTCCAATAGCTAGATCTTAAGACCTCATTCTCTCTCCACAAATATTGAATGCCTACTGTGTGCAGGCTCTGTAGTTGGAAAATGAATCAGGCACACCCCACTTGCTAAAGTGGATATGTATGGATCTTCAACACCCTCTTCCAAAATTTGCTTCCACCATGACCCTTTGTTGTTATCACAGTCTTTTTATCATAGAGAAATGGAAATACACAGAGTAGGTGGGCTGTAGATCTTTTGTTCCACCTCTTATCCTACCGTGCACTTACCATTCTTCCTCTCTTCCCAGGTCTCCATCCAATCCCACCCCAAGGAGGAAAACTAGAGATTGCCGGGATGGTTGTGGGCCAGTGGGCTGGCAGCAGATCCTCCAGGGGTCATGGCTCCTTTGGCATGCAAGTGGTTTCTGTCGGTGGGCCGGGAAAGGGGTATGTATTTGAATAGGTTGGTATAAGCTAGTGTCAATCAAGGTGCTCTTGGGAAAATGCCCAGCTATTCAACCCTTCTATTAAGGTAAGAGGCATTAACTAACTTTGGGTTTTTAAAGCCAGTTTTCAGTTGAATTCAGCAAACATATAAAAATGCCCTGCCTTGATGAAAAAGTTTTTGCCCTAGAGGAGGACTTGGGACACAGGACAATTTGGTATGACATAGAAATGACAGAGATAGAGGTTTACAGTGGTAACACAGAGGAGAGGCATCTAACTTAAGAGGGTCAAACTTCCTAGAGGAGGTGAGTAGTTAACTAAGTGAAAATGGAGGTACAGGCTTTATGTGTTCCTCATGATCACTTTTCCCCCCACTTTCTAAAGGCACGGAAAAGAGCAGACTGGTAGAGGATCCAAAGGACATAAAAAAGGAAATAAGCAAGTAAGTACCTTTTTGAGATGATCTAGCTTCTGTTTGATACCTCTTGTCGTTTGTTTTTTTTGTTTTTTTTTTATTGCAAGAGATCAGGCATGGAAACCTGGGAGCTTTCACAGCTTCTCCCAGCATTTGATTTCATCCGCCTGCTCTCTAGCAGTCTAATGAGGGTTAACCTGCCCAGGCTCTTCCCACAGGGCTGCAGTGTCATCCTTTTCCCTGAGTGAGGCCACAAGATAGAAACCAGGTACTGTGTCCTAAAGACCTACACTTAGCATAGTATGCACTACATGCAGCCATAAAGGGACCAAAGTGAAGTTAACAGTGGGACTCCACCAGCATGCCTGAACTTCTGAGGGGCTACCAGAGATGCTTAGAAAATTGGACTTTTGCCTTTGCTGATGATGGGAGGGGAGGAGACATCACCATTCTTCTTACTCTTAATGGTTCAGAATGGTCTTAAACTCACTGGTCTTCAATAGGCATCCCCCCTTCCCCCTGTAGTGATCCAAAATCTTGTAATGGCCTCAGAATGCTCATAGTATAGTAGCTACCATTTCTTGAGTGCTTACTTTCTTCCAAGCCATCTACTAGACATTTTATATGTGGTTTCTAATCCTCACAAGGGTCACTGATTAGACCATACTGCAAGGCAATTTTATTGTCAGCCCTCAATCCCAGCTCAGCTCTCATGTATACAACCAGCCCTCATTGCATCCATGTTAACTCCCATTGTCTAATGTTTTCTCAAGGAATACAAATTTGCTTTAATGTTATTTTGAGCCCCAAATGGAACTACAATGGTAAGTCCCACACACAAAGCATTTTGTAATGTACTCCAAAGCCAGAAAGCAGTGACTTTGGATTTTTCCAAAGCTTTTCAGCTTTTTCCAGAAGCTGCTCAGTAAGCAAAAAGGGATTGCACCAGGCAGGAAAACTAGTCACTCAGATAGTCTCCCATAAGGTAGTACAGCCTTGATGAATTCACCATGATTCAGGGACTGATCAATAGGCATACAGTCTGAAAAACCTGATATTTTTGGTACAATAATAGTGGATCCATCTGTAAGTGGTTGACTCACATTATCCAAGATCACAGAAATAGCTATGTGGATATGGCTAAAGGAGTGGGGGAAGGGAAGAGAAGGGAGGGGGTGAAAGATAAAGTACTGATTTACAGTGAGAAGAAATAATTATTGCAATATATTGTACACTTTTTTCCAGTCACTCATAAATACATGTATTTATTATTCCCATTTTAAACAGGAAAAAACTGAGGTTCAGAGGGATGAAGCACCTTGCCCAAAATTACCCATCAAGTTAGTATTAGAGTTGACATTCCAGCGTGAGCTGACTGATTCCAAAGCCCTGTGCTGTGCTAATTCTGAAACGGGATAACAACTCTAATTGTTAGAGATAAGATTCAGACCTAGGCCTGGCTGACTCTTGTATGCATGCTCTTAACCATGTCTACCGGAGCTTTCTCTCTCTAAGAGCAAGCTGAAAGGGAGGCCATGGTATCAGAAATTTGCCTGGGGGCATGGAATCAGAACAGTAACATTAGCTGGCATTGAGTTCTTACAATGTGCCAGGCACAACATGTTCTACAACATGTTCTAAGTGCTTTACATGGAGTCATTGAATCCTTATAGGAACCTATGAAATAGATACTATCATTCTCTCTATTTTACAGATGGGGAAACTGAGGGAAACAAGGGATGGTAGATGATCTTAAGTTTATCTTAGCTAAGATTTCTGGGGTACTGTTATCTACTCTAGAAGTAGCCTGGCCAGGGAAAGCCTCACGTTGACTTTGTTTTTAGCTAAGGCATCTTCCCTAGACAGAGCTGCTGCTGATTGCCTTGCTGACTCTCCTTTTTCTGTTCAGTTGCCCTTTCTCCAAAATCTGAGATAATTAATTGTTGCAGCTTATTAAATCTTCTTACATTACAGTTCTGTCTTCTTGAGATTATTCCTAGGTCAGTGGAGTTTTGTGTGTTCTCAAGTTCTTCAGTCACTTGCTTGTTACATTTTTATTTCTTTGTTGACTACCTCACATGGCTAATTCCATCCATTACTAGTTTCATCTTATTTCCAGGTTCTTGAGAAACACTTCACAGTTAACGCCCATGTTGTGTAGGTTTTGGAGCCAAATGATCTAGCTTTGAATCTGGCTCTGCCACTTACCAGTTCTGTGACTTTGGGCAAATTACTTAACCTCTCTGTGCTCTAATTTCCTCATCTGTAAAAATGGAAGAATTGGTACCTACCTCATAGAATTATTTTGAGTATTAAATGAGATGATATATGTAGTGTTTAACACAGAACCTGGAACATGGGAAGTGCTCAATAAATATTAATAGTTATTATTTATAATTGACCACAAATTCAACAGGTATTAGACTTCCATTATGTGTTGTGTCTTAGTGAAAAGAACAATGTGTTTGGAGTCAAACAGACTTGGATGCAAGTCTAGGCATGCCAGTGACCTTGAGCAAGTTATTTTACTTTTTCGAGCCTCATTTGTCTTTCTTATCTGTGAAACCAACATCAGAGTACCTGGCATGCCCAACCACTGTTATTATTCCTAATAATATTCATTGAGAGCCAGTACTGCACTTTCAAGGTAATACAGTTCATGGTGTTAGCATTTCAAGAGCAGTTACATTTCTGAAATTAAAAGAAAACCAGATGATTGTTTTTACTTATGAAAAATTCTATGGAATATTGCACATAGATCTTATCATTTGTTTTCTTTTCCTTTCATTTACATGTCCAATTGTCAGTATTGGACAGCGTTGCGTGGAAGTTAAGAGAGTAAACTTTAGAGGCTGACCAACCTGGAGTGCAATCCTGGCCCCACCACTTTCTACCTGTGTCTCCTTGAGCAAGTTACTTTAATCTTTCTGAGCCTCAGCTTCCTCATCTGTAAATGGGGCATCATAATATCTACCATTTAGGGTCCCTTTTGGCATTTGAAAAAAATATATTGTAAAGCTTTGTAAACAGTTGCCGTGTCATTATTGTGTTGTCATTGCCATTGGATTTGAGTCAGATCCATTTGTTGTCACCCTAAGTTCTCCAGACAGTGTCAGAGTGTACTAGGTGTTAACAAGCTTTGGGCTTTCTGGTGTTTTTGAAGAACTGAAGCAGTTTCTGCAGGCTAGCTTATAAACATGCTTGGAAAGGATCAGCCAGTTTGGGATTACCATTTCTACTGAATATCTCTGTTTTTGACAGAGCACTTCAGATGGAGTTTCTAAATCCCTGGAGCCTCATCAAGGTCGGTCTCGCTCACAGGTAAATGGAAACAATGGCACATTGATCAAGGAAGAGAAGAATGATCATCTTCCAGCTCCATCACAGTGTGCCTTAACCAGAGACAACAGTGTGTGTAATAATGGTAACCGCTACTTCCCCGTGAAGAATGGTGAGAAGAGCCGCTTACGAGAGCAAAAGCTGGGAACTGTGGCACAACAGAAAGAGGAATAACAAGCAGAAGATGGCTTCAGCAGATCAGGAAGAGGGGAAAACCTATACTTTTCTGATTTTAGGCCCAAGTTAGAGGAGGACATAAAGTGCTTACCCTAGTTTCATCCAGAGTTTGGATGGGGTGTTCTATTATATCCATCTTTTCCCCTTCCCTGTCTTTTTCTGGGCTTCCAGACTCAGTGGTCTGCTTCTAGGGAAGCTCTGATCAAATATGAATGGCAACAAGCATAGTTCCTGTTCTCAAATTGAATATATAGTGCCAATATTCTCTTTACGTCCCCTGGAAGCCTATTAAGGCAGTGACTATCGGATGTCATCACGTAAGGCCCTATAGAAAAGTTCCAGCTTTGGTTTTCTGAGTATATGGCTTCCTAACTTGCTTTTTTCTTTATGAAATAGTAGGGCCTTTATATATAATCAGTATCCACATCTTCTAACTCTCTCCCCATTCACCTCTGCCAGGAGTTTATACTACCACCTCTAGCTCTGACCTGACAATCAGATAGGTAGATGTTTTCAGGGAAGTGAGGTAGTATTGGTTATTTTTTTTTTTAATTTTATACACTTAAAATAACTACCAATGGCCTTTGTACTGGGGGATTCAAGTGAATCAGAAAAGTACTGGGCAGATTTTTCCTGCCTCTGAACTAATGAATTGTTTGTAAAATAGAAGATGTGGTGCAGTTCACCCACTCCCTGCTGCCCACACCCTGAAAGGGTGGAATCAATATAATGAAATTGAGTACGAAAGGGAACTCAAAAGATTGTGTGTGCTTGTTTGTGTGTGTGTGTGTGTGTGTGTGTGTGTGTGTGTGTGTATGGATGTTTGGATGGATATATATATATATATGAATGCATGTATCTATATGCATACACATACCCTTTATATAAAGAGACAAATCTATTTATCTATACATATTTTATATATATATATAAATATATGTGTATGTGTGTATGTATATATAAATATAAATATATATATTTTGTGTATATATATTTATATACATGCACACACATACATACATGATGATGTCCCAGAAGATTTACTGAATTTCCCAGAAATGCTTCCACTGCTATGGAGTGGTAGGTTTCAAAAGATCACATTTTAAAATCCTTACTAAGTCGTAGCCCATAACAATTATGAGAAGATGGGCTTCTCTAAAGCAGACAAAAAGTACTTTCCAGAGATTGCCTGTTCAGAACAACAAACAGTTGGGTTGTCACAAGCCAAATCTTGAACAGAGTCCTCACATCCCGTATGGTAAAAACAGGAGGTTGGAATAGGATTGGGAAAAGTTGGGCATTTCCTTATGAAGGAGCAGCATGGTTGGGAGAGAGAAAGGGGATGGGAGGTAATTACCGGGGCTTGCAGCCAGTTTGGAGGAAATCTCATCTGAAACTCTGGGATCAAACTGGCCTCAGGCTAGAATTTATTGCCATTAATCCCTGATGGAGAGAGGACTAACATTGGAAAGATGGGGTAGGGAAGTGTGAGGAAATGAGCAATTTGATTTTACATACCTAGATTGTTTCGTTTGTTCATTGACATTTTGACTACTGGATCTTTTCATTTGCTTTGCAAGGGAGACTTCAGAGGACTCTGGCCCGGGCCCATAGGGGTATTCTGTAAAAGGTTCCCAGCCCCCAAGTGAGGCCAGAATCTGTCCAGGACAAAGAGGCTGTTCCCCCTTTCTGGAGATACTCTTGAGACAACCTTGCACTTCCAATTTCCCTCCTCAACAGTATGAGGGATGGGAACATGGCTTGCAACAGATTAGCATTGTGTCTTCGTTCAGGAGTTGAGGCTTCCAGCCTCATACACTTCCTTTTGGGCTTTGTGATATTCTTGCCCAAGAAGTACCATTTCTACAGGAATACAACTGACTAGACTTCTAGCAGGGTTCTCTCTCTTTTTGAAAAACCCCATGTACCTTAACCCAGAGTAGGTCCTTGGTGATTTTTTTCCAGACAACCAGAAGGCTGTTTGCTCACTACCCACTTAACAATGAGTGTATCATCATGAGAGACTGAAGACAGTCTCAGACTGTTTTATCCTAGTCTGGCCCAATTTAAGAGAACCCGCAACTTGCAGGGGGAGGGTGGTCTAGAATGCCTTTTCCCCCTGCCCAGACACTTCTTACATAAACCAAAGCAGGATGACAAGAATGCATACCCAGCCAGATATAACCAAGAACAAAGTATACAAAAACCTCCTCTATGGAATTGGCTTCCCTAACTTGGTTCCCGCTCTTCTCCTAACCTGCCCAACCTTTCACAACATCTTGAAGGTTAGGACTTCTGTATCCAGCAAGAGAAGGATTTAGTAGTGAACGTAGATGGCTTGGAAATTTCTTTCTGGAGCCACAGAGGGAGGAGTCCTTTGGAGCTCTAAAAGTAACCAGAATCACTGAGCTGTGTTAAATTAAATAGCTAGCTAGCTAGCTAGCTAGCTAGCTAGCTCCAATTTCTAATAGGAAGTACTTGGAGTTATATGGAAAGACACTTTCTTCAGTTGCTGTTTCTGTGAATCTTGAATCTATTTGACACAATCAAGTGACAGTATTGTTAACTCTCACAGCATTAAGAAGATTTATTATTTTGTAGGCATTCACTGTGAGAAGTAAAATTGCTGCTTTGACAGGGATGATTCCAGTTTGCCAAACGGCTTGCTTTTCTCCCTTCCACACACCTCTACTTTCTCCTAGCCTGGCCCAGGATGAAACAAGTGTCTCACTTCCAACTTTGATTTTTATTTGGATTCAGCATTTTGGGTTTGTAAGGTTGCAAGAAAGAACCATAAAGGGCCATCTTTTAATTTATCTGCCAAAACATACCATTTAGAAGCCAGAAAGACTAAGGTTTATTACTGGAAGATTAACTTTTTCTAATTGCAAGATTAACTTTTTCTAATTTCTTTCAAATTAGGGAACATGAGTCTGCTTTTTGCTGTGAGTACCACTTGAAGAGACTGTCATCCTTCACTTGAGGTTCAATTTCTGACTATGATGTGGCCTTTCTTGAACAAAGTCATGCATCATATGGGAACCCCCAGAAATGACCCCTTTACCTTGTAGGGCCACAAGCAAAAGCACCCTGGATGTATATAGCCACTGATCCCCAAGGACTTTCAGTTCTTGATTTCTGCTGGTGTGTATTGGGGTCAGCCTATAACTCCCACCCTTATTCAGTGGCCAGTCTAGTCTGGGCCAGGCCTGATAAACTTCTGCTCACTTGTATCATTTTCATTCTGAGCCAGTAGGACTTTGGGTAGACTTTATAGCCCAAGAAATGGCACTTGCTTTGGCTAGTGATATTTGATTTTTGTCTCCATCTTGATTTCCTGGCATTGTTGGCCAAGTCACATTAACTTGTTTTTAATCACTGAGAAAAACAGCCAGGTAAGGCATTAGGGAGGGTGGCTAAGGAGGGGGGTGGGGGGAGGAATGCTTATGTAGGGTAGAAAGAATGTGGAAGTAACTGTTTGGTTTTAGTGATCCAGTCCGCTGGAACCTTAGAAGGCTCCTGTGGGCCTGTCTGTGCTACCCTTTCAGCCTCTAAGACTCCCCCACCCCACTTTGAAATGACAGTACAAGTAGACCACAGTTTAAAGTAGTTAGTATAATTCTCCTAAGGTTTAATCATTATACTTGTTTACTTCCTGATGCATATTTCCTAAATATGCTTGGGGTTTTGGGGGGGGGTAAGTTTTCACTGTTCCATTGTGTGTCACCCTATATTTTTCTTCCTCTTGTGACTTTGGCATCTTCTTTTATTTGACTTTCCATTTTCTTTTCCCTTGGCTTATTGCAGTAGTCTGCTGCTGCAGGTATTCCCCTATTCCCCTGTTACTGCTAATTATCTTCAGTATTGTCAGAGGTTATTTTGATGTTCTAAGAAAATAACTTCATATATTTTTTTTTTACAAAATCATCTTTTCCAAGGTAAAAGCAAAATTGAAAAAACCTATGCTAGGGTGCCCACTGCAGCTTTTGACATTGCCCTTGTACTTTTATAGATGCTCTTTTTGTCCGTGTTGGTAGTAACTAATGACTAGTGAATTTTCATGTAAATGCAACAAATTAAATATTTCAGATTTTATTAATCTCTCATAACCCTGCAAAATCTGATGACTTCATTTTAGTTACTTCCCAGAAGACACTTCCCCATCTACCTTTTATTTTATTCTATTCTGTTCTATTTTTAGAATAACATACTAGGTAAAGAAACTAACTCAAGGAGTCATTGATTTTTAGTGCTCCCTGATAAATGATGTTACTGACAAAAGTAAAATCTTTCATTGTTTTTTCCTGTGGTAGTATCTCTTCTCCTGTGCTCTTGACATTGTGTTTAGTGGATGGATAATATGTATTTCTCTTCCAAATTCTCTGCCTTTTTGGCCCACCTCACCACAAAAGCTCCGTAGTTTATTAATGTAAGTTTGAATGGATGCTTCTTAGGAGAAACTGCAGGAATTAAGGAAAGTGTTTCAGAAAGGAATGAAAATGTCTCAGGAGTTGTTCTATGATGGAAATTGGTCTGTTGTTCTGTTAATGCTGATGGAAAGAAACTTACAGTGCTTAATAAAAGTCTATTCTTTTAGTAAAAAAAAATGTGAAATAATTTTGGGTGTGTGAAGTTTAATTTCTTCTCCCATTTCTGGACTCCTTTTGGCAAATGGGGAATATACTTGTCTCAATTCAGAAGTGTTGCACAGAGATTTAGGAGCCTATTTGTAGTTGAATATCAGGGCAAGAGAGCCAGTACAAGAAAAGGAAGGGCATATTTAGCTTCCTGCTG